>NC_143078.1:10990535-11305714 GCF_052426305.1 Pelodiscus sinensis | reverse complement strand
CCCCTCTTGGGTGCTTCACGAGTCTGCTCTGCCTCTCCCTTTCCTGAACCAAGGCTTTGAAATAGCAAAGGAATATAACCCACCCTAGAAGGAGAGCCGAGGCAGCCTGACATTTTAGAAACCCCCAGCAGAGGGCGCCAGTGTTGCTTTAATAAACAGACTCCCACGGAGTCCTCCGCAGCCTTTTTAGCTTCTTACGAGCTGGATCAAGAAGTTAGGCTGGAAATTTGAAACAGCCAGTGATTTCTGGTTGGCCGAGGAGCATTGTATTACATCTGCCCTGGTCAGAACCCCGATGTGCAGGGATGGGTGAATACAGGGGCGGATGAGAGTTTTGCGGGGCCCAGGCCTGGGGGCAGCACAATTTCACGCATGCACCACAGCCACAGCCGACAGGTAGTAGCGCATGCGCAGGGCCTATTGAAGCGCGGGGCCCGGGGCAGCCGCCCCGCTCGCCCTGCCCTATACCCGCCACTGGGTGAATATCCTGCAGAGACACGTTTTTGTAGCTCTCAAGTGCAGCACTGCAGTGAGAGTTTTAGAGGAAGGTTTGCATTCACACAAAGCACTGATCTTGGGCTCCCCACGGGGGGCAGTGGAACCCGGGGTCAGCTGGGGACTCCCCAACTGACCCCGGGTTCTGGGGCAATGCTCTTCCCACGTGCCAGGACCACAACACCCCCCTGCCTTTACCTGGATCTCTGTGTTGCCTCCGTCCAACAGCCGAATGGCTAAGAGGATGCTCTCCTGAAAAATCTTCTCATTTTTGGTGTTCATGATGAGGTCCGACACAAGCTTGGTGGCCCCTTCCCTGTCCAGCCGGCACTGGATGGCAGCAATGACTGACCAGTCCTGGTCTTGGCCTGTGCGTGGAAGAACAAGAGAGGTAAGAACTGGAGTCGGGGGCAAACTGGAAGGGCACAGCAGTGAATTCTACAGCCAAGCTAAGGAACAGAGGGTGGCCTTTGGGTGACTATGGAAAAGTCCCTCAGTCGCTCTGTGTCTCAGTTTCCCACCTGTAAAATGGGGATAATGCTTCTGCTCTAACTCCCAAGGGGAGCTATGAGTTCTTAAAGTTTGCAGAGCCCTTTCATACTATGGCCACAGGATCCAATGACTCCCTGAAAACTCCAGCTCCGGAGAACCCTGTGGATGGAACTGCAGGCAAAAACCTCTCTTCTGGGAAGGGCTGACCTCAGGGAAGCTGGGCGATTCACACCGGATGAGTCCCCCATCATAACACAAGGGCTCGAAAGCCCCAGGGGCATGCCTGAGCCTTGAGAGAAAGGAGGGGAGACCGAGCAAGGGTTCTAAGTGGCTCACCGCCCCCGGTCATGTCGACGATCTCCCCTTTGGAACTCGACTTCTTGTTCTGCAGGTAGTTACCCAGGAGCGTTTTCCTCAGCTCGTTGCCCTGGCGCGAGAAATAAACTCCATGAGTCCGCGCCAGAGTGGCAGGTCCCTGACAGCTCACGTACCAGGCCCCGGCCTTTGGGCAGCTAGCTAAGGCTCCCGGGGGAGGGACAGATCTCCCAACCCTCCGCCGGCTGCAGAAGGCCCTGCACGCACTGCGTGAAAGGCTGGGCGTGGGTGAAAGCAGAGTGTCCGCAAACCCCACCTAGTTCATTGAGCCTCCCTTGCCTGGGAGGCTTTCGGGGAGACAAGAGGGTCCAAAAGCAAACTGGTGACTGAATCAACCTATAGAAACTAATGGGTTGACCTGATGTCCAGTTTTGCTTTTGGGCCATCAGGTTAACCCATAGGCTCTGATGGGTTGATCTGGTGCCCCGAATGCAAAATTGGCCGTCAGGTCAACCTGGAGTCACTCCTGATTGACTTTGATGTGAGGGAGAGAGGAAGCAGAGTGGACGACTGCATGAGCATCCAAATGGGGGCTGGGCGGTGGAGAAAAGGGGTGCCAGGTGGGGGGGTGATTGTGGGCATGCTGACCTTGGGCCCTGGGCACTCACCCGCTCCCCATATTTGTTCTTCTTCATTAGCATCTGCTGCAGCGTCCTCAGGACCCGGATGCACAACTTCTCCTCACTCTCCATCAGGTCCTTCGTGTGCTGGACCAGCCTGGCCAAACACCGCAAGCACCCATCAGCTCCTCCTGCACCCCGAGCCGCCCCATGCTCTGCCTGTAGGCAGGGCTCCGCCCTCGCCTCCTTCCTCCCACGGGGACATGCGCATCCCTCCGCCACCCACAGCAGGGCCCAGCCCCACCCTGCTGGGGCTCAGCCCCTCCTGCCCCCTTACTTGGACAGGAAGCCCCCGCTCTCGCAGCGCTGGTAGGCATCGGTCCCCTCCATGAAGAGCAGCTCCGGGCGGTGCAGCACGTCCACCAGGACGGACAGCTCCGCCTCCACCAGGGGTTTGAACCGTTCCTCCAGGGCGTTGATGATTTCCTGCAAAAGACGCTGCCGTCAGGCTCCGACACAGCCCTGACATGCACCTTCGGGGCCAGACTGGGCCCATGAGGCGCTGGCCCACGATGGGACCGGGACAGCGCCGCACTGGCTTGGGGGGAGCTCCTGGACGGATCAGGCCCTAGGTCTGCTGGAGAGGGCTGGAGGCTGCTACGTGCAGAGCCCTCTGCGAGTCGGTGCGCAGCGAGCAAACCCGTAGGGCCTGCGTCCTCTCTGGCCCTTTGGAAGCAAGGAGCCGTCAGGTGAGTGCCTGGGTGCTGTGCATGGGCGTGGCTGGTGCTTGGTGCTGGGAGGGTGACACCTGTCCTCCCACGCTGGGAGCCTCGGCCGACAGGACAGGAATCAGGAGGCACGGCCGCTGTCTGGCTCTAGGGGACGCCCTACTGCTAACCCGGCACCAGCCCCCCGCCGTTTTTCATGAGGCCAGGACTCCCCGCCCCCCTGGGAAGGGCTCCCCACTCGCACCTGTAGCTTCTCAATGATGTTTTTGTAGTCCCATTGGTTGGGCGTGGCCGAGACGCGGGGGAAGGTCCGCGTGGTGGCCTTGTAGCTGGAGGCGCTCCGCTGCAAGGCGCTGGTGGAGCTGCTGTTCAGCAGGGAGCTGACGTGGGCGTCGAGGTCCATGGGCAGCACGATGGAGCGGCTCTTGGCTGGAAGCAGAACAGACTCAGAGGGGGCAGGGAGGGCGGGGCCCAGGCACACGCGCCGCAGGCCTCGGTCGCTCACTGTCCCGCGCAGGAGCAAAGCAGCCTGTGCCGCTGCGGCCCGTGTGGCTGTGCCCCCCGAACGTCTGCGTTCAGCGCACAAAGCGTCGTCCACGCCCCCAGCCTGGCCTGTCCCTCCAGCGCCTGGAGGAGGGAGGGAAATAGCCCGGCCCTCCTTTCCCAGAGGGGGGATGTAGAGATTAAATAACCTGCCTGAAAAGCCACAAGAAAGCTTGGGGGGGGCAGCTTTGGGGTCAGTCCTCAGCCCCCCACATCCCAGCCTCTTTCGCTAAACCGTTCTGTGACCCATCGGCATTCACAGCCCCTCTCAAGAGTCAGGCAGCAGCGGACGGGGTGGGGGACCACAGACTCGAGGGAAACCGACGTATTTCAGGCCCCATCAGCGGCTGGGAGCCCCAGGAATCAGCTAAGGCGTCCTGGTCTCGCCAGGTTCCCAGCCCGTGTCAAACCGGCCCAAGAGAGCTGCGTGTGAAGCCAGTTCCCAGCCTCTGTGGTGTCAGAGGCAGGTCGCTAGACAGTCCCACTTCCTCCGGGCCCGGACGCAGCTGCCGGATCCCCCCGCCTGGTACATGCAGTCTCAGACGGATGGAGTCTCCTGCACAGTGGAGTTGCCTCTCAATGCTGCCCTCCCCCGGCACCTGCCCCAGCAGCTGACCCCTGAGCCCGCGTCCCGGGCATGGAGCAATCAGCCCGGTTCCCTCAGCACCTTACCAACCATGGCCAGGGTCCGGATACAGGCCTCCACTGAGCTCTTGTGCTGCTGCTGCAGCCAGGAGCACTCCAGGAGCCTCGTGGAGGACTGGAGCAGCTGCACCACGATGGTCTGGTGGGTCTGCGAGACAGGGGAGGCGGGTCAGACCCAGCCGCCCCGACAGGCCACTCCCGGGGGACAGCTGCTCACCGGTCGGTGGGGGCACCCCGGGGGGGGGGGGGGTGACTCATTGGCCCCTCCCGCCCAGCGCCAGCCTCGGTCGGTTCCCATGGCACGGTCGCAGGCGGCCTGCTCCCCCCCCGGGCTCTGCTTTCAGGCTGAGGAACTGGCTCCCGCCATGGACTGGGACCAGGTGTCGGCTCATCCCCCCGCCTGCCACGCTCCCCCACAAACCTTAATAAGGGCGGTACCGTGGTCCCCAGCTCACCCCCGCCAGGGCCTGTCCCTCCGGGAGACCCTTGTGGCCTCTGCCCCTGAACACCCCCAGCCCAAGGCTTAGCACGGATGGTACCGAACCATCCACTCACCCGTGTCAGGGGCTGCCCTCTGCGAGACCCCTCTGGGCTCTGCCCCGAATACCCCCCACAAGCTCTGCTATCCCACACACTCCGCCAGCCCCACTGGGCTCTGCCCCGAATACCCCCCACAAGCTCTGCTATCCCACACACTCCGCCAGCCCCACTGGGCTCTGCCCCAAATACCCCCCACAAGCTCTGCTATCCCACACACTCCGCCAGCCCCACGGGGCTCTGCCCCTTTGCCCTGTCTGTGGCTGTGTCTCAGGAAGGGAAGGAAACCCCGCGCCACATGGAGCTCAGCGGGTTTGTGGCTCTCCCAGCCCACTCCCTCCCCCACTTCAGTGCTCCTGCCCCTCGAGAGGGAGGGGCTGGCCACACTCGGCCACTGTAGGCTGGGGCAGGTTTGGCTCTAGGATCCAGATGCCTCCATCCCTCACGGCCACAGCCGCAGGCTGAAGGCCACTGACTCTTCCGCCGTCTGCAGCTTCCGGGTCCCAGGTGGCACCGGGGCCAGGCTGGGGCTCTCTGACCGCGGAAGGGCCTGGGCTTACCTGCAGGGAGGTGCTGTTCTCCGAGAAGGGGGAGCTGAAGAAGGCGTTGATGGTGTCCAGCACCACGGTGAGCACGTACTTCTCCAGGGCGGGGTCCGTCAGGCGCTTCTCTCGCTTCTTACACATCTGTGGGGAAGGAGACGCGGGTCGCTGCACGCCGGGGCGAGCACAGCCCTGGCAGGCACGGACCCAGGAGAGCTGCAAGGAGCATCTCAGGCCCCCTGTGGGGCACGCCCGGCCCAGCCCCTGTCCCTGTGTTCCCACGGGCCAGCTGGGCTGGAGATGCCCCTGAGCGCAGCGGGTGTGTCCGCCCTGCAACCCCTGAGCGCACTGTCCGGCGTGGAGCAGCTCCTTGCTCCGCCACGTGGCACTGTCCCTGACATCCCAGTGCTACAGCACGCTGGGCTCTAAGCGGGCTCAATAGCCCCTCGCACGGGGCCCAGCCTGCTTCTAGGCTGCTGAGAAAACCAGTGGAACATCCAGCAAGTAGAACCTCCTGGTGACCACCATGCCACGGAGGAGCTGTCAGGGGAAGCATCCCCTCCCGCCCCCCCAGGATCCACGCCAGGCCCTGCCCCCCACCGTGGCCATGTCGAGGATGAAGTTCTCAAAGAGGGTCCAGATGTGGTTGCTGGTGTAGATCTCCTTCATTTCCACCTCGGTGTCCACGTAGCAGTGGTTGACGAAGTTCACATAGGCCATCTTCACCTGCAGGGGCAGAGCAGGGGAAATCAAGCCCCTGCCCGGTGGTACATGCCGCTGCCCCCCTGCCCTGCGAACCACACATGGCCCGCGAGGACGGAGGGGCACAAAAGGGGGTTCAACTTGAAGCACAAGAACCCTCCTCTGCTCCCTGCCCCTCTCCCCCTTTCTTCACTCTGTACCATTATCACAGCATTCCTCCCTCCTCCTCCCCTCTCCATGCACCGTTAGGAGAACGCAATCCCCTGCTTTCACCTTCCCTTGCCTCTCCGTCCCCACCACAAGCCCTTCACTCTCCAGTGTGCCCGCACCTCCAAGCTCCTCCCCCCGTCTCCCTGGCTGTACCCCCCGTACCTCAGTGATGCAGTCCTCGTGTGTCACCACCCGCACAATGTCCTCCAGCGGCAGCAGGGACGTGCACTTGATCTCCGTGTAGACGTTCTTGCCCTCTGCGCAGGCGGCCAGCAGGTCCACCAAGGAGATGTGGTACATGAGGGGGCTGTTCTCTTCCACCCCCTCCCGGGCTGCTGTCATCATCTCCAGCATGGTGGCCAGAGATGCCTTGTCATTGTAGAAGACCACCACGTCATCCCCAGCATTGGTGAGCTGCGAGGAAGGAACAAAGGTCATAGATCTGTGGCAGAGGGGATGGAAAAACCTTGCAAGGCAATCGCCCACTTCCCCTGAAACACAGCCAAAAGGGGCCACAGAGGGATTAAAGGAAAGGGCATTTACAATGGAAATAGGGCATTTTTTTCAACACAGCACAGATATGACCAACCTGCAGAACTCCCTGCTGCAGGATATTACTAAGACAAGCAGCCAGTAATCTTAAAATCGCCACTGTCTTTGGAGCCCAACTCGAGACACATTGGCCCGGATTTTCAAAGGTGCCAAGCACCTGCCGCTCCAGCTGGAGCCAACAGGAACAGAAGATGCTCAGTACTCTGGAAAATCAAGGGTCTGAAGCTGGGTTCCTAAAATCGAGGTGCCCGAGGATAAGAGGGCACAAATCCACCACGCACTGGTGGAAATGGTGCAAGCAAGAGCTGCGAGCGTCGGGTTCTTAGCATGGTTTCGGATGTCGTGTGGACAGACATGTTCCTTCTGCGGGTGGGAACAGCATCTGCTCAGGCTGAGATAAAATGATACGGGTTCTTGGCCCGCTTTCTACATCTCCTCTAAAGGATGGTGCTTCCAAGAGCGCAGTGCCCCCTCGCAGCCAACTGGGGCCCTGGGATCAGCACCGACCTTCTTCTGAGCCCCCACCCTGCTCCCTGACATGGTCCATTTCGCTGAGTCGGTCTCTCCACCCTCCCCCACCTGCCATGCACAGACACAAGGGGGGGGTGCGGCTCTCACCTCTGTCATGATCATGTCCTGGCACTTCTTGACGTACTTGCCCTCGGCCTTGATGATGCTGTGCAGGAAGTCGAGGTACTGCACGTGGCGGCCGTGCGTGGCCAGGCAGTGCACGAAGTGCTGCAGCACCGTCTCGCTGATCTCCGAGCACAGCTGGTAGTTGTTCAGGAAGATGTGCTGCATCGTTTCGGCCTCCAGGAGCTGCGGGGACGGGCGGCAAGAGACGCCGGCGTGAGGCTGGGGGGCAATGTCGAGCTCCCAAATGCCCAGCTGCACCCCCAGCTCCTCTGTCCGTCCCCCCCAACCTTCTCCAAACACCCCTCCCCTTCCTCTTCTTCTCTGTTCTCCCCTGGACCCTTATCGTGGCTGCTACCCCCCTACTCACTCATTGGGACTCACAGCCTCTCGCCCAAGCGACCCTCCTTCCCGACAACCCTGCAGGATTGGTTAGAACTTTCCTCCTCCCTTGTTGTCAGGAGTCTAGTATGTCTTTGCCACCCTCTAGCAATCACCAGATTTATTTGCTGGCTTGTCCATCAGCTTTCCCAGCATCTGAGCCTCCCGGACATTTGTCCCTTAGCCTCACAACACCCCTGTGAGGCAGGGAAACATCCCCAATCTTACGGATGGGGAAACCGAGGCATGGGTAGGGAAGTGACTTGCCCAAGGTCATCCAGAAGACCAGTGGCAGAGATGAGAATAGACACCCCCCCCCCCCGCCCAGGTCTTCTGAGCCCCAGTCCAGTACCTTTATCACAAGAGAGCAAGCACCACATTGAAACTCCCCCAGGCTGGCCAGCAGGGGAGAGGGACCAGTGTGGGCAAGATGTCACACCAAAATCAGCCTCTTCCATCTCTACTGTCCCATCTCTCCCCCAGCCCACTCCTCGGGCTCCGTGTTGAGCTCTCCCAGGGGCAGCTCCTCTCTTACCCCCGGGGTGAGGAACAGGTTGAGATGTTTGTGCAGAAGGGCCTGGTTTCCTTGGTTCCCGGCACAGAACTTCTGCAGGAACTGATGGGTGTATTTCAGAATCTCCAGCATCTTTGCATCGCCCTGCGTGCGGGGCAGCAGAGAAGAACGTTACAATGAGACAACCTCTTGAGGTCCCTTCCAGTCCTACGACTCTGTGATTCATAATTCCCATCTACAGACCTTTCCACCAAGGATCTCAACTCACTTTGCGAGGAGATCCCCATTTGATCCCCATTTTACAGAGAAGGGCACTGAGGCCTGGGGGAGGTGAAGTGACTTGCCCAGGGTCATGCAGTGAGTCAGTGGCCAAGCTGCCAAGAGAACCCAGGAGTCCCAGTAGCCAGTCTGCTGCTCTAGCCACTAGGCACACTGCCTTGAGGCTTCCAGTATGTAGGAAACCAACTGGCAAATCCAGAAAAGCATTGAGTGACTGACTGACCACACAGTGAGATATTCCAGCGGCATGAGCATGCCCTGGGACTGCTCCCTTTGACTTCCCCTCTCCCCCCCCCCCCACTGCCATCCCTGCCTTCCTGCAGCACCGAGCGTGGGAAAGTCCCGCCCTGTTTCTGACTCTCCCACCTTCTCATAGGGGATCTGCAGCAAGTCCAGCATCACTTTGTGGGCGTCCATGTTCTTCATCAGGCGCTGCTGCTTCCGGCGCACCTGCTCGCCCACCCCGCACATTTTATTGAGCCGCTCCAGGATCTGGAGAGAGAAACCCACCCCAAGGCACCAGAGAAGAGGAATGGGCATTAGAACACCCATGGCAGGACACGGCCCAGCAAGGCGGGCGGAGACACCCCATCAGCCCCTTCCTATGCCTGAGTCCTAGGCTTAATCCGCACAGCAGAGCGCTGGGTACTTTTAGTCCAGCTGGCAGAGCCTGGCTGGGAACATGCCACTGCCTCGGGCAGACACATTCCAACCCCCAGGAAATCAAAGGCAAGTTTGTTCTCCTACTGCCTCCTCTCAACCCAGCTTCCCCCAGGGAGAGGCCAGCTCTGGCTGGCTGAGTATGCTGCTCTGTTTCCCAGGTGTAAATCCAGAGCCACGCGCTGAACACAGTGGCGTTATGCTGCATTTACATCAGCGTTGCTGAGAATCCGGCCCGTGAAACTCCAGGTTGCCAAATGGAAAGTATCGCATTATGAATGAGATTTCGCTTTTCCCCTGCACCCACATCTGCATCCCCTACTGGCAGGCTGCACAACCTGGCCCTGCGCCCCATTCAGGACCCTTCAGGCTGGAAAAGATCAGGGCCTCACTCCATTGGCAATTAGTAGCCTGGCTGCAGAATGTCAGCTGAGATCACCCTGAAATCCCTGCAAAATGTTGGGTCAAGGCTCCTGCACTTAATGTCATTGGGCTGCGTGGGTGTGACATAGGGGAGAATTGGCTCCTTTGTGTCCAGCTGCATGAGAGAAAGTCAATCCCACAATGCAACTCACCAAGCAGAATAGCAAAAATCTAGAGGGCCTCAATCAACTGGTAACCACTCATGTCCAGCAATATGATTCACAAATCCCTGTGATCCTCCTAGTGCAGAGTGTGAGCCCTGAGTCTCATTCATAAAACCCTGTGATCCTCCCAATGCAGTGTGAGCCCTGAGTCTCATTCATAAAACCCTGTGATCCTCCCAATGCAGTGCAAGCCCTGAGCCTCATTCATAAAACCCTGTGATCCTCCTAGTGAAGTGAGAGCCCTAGGTCTCATTCATAAGTGCTAGTGTCACTCCTAGTGCAGTGAGAGCCCTGGGTCTCGTTCATAAATACTGTGCCCCTCCTAGTGCAGAATTAGAACCCCGGGTCTCATTCACAAATTCTCATGTCTGTCACCTTGCATAAGGCCTGTCTTTGACTTTCATTGCAAAAGTTTTAACAACTTCATAGGGCTCCCCCTGCACTAAGCTTCTAAGTGTGAGTCTCACACGTCTTTGCTGCACGCCTGCCTTCTCACAAGCCCCTTACCCATAATGCAGGATGCTGTACGGAACACCATAAAGACCGCTCCAGTCCAGGGTTCCCTGCTGAGCGGGCTAGCTTAGGCAGTCCAACTGCACAGCTGGCAGGGGCTATGTGATGCTACCAGAGACAGTATTGGCTGTTTCTTACCCCTTTGACTATCTGGTAATTTTCACTGCTCTTCTCTTCCGTGATGCTGGTCTCCTCATCTGTAGTGTGCTATGACGAGAAGACGAGAAAAGAACATCTCTCAAAAAGAGAAAGCTGAAATCCCCCGTGATTATTGGGCTATCCCACATTGACTGGGTACATGTCATCTCACAGTGGAATACACATTTCTAGACACCATTAATGACTGCTTCTTAGCGTAGCTAGTCCTGGAACCCAAAAGGGAGAAGTAATTCTTGATTTAGTCCCAAGTGGTGCATGGGATCTGGACCAAGAAGTGGATATTGCTGAACTGCTTGGTAATATCAACCAGAATGTAATTAAATGTAACACGCCTGCAGCAGGGGAAATACCAAAGAACCCCACCACAGTAGCATTTAATGTCAAAAAGGGGAACTAACAAAAATGAGGCTAGACAAAACCCTGGCTGGGATGATTGAGTTGGGGTTGGTCCTGCTTTGGGCAGGGGGCTGGACTCGATTCTTGAGGTCTCGTCCAGCCCTGGGATTCTGATTCAAGTATTCTAATCTGGCAGGCCAAAAAAAGAATCTGAAGTGCAACTAGCAAAAGACACACATGCTAACAGCAAGACAATTCTGAAATGCATCAGAAGCAGGAATCCTGCCAAACAACAATGGGGCCCCTGGACGGTCGAGCTGTTAAAGGAGCACTCCAGGAATGAATTCTCTGCATCTGAACTCACAGATGGGGATGTGGGGGAGATTCCTAACCCTGAGCCAATCTTTTCCGGTGACAAACCTGAGGAATTGTCCCAGATTGAAGTATCAACGGAAGAGGCTTTTGAACAAATCGGGTAATGTTGCGCCAATTTTTATAAAAGGCTCCAGAGCCAATCCTGGCAATTATAGGCCAGTAAGAATGGAATGATGACAGCAAAGAACAGAATTATCAGACACAGATGAACACAATATGTTGGGGAAAAGTCAACTCTGCTTTTGTAAAGGAAAATCATGCCTCTGGACTGTTAGGCTGTGTCTACACTGGGCCACTTATTCCGGAAAAGCAGCCGCTTTTCCAGAATAAACTGCGAGCTGACTACACTGGCCCCTTGAATTTCCGGAAAAGCACAGACGATCTACTGTAAGAAATCAGCTGCTTTTCCGGAAAAACTATGCTGCTCCCGCTCGGGCAAAAGTCCTTTTTCCGGAAAACTGTTCCGGAAAAGGGCCAGTGTAGACAGCACAGTAGTGTTTTCTGCAAAAAAGCCCCAATCGCGAAAATGATGATCAGGGCTTTTTTGCGGAAAAGCACCTCTACATTGGCTACGGACGCTTTTCCGGAAAAAGGGCTTTTCCAGAAAAGCATCCTGCCAATGTAGACGCTCTTTTTCCGGAAATACTTATAACAGAAAACTGTTCCGTTTTAAGCATTTCCAGAAATTCATGCCAGTGTAGACGTAGCCTTAGAATTCTTTGCGGGTGTCAACAAGCACATGGGAAAGATCCAGTTTATACAGTGTCCTTGGACTTTCAGCAAAACTTTGACAAGGTCCCAGCCTGCTAGTTCTCCTAGAGCAGCTGCATTACTGAACTGAGAGCCTCACTGACACCCATCTCTGGCATGCCCCATTAAAGAAGCTGAACCCAGAGGCTGCTGAGAGGCAATACTCTTCAATCCCACCAGCCTGATCTGGATTTGAACCCACAACCCAGCCGGTCCCCTGCAATCCAGATAGCTGCTCGGGTGCTCACCTCTTTCTTCTCCTTCTTGGCCCCTTCTCCTGCGTCCTCGCCCTTGGTGCTGCCCTTCTTGTCCACCCAGAGCTCCGACTTCTCCACCATCGTGCGCAGCTTGTCGAGCTCGGACTTGATCACCTTGTAGTTCTCCACGTCCTGCGCTGAGATGAGGAGCTGGACCTGGGACGACAACCCCGCAAGAGGTCACTGCGGCTGAATTAGCGGGTTAGAAGTTTCTCCTACGGTTCTGTCAGGCTGGGGCTGCGCTAAGAGTGCTGGTTACCCCACAGATGAGGATCCCAAGACAACTTACACTTGATTCCTGCAGGGCATAGCAAGGATGTGCAACCCGCCCCCCCCCACCACCACCACCAGGCACAGATCTGGGCATCCCCCTCCCAGGCAACTTTTCTATGGGCACGCACCAGCTGGCTGCTGGACTGGCCTCACATGCTCATTTCACACCATGTTCACATGGGCTCGTCCGTGGCTCACTGCCAGCCTGGCTGGATTTAGACTCTCACCCCGGAAGCGTAACCAATTTACAGCCCCCCTCCCTCAGCCCACCGCGCCCCAGGTGTGGGCCAGGACTCGCGAGTGCTCCCGGCTGACGTGTCTGGGACGTCCTGGCTGCACGTTACCTGTTTGAAGGTGTGCAGCATCTCCTGCCTCTGGCTGAAGTGTTTGAAGAGGAGCTGGAGGGAGCCGGAGACAAGCGGGGGATAGTCGTGCATGGTCAGGTGGATCAGCACACGGAGAAACATCCTCCCCCCTTCGTCGTCCACCTCTAACATGCTGCTCGACTTCCTGAAGCCAAGGGGAAAGAGCACAGTGTGAGCTACAACCTGTAGTGGGATGAGGGCCTGAAACGTAAGCCCAGGTATCGCAGGCCGGGTCTGAGGCCTAGGCAGCAATGGTCAAGACTTTGCTAACATAAAGCAGAGTGAAGCTGTGAGCGAGAGGCAGGCCCGGCTCACAGAAGTCGGCACAAACAGGGCTGATATTACAGAAAGACTCCTACCGAAGAGGCACCAGGCCCAGGCTGCAAGCACGTTCCAGAGGGGTCGTAACAGAACACCTCATGAAGAAACATCTTGGTACCACCACACAGCCCACAAATAACAGACACACTGACCGTCTACACTGGGTCTACACTGACAGCATGACAGATAGTGTCAAACCCCTCTTGTGAGACGTAACTAAACAACAGGAGGTGGCAACCTGATACGTCAGGAGTGATGTGTCACTTGTCTGTGCCTGTATATAAAAGTGCACCCCAGAGAGCCGTTGTTGGCTGACCTAGGGGGCAATGCTGAATCCGTAATGCTGACTCAGCTAGTCCATAGTCACGGATACATATGGGTAGTGGCGAGTCTATTTGCCGACAAGTAGGACTGTACTTTGCTTGGCAACCAACCTGGCCAAGCGCTTTCGATCCTTATCTGTTCTGTGGTCTTTGGGGGCTCTCGGAGTCTCTCGTGTTGATTAATTACACGGTAGACGGGAGCACACACATGCACACCGCCGAAAGTTTATCATCGACAGAGCAGAAGACCTGCCAGGAACCATCAGGACTGAGGACACAACGCTGTCCGTGGGGCATGGTCCCGAACAGCAGTAAGGGCTTTGTGCTGGCCCGGGCTAGCCCATTGCACTCCAGCATTAGCCTTTATGGTAGCCCACAGTCTATGCTTTCTGTGGCTTTCAGCCTCCAGGAAGCCACCAGTCCACAGGAGACTGGGATATGGTTTCTACTGGGAATATCACTGGGCAGGTTCGTTTTCCAGTGGAAAGAAGGGTCCGAGGTACTTACCCAACCCCAAACATGGCCTCTGCCTGCTCGCCTATTTTTTCCAGGTTCATCGCCGCGTCTGAAAGGAGAGGAAGCAAAGGGACCGTCAGCAGGAAGCTCAACGCCCCCTCTGCACTGACAGAAGGGGACAGCGGATCCAGGCTAGGCAGAAACTCCAGGAAAACAGTCTCAAGCCCCAATCCAAGGAGGGGAAAGGGCTCTCCTGTCACTGCTCAACTCCAGTGGGACTGTGCTACTTCTAGGACTTCACCAGCGTGGGGATTCACCACGGGGTCTGCGGATGCTTTACCGCCCCTGCCTTTCGCACCTGCCTCGATGGTTCTATGCTGAGCCTCTGGCCACCTCGATGTGGACACACGTCCCGCTGGTATTTCACTGGGGGAAAGCGGGGAGGGAGGTGTCACCATCTGTAACCTGGGGCTTAACCGTGGCAAGGGGAAGAACTTACCACGGATGGGGAGCAGGGAGGAAGCTGGCAAAAGGGAAGAGGGCCCCGGGAAGGAGGCTGCAGACTAATTACTGAGCTGATATTAGGGAGAGACACCTTAGAAACAGAGTGAAAGTGTTTCCCTCATTTCCTTCCACCTCCATCTCCTCCAGCCAAAAGCATCTTAGCCCCCTGCTGGTCCCTGGCACCAATCAAATCCAGCTCCAGCCCAGCCCATTCAATGCACTGGGTCCCTCTCCCCTTCTATTAGGGGAGTCAACCGGAGCCCGACGGGGCTCTTCACCCTCGTGAGCCGTGCCCCCAATACCAGCCGAAATTTCACATGCCCTCGGCGGCCCTTTCAATCCAAGCTGCCCTGGAGCCTGGCTCTGCCGGTGGAGAGCCAAAGGGACGGTGCGACAGTTACTTGTGGAGTCGAAGGCTGGCGCTGTCCCGTCGGCGCCGCTGTCCTGCATGGGGTAGACCTCGATGAACTCCTTCTTGAAGACGGAGAGCAGGTAGGAGATCCTGTAGTCCAGGCGCACGTTCAGGATGAACTGGGGAGCAGCACAGGCAGGAGAGCAGGCGTGAATCCCCCCCCCCGTGGAAACCGCCCTTTCCCCTCCACTATCCCCTCCGGCCCCCCCAGCCAGGCCTAGCGGCAGAAGTCAGAAGCTGCAGCTTCTTCGCTTCATTTATCCCCTCCCTCCGCGCTTCCCTGCACCAGCTTTTCCACCACTCGGAGCTCCCACCTGCAAGATCTCCAGGATCTTCAGCTTGGTCTCCATCACCACGATGTTCTCGTTGTCTATGGTTCTCTCCCGGTCCGTGGACTCAGAGGCCACCACCGTGCTGTGGCTCGGGGGGCTGAAGATGGACTGCTTCCGGCTCAGAACCATGGTGGACATCATCTGGCCAACACCCTGGATGGACTTCCGCACGTTCTTCCCTAGGGAAGCCGCCGCAGTTGGCAGAAGGCTAATGCTTTGGGCCAGCTCTAACGCACAAAGTGGGCTCGAGGGGGGTTTCCATGTGCACTTGGGGGCTGGCTGAGGAGCCCACCCAAACTGGAAACTGGTTGAATGTTATTGCAGGACAAATGGGGAGGCTGATTATTCACCTGGCATGTCCCTACTTTTAGCATTTACTACCGAGGGCCAAATTCCAAGCTCCTCCCCCAGAACCGGAGAGAGGCCAAGCTCTTGCTAGCCCGTCTCGCATACAACAGGGAGTTAGGTCGCTGTAAGGCACGATGTCCGTGTCTCCATTACAGCCTCGTTCCCACCAACCTACGTGCCCCACTACACCGACAGAATGACCCCACCCCGATGGGAGGCATAGGGCTTATGTTGGTGTCCTTAGAGCAATGCAATGTCTGTGCAGACCCTGGGCTCCTTCCATTGGCTGTCATTGTTGTCAATTTCACGGTTTCCCTAGAGCTGTGAAATTGACAAGAAAGCCAGCTCCTGGCTTCCCAGCCAGGCTGCTGCTGGGTCTCCGCTCCAAGCCAGACTCCCACCAAGGCTCCCACTTCCCAGACACCCCCACTGAATGGCGGGAGCCCTGCTGCTCCCCCGGGTCCTGTCCCCACACTCGGATCACAGCAGCCGAACAGACTCCGGATCTACTTGCCAGAGGCAAGATGCCCCTGGTGATTTCCCCTCTGCTCCCAGCTGTGAGCGCAGAAGTGAGACGCCCCAGGTGGCTGCTCCCACTCCTGGGTGGGGGCCCCTCCAGGGACAGTCAGGCCCACCAGTTTCAGCTGAGACCACCGAGGAATGGGGGCAGTTCAGAGAAGCAGGTGCTTACAGGGCAGCCAGTGAAGTGCAATGAGCCTTACCTGCCATATCCTCACTGTACGGCATCTGCATCATCAGCTGAGGGTTCTGCACACAGTCTATGATACCCAGCAGAGTGCGCGTCAGGCGCAGCAGCTCACTGAAGCTGTAGAAGCCGAAGTAGATGAGGTTGTGGGCAAGACTGACGACCTGCAGGAAGGACAGAAAGACTCCAGCTCTCTCCCACACCCGGAGAGCAGAGGAGGAATACAACCGCACGGGGTTAGGACTCCCAAGGCGGCTGCCTGGGCTGCAGTGGGAATTGGCCATTCCAAGATGGCCACTCCGTTAGCGCTAAGAACGGGCAGTTCCAAGATGGCCGCCCCATTTGCGCTAAGAACGGGCAGTTCCAAGATGGCCGCCCCATTTGCGCTAAGAACGGGCAGTTCCAAGATGGCCGCCCCATTTGCGCTAAGAACGGGCAGTTCCAAGATGGCCGCTCCATTTGCGCTAAGAACGGGCAGTTCCAAGATGGCCGCCCACGGTCTGACTAGAAACTGGTGGCCAAGTTTCCACAGGGCCCCTCTACGGCAGTGAGATGTGGTCTCCTTGCATCTCTGCAGTAGTAAGGCCCATGCGGTGCTGAAATGCCCCCGTTCGGGGTTGCTCTGACGCTCGGCGGAATGCCCCCTTCCCTGCAGGGCCCGCACAGGTCTCTCACCTCAAAGGTGAGCTTGTTCTTCTCGTCGTTGGCGAAGGGCACCGCTTCGCTCACCACGTTGTTGAGATAATCCTCCACGAACTCCATGGTGCTGGCAAACTTGTTCTTCTTGTCGTCCCGGGAGTCGTTCAGGTTGGAGTCGTAGCTGCGGAGGAGAGGAGAGGCCCGGTGAGCCGGCAGAAGATGGGCCACGCTCCCTTCTCTCAACCCCCCAGAGGAGGTGCCCCTGCCCTGGTCGCCGGGAGCCCCGCGTGCATCGGACCACAGGTCCAGAAAGCAGCGTCCTCTCGCCACCCACAGCCCGAGCTGGGCAGCCGCAGGGGCAAGTGTCCCCCCTAACGGGACTCAGCTCTGACCTCACAAGACAGAGGGGAGAACTCAGGCTCAGAGTCACTGGCCTGGCGGGCCGATCGGTGCCAGCTGGGTCAATGGTGCTTTTTAAAGAAGGGGCTTTTGCCCATGAGGAAACCCTGCTGAGACCCGCCAGACTCATCCCACACATGGCCCGCTGCTGCCCTCAGTATGGCCACTCGGTCGCCAGGGATCCAAGCCAGGGGTGTCTAGGGGAGGGGCCCTGGAATCCCCGCTGCTGCCCCTTCCCGGCTAGACGCCCCGGTTGGCCTCACTCTTTGATAGTGATGGCGGTGGGGATCTCTGTCCACAGCCGGGCAAACTTCACGGGCATCACCAGCTCCTGCGGATCCCGATCCACGTGCACATGCAGCATGAGGTGGCAGAAGGAGGCCCGGAGGTCAAAGGGCAGCATCTCGTCCGCCATGCAGAGGAAGATGAGATCCACCCCCAGCTGCTTGGAGATCTCTTTGATCGCCAGATACTGGCGATCCAGGCACATGCGGGCAAACAGCTTCAGCTGGTACCTGAAAGGGGGCCGACGGGGGGGGGGGGTGGAAAGAGACGGAGATGGGGAAGCAATGGAAGGAGAAGGGGGGATGGAGGAAGGGAGGGAGGAATTGTTTCTTATATATTCGTGGAAGTGACAGACCATCCCTCCCCGTGCCGAGGGAAGACGGGCCCCTGCCTACCCTGCCGGGGCCCCTTGTGTGGCTGGTGAGGCCCTGAGTGGGTGAGCGGAAGAGTTGATGGGAGGCGGCTGGGCTGCTCCCACAACCTGCCCCCCCCCCCGAGCTCTGTGCACGGGAACAAAGGGGCAGCTGTGCGGCCGGCGCTGACCTCGCGCCCACGCCAGCAGCAGCCTCCCCGGCCAAGGCACCAGCTGAACACGCCCCTGCCTGGCCGGCCGAGAGGGCCCACAAACGAGCCCCCCTTCTGCCCCCGTCACCCCCCCCAGCTTCCGTAGAAGCATCCGCTCCGCAGGGCTCCTTCGGCCTGGGGCTCATTCGCGGGGGGCGTGGGCTGTGTGCCCCCCTGCCAGGCAGGGAGTCGGGCACCTCCCTGGCTCGCCCTGAGGAGGGGGATTGGGCTGGCCCAGGAGCGGCTGAGCACACGGGGCCCAAGCAGAGGGCAGGGCCAGAACTCAGAGCCCGGCATCGGATCCCGTGAGGCTGAGCCCCAATCCCCGGTGAAGTCCTGCAAACTGCCCAGCTCAGCACAAGGGGGGGGTTACTCTCCCCATCGGGCCCCGGGCGGGTTGGGGGGGCTGCATGGCGTTACCTGTAGTAACTCAGGACGTTCTCATCGTGAGCGTTGCCGGCCCGTGCCTCCTGCGCCAGCTGCCGGATGCTTTTCTCGTGGGGTTCGTTGTTCTTGTCACTCCAGGTCAGCCAGACCTCCTCCTCCGAGTACTCGATACTCAGGTATTCGTGGGTCTGGGACATCTCCTTCACTGGCCTCAGCCTGCAATCGCACCGCCACGTTCAACTCCCCGGTGGGCAGGCAGGGAAACCGAGGCCCAGAGAGGCCAGGAGACTCGCCCAAAGTCACCCACAGCGTCGGGAATCCTGACCCCCCTCCCCCCCGGCCTGTGCTCTGGCCATTGACTGCACTACCTCCCATCTCATACGGAGCAGAGGAAAGAAAACGCTGTGGGTGTCACAGCTGGCCAGGGAGCAGAAGGCTGAGCCCAGAAAATCCACCCGTCCCAGACCTGGGAATCAAGACAAGCGCTACCGCCACCCTCCCAGGCATCTAAGCTGAAACTTCATACCGTGTCTTAGGGCGCTAATTTCAGGAGGCTCCCCATAACAATGGCCCTGATCCATCCCTCAACCACTGGGACTTACGTTGACCCCCTCACTGTAGTATTAGTGTCTCATCATCTCACAACCCTGCTGTGAGGCAGAGCAGGGCTAGTATCCCCATGCTACACAAGAGTAACTGAGCCCGGAGGGGGGGGAGGTTGAGTGAGTTACCCAAGGCCATCCAGGGAGTCTGTGGCAGAGTAGGGAAGGAGCCTGGGTGAGTATCCTAAGCCACTAGGCCATGCCAGGTGGACAGATGGGGAACCGGGGCATGGAGAGAATCAATGACGTGCCCAAGGAAGTGAACCTAGACCTCCTGAGTCACAGGCCAAAGCCATAACCACTAGGCCACCCTTCGCCTGCCCCGTGGAATCAATGGAGCGATGCCAGTTTCCACCAGCTGAGGCGCTGGCCCTGAAGTCCCACCCTCTGGATTGCTGGGGGGGCACCCCCAGGGCCGAGCGGCCCCCTACTCACTCTGTTTTGATGAGGATGTCGCTGTTCTTGGGGTCCAGCACACACTTGCAGATCAGCTCCTGGGTGACGGGGATGGCGATGTGGTTGGACACGCACAGGTCCGAGAGGTAATCTAAGAACCTGCCGAGAGCACAAGAGAGCCGGCTCCTCGTCAGCCGGGCCGGGGGGGCTGGGCTGGAGAGGGGGAGGGGACCCTCACAGATGCTTTGGCAAGGCGACGCTTCTCATTAACCGGGCCCAGCCATGCTGCTGGTCTCAGGCACAGAACAGGACTTGGAGGCTTGTGGAGTGGATGCTCCCAAGGGGTGGGAAATCCAGCTCCACACCCGGGGGGTCCTCCCCATATAGCCGCCAGCGGCTGCTCCACGTAAGAGGGCACCTGCCCTTTGTCGGGGTCTCCACCTCCCCAGTCCTCCTGGCTCTGTGGCTCGCCAGGCCCAGGTCCATCCCCCGGCAGCATTAGCCACCCACTGCGATCCTCCCGCGAGACGTCTGCCCGCTTCCCCCACCCACACCCTGGAAGGGGCGTCTACTCCCACCCCCCAGCCTCTGCAGCCCTGCCCCATTCCTCCCTGCCGGGCTCCGCTAGCCGCTCCGACCCCCACAGGCCCGGACCCCCTTCCCGTTCTGCCCACTCTGCAAGGGCCGGCAACTCCCTCCACGCCCCCAGCCTCTGCCTTCTTCCTGTCCCTGCACAGCCCCCGGAGCAGGGCCCTGCTCCTCCCTGCTACCTGAGCCCCCGCCGCGCCCGGCGCAGGGTCTCCTTTAGGGCCGCGACAGACTCATCGGGCTGCACACAAGTGTGCCCCAGGCCCCAGCTGGCCGGGCCAGGGGTCTGATCGCTGGGGGCAGCGGCCGGGGGGCCCGGTACCCACCTGGGCTCCCGGTTCTTGCGCACCAGGCTGACGAAGGTCTCCACCTCAGTCTTGGTGATGTGCTTCTCCAGCAGCTTGCGGTTGTTGTGCAGGAGGGCGGTGATGGTGTCCTCCGCCAGGATGTCGTAGCCGATCTGGGACTGCATCATGCCGAACTGCTTGGCGATGTGCTCCTGGCGGGGCAGGAGGACCAGAGGTCAGGCAGGGGGAGGGGCACTGCGGGGGGCAGGAAGGCCCAGGGCTGGCGGCGGGTGCAGCGCTCCGACAAGGAGGAGGCGCCGCCTCTGGAATTGGCGCTCGGACACTGCCCCGCCAGGGCCCCGCGCCCACAGACCCAGCCGGCGTCCAGGCTCCCCACTGGCCGAGGCAACAGGCTCGGATCCCACCCTCCCCCCAGGTCTGACCGCTGCCCCGCCTCTCAGACCTCCGTGAGCCATTTCCTCAGGGCACTCTGCTTCCAGCTCCCCTCTCCCTCAGTCCTAGGCCCTGCGCGCTGTCCGGCCAGCTGGGATCCCGCCCAGCGGCTCCTCCGTCACAGCCCCGCTTGCTCTGACCACTGAGCTCCAGTCCGTGTTAAATGGGGGCCAAGAGGGAGAGGCGCCCCGGAGAGAGAGGAGGAGGCTCCTGCCTGCCCAGGGACAGCAGGGCTGGGAAGCAGTGAGGAGACCCGGGGCCTGGAAATTCGGTTACTTCATGGCCCAAGTGGCCGACAACTCCAGCGGGAAGAGCAGGAATTGTACTCCCCAGGGGAGTCCGAAAGCCCACAGCTCGGGAGCCAGCTTAGCCGTGCTGGTGAGCTCCCGTCGAGTAGACGGAGATGGCCGGCTCCCTTTGGGGCAGGGTTTCTGGGGTGTGGACGTACAGCGCCTGGCGCAACGGTGCCACGATCCCTGTCCGGGGCCTCTCCACATGACGGGTCCCACAGGAGCTGCGGCCTGGGCGACCCCTCCGCCCGCCACACGGACCCACCTGGTTCTTGCGATAGTCCTCCTGGGAGTGCCGCAGCACCCGGTAGCAGAGGCGGAACATGTACTGATAGGGGGCGTTCTTCTGATCTGACAGCTCCTCCAGCCGCACCAAGGGGCCTTCCCCGCCCTTGTCCTTGAACGGGGCTTTCAGGATCCCGAAGATCTAATCGGACACAAAGGAGGGGACCAGGAGGGAGTTGGATTCCCAACCTGTGTTGAGAGCGGCGGTTCGGGTGCTCTCGAGTTAGTCTCTGGCATTTCTACGGCTCCCGTGACCCTAGCAGTGAGGTGAGGGAATGCCTGCCTGCTTACACCAGCCCCGCTGCGAACTCACGCTGGGGAACGGGCCCCGCCCTGGTAGCGAAAGGGATGCATCTGGGCTCTGATCCCATGCACAATGAATCCGACCATCTCCCACAAGGGAGTGTTTGCGACACCCACCACTTCAGTGGGTTCAACCGTCTTGGCTCAAAACCAGCCCACGGCTGGAATAGGAGCGGGGGCCGCTGGTCAGGTTGGAGGCACGTCAGCAGAGCTGGCCAGCTGGGGGTCAGGGCAGAGAGAGGTTTGTGGCAGGGGCAGGACTGGACTAGCCGGAGGTGCTGCGGGGCAAGACTAGCTGGCAGCAGATGGCCGCTTGCATAACACCAGCACAGTTTGCCGACCCAATTTCTAAGAACCCCCTATTTGAATGACCTTTCAGTTGCCCCAAATTGCCCCCGACTCTAAATAACTCCAAACAGCCCTGTGAAAATGCCCTTGCAGAAGACAAGCAGGCTGCCCAGACATGCTCTGCTATTCTCCAGGGTCGCTCTAAGCAGCCTGTTCCCCGGCCCCCAACGCACATTTTCCCTGCGGTTCTGTGCGGGTTCGACGGCTGAATTGTTTTGGTTCAAACCCACCTCTTCCCACCACGCCCCTCCCTTCCCCACCATGCCCCTCCCTTCCCCACCCACTCACCTGTTTCAGAATGTTCTGCTCCCGCATGAGTTTCTGCCTCTCCCGGTTGGGTTTGGTCACCATGATGTCCAAAACGTTCTGCCCGTTGTTGGGGACGTCGCTGACGAAAAACACCAGGTCCTCTAGCAGCTGCATCACAAACCTGCCAAGGGGGCAGCACGCAACATCTTTACAATCTGCCGGCACGTCCACGCCCCCTGGGACCGCCGCAGTGGCAGGGTTAACAATCGGACAGCAGCCTGGAACTGCTCCTCATCTTCAGACTAACCTCCAAATGCCAGGGGGGTCATACAACAAATGAGACCCCAGCTAGGCTTTGAGGAACTTACACAGGGTATAGACCATGCATTGGGCCTCTGTGCAGGATTCAAGTCCCATAACAGCCACGGAGAAGTAATTCCTGATCTTGGTTTATGGCCTGAAGCACGAGGGTTTAGATCGGGGCGGGAAACCTTTTTTGGGTCAGGAACCACTGACCCACAGTAAAATCAGGTGGGGGCTGCACAAAAGTGAGAAGCAAACAAAAAAAAAACAGCAACAAAAAAACCTCACTGACGTGGTCTCCAGACTCCTAAGTGAGGAGAAAGACACTCCCCACATCCCCCTTGCATGCCACACCCTGGGGGGGCCAGCCTAGATCTTCTGTGCTCTGCAGTGGGGCTGCCCAATGCTGGGGGAGGGGCACTGAGCCTTATGGGCCGCATCCGGCCCCCGGGCCTGAAATTCCCCACCTCTGGTTTACAGCCCTTAAAGTCGTGCCTAACTAGAAAAAGAATCAGATACGTTCCTGACGGATAGGTCCATCAGTGGCTATTCGCCAAGATGGAGCAACCCAATGCTTTGGGTGTCCAGAAGCCTCTGACTGCCAGATGCTGGGAGTGGACGACAGGGGATGGATCACTTGTTGATTGACTGTTCTGTTCGTTCCCTCTGAAGCATCTGGCATTGGCCACTGTGGGAAGACAGGACACTGGGCTAGACGGACCTTTCGTCTGACCCACACTGGCCGCTCTTGTCTTCTCCTGTGCAATTGAGCAGAACTTAGCCTGGATGGCGGGACTAATACCCTGTCATCTGGGAACAGTCAATAACCAGGAGTGGTCAGGACCTGGCTTCTCTTGCACAAGTCCGGCGAAGGGCAACAGAACTGATTAGGGGGCTGGAGCACTTGACCTATGAGGAGAGGCTGAGGGATTTGCGCTTGTTTAGTCTGCAGAAGAGAAGAGTGAGGGGGGATTTGAGAGCAGCCTACAGCTTCCTGAAGGGGGGTTCCAAAGAGGATGGAGAGAGGCTGTTCTCAGTGCGGGCAGATGACAGAACAAGGAGCAATGGTCTCAAGTTGCCGTGGGGAAGGTCTAGGTTGGATATTAGGAAAAACTATTTCCCTAGGAGGGTGGGGAAGCACTGGGATGGGTTCCCTAGGGAGGGGGTGGAATCTCCATCCCTAGAGGTTTTTAAGTCCCGACTTGACAAAGCCCTGGCTGGGTTGATCTAGTTGGGGTTGGTCCTGCTTTGGACAGGGGGCTGGACTCGGTGACTCCTGAGGTCTCTTCCAGCCCTGGGATTCTATGACAAGCCCTTCTGCCCAAGGGGATCAGCTTGTCTTTGGGTGGCAAAGGGGAAGTGGCTCAGATTGGTGTGTTTTGCTTAGGAAATGTCAAGAACCCGCCCATCTATAAATAACACCGTGACTAAGCAACCCGGCGCTATCACGCCCATCTCCCAGCGCCTATGGTATTTCTCTTGTTGCAAAGGAGGGGCTGGCACTGACCCCACACAATCTGATTTCCTTGCCGCGTCCCTGGGGAGGAGCAGGCTGGGTCAGCAGGCCACAAGCGGGGCAGCATGACGGAGCTGCAACAATGCTCTAGGCCATGCAGCGCCAGGAGTACCAGAGATAAGGCATGGCCCCCAGACCGTGCCCTGCCTTCGAGCCGAGCGTGGCCTCCCTTTGCTTGGCCAGGGGCCAGCCGCATGGCCGGGTTCGTTACCTGCGGTCGTTCTGGCTGATGAAGCCCTCGTTCATCTTCTCCACCACGTTGGCCAGCATGGAGCTGGCGTCGTTGGCGAAGTCCAGGTCCCGGATTTCCGACACGGGCACAGAGACAATGGCAAAAGCTTCTTTGTCCTCCTTGGTGGGGCAGGTGCCGAGCTGTAAGAGTGGCAGTGTCACCCTCATTAGAACCCACCTCTGGTCCAACAAGAGCCACCCTGCTCCCCTTCTACCTCCTGACTGCCATCAGCTCGTGCACTGGACAGTTGGGTTCTAGGTTACTGTGGTTGGGTTCTACGTTGCTGTAGTTGGTTCTACGTTGCTGTGGATGGGTTCTTGGTTGCTGTGGGGATGGGTTGTAGATTGCTTTGGATGAGGGGGTCTAGGTTGCTATGGGGGCGGGGTCTAGGTTGCTATAGTTGGTTCTAGGTTGCTGCAGGTGGGGTCTAGGTTTTGTGGCTGTGTTCTAGGTCGCTGTGCTCAGTTCTAGGTCTGAGTTCTAGGTTGTTTGATCCTCCTCAAGATGATCAAGAACAGACATTGTACGTCTGTGGCCAAGGGAAACAAACTCTGACTTCCCAGGGCTGATTTGCACTGAGCTGTGACCCAGCCTGGGACGTACCATGAGTCGAATGGGTCTCTCTTCATCGATGTCTATGGGCACGTCGGTGCTCTGGATCCAAGTGTTCGTGCAGAGATGGCGCAGCCTCACGAAGGAGTTCCTGAAATTGCGGCAATGAAGGTCCCATCCTGATCGCACTTCCCAGCCAGAAAGGCCTGGAAGCACTTTCCAGAGGGGCACCACGTCAAACCTCCCCCTGCTGAAATGCAGCCACCGTTGGGGTGGGGGACCCCTCCAGTCTTTCTGCACCAGCCAGCCTACAGAACGTGATCTGGGGCAGGAGAGACACAAAGCCATTCCTGGGGCGGAATTCAGGGCACTGATACAGTTACCCAAGTGGGAACTTGGCCAGAACCCCATGGCAAGGCCCTATACCTGCAAAAAGCACCAAGGGGTCTTAAATAACCACAGGAGCGCAGGGCACGGCTTTTCCAGCTGGCTCAGAACCGACAGGGCCACTTACCCCAGACTTTTCCTTATCTGCCCCCTCCCCCCCATGAAAGAACAGACCATCTCCCCAGACTAGGCTTTCAGGCTGTGACTGCTACTCTATGCTCCCTTCCTTGACCCCGCCCCTTTCCCGCTTCCGGAGCAACCCAACCTCGGTGAGAACTAACGAATTCACAGCCCTGACCCCACCAGGCCAGGAAGCCGACTCATCCGGGGAGGTTTCACAGCAGGATCTGGGCGTTCCCCCCTACCGAGGGACGAAGGAATCCGTCTTCTGCAGCGTGGTGGGGTCCAACTCAAAGAGCGAGGCAATGTCGTTCCCATGGGGCACGGCCACCAGTCGGTATTTGATCTTCTCCCCTGTTTTCCTCCGGCTGGAGCGAACGGCCCCGCCCTGCACCAAGAGAAGCAGTCGTTGAGTGGACGGGCTCCCAAGCCCGCCCGTGTATATGGAAGAAGGCGGCTCACTCTGGATTCACAGCAGACGTTCTCAAGAGCCCCCAGCATGGCAAACTGGTGCACACCAATGGATCGACAGGACCAAAGCCATCCCCAGGCCGTCCCAAAGGCACTTGGTAAACGCAATAAAAGACCATCCCTCCCACAGGGCTAGGAATTCGCCTGCCTTCTACACCCACCTCCTCTGCCCGCCCTTCCAGCAAGCTCTGCACTATGTGAACGGACCAGGCAGTTACAGATGCCCCTGGGACATTTGGCCAGTGTGCTACACGGAGATGGATCCTTCCGCACGGCCATGAGTATCAGTTCCATCAGAGCACAATGCCTCTCCAGCATCACCATGAGTACTGGGTACTGCTGGATCTAGTTCAGCAATGGGCAACCGAGGCTAGCGAGGGGCCCTCCTTCATCTCAGGGGGCCACCAGATTGTCGTAACCAAGACAGGCTCCCGGGAGAGGGCAGTTTTGCTCACTGCGCTGGCGTAGCTAGAATTCACGGAGGGTGCCAACTGAACCGTAGCAGCGCTGTGATTGGCTGCAGGGGGAGCACACGGCTCTCCTGGTCAGCGCTGTCAGCAATCAGCACCCTCCTCAGTTCCCGTGAGTCACTTTTGTAACGGTGGGTGGGAAAAAACAACACAGATGGAACCAGCGGCATCTGGCAACCTTACCCATGGGCAATGGCAACAAAACGTCTCACGGACCACACATCGACTCCGCTGGGGCCGCATGTGGCCCAGGGGCCGGAGGCTGCCCACTACTGATCTATCTGCACATTCCCTGTCCCTAGCTGGGCCTGTCATGTGATAGGTTCTGACTCCCCGTGTAGCCACATCTGGCAGAAGCTAAGGGCATGTCTAAACTATGGGGTTCTTTTTCCAAAAGAGGATATGCAAATTCCCATGGATATGCAAATTCCGAGCTCACTTTTGAAAGTGAAAGTAGTCTGGATGCGTTTTTTTCTGGGAAAAAAACCCTTTTTTGAAAAAAAAACCCCAAAAAACGTAAACCGCCTTTTTTAAGGAAGAGCGGGGTTTTTTTCAAAAAAGGGGCGTTTTCCTGGAAAAAAGTGCATCCAGACTACTTTCACTTTCGAAAGATCCTCTTCTGAAAGTGAGATTTGGAAGAACATATGCAAATTCCTGCGGAATCTGCATAGCCTCTTTCGAAAATAGAACGTAGTCTAGACATAGCCTTAGCGGAGGAGAGAGGAAATTACATCCCAGCCCAGAGAACAGCAGCAGCAGCTCCCCCCATTAACCGAGCAGAACCCAGCTCACCATGGGCGCTGACTTGGGATCGGCGGCGTCTCCTTTGTAACTGGGGTTTTCCTAAAACATTAAAAGAAATATGAAATAAACGCGCGCACACAGACATGCGTATGCTGGGCCACTGACTGGCCCTTTTGAATTCCCAGCCACGGAGGTTGCCACCTGCTCTTTCTTCCACTGACTTCAACACAGACATGCCACATAACGTCCTTCTTGGATGTCCCTCTTTAAAACACAGCTCCTAGCTTTCGTTGCCCAGGGGGCTAGAGGCAGGACTCAGTGGATGACACTCTCTGGCTTACATTATGTCGGGGGTCAGACTCGATTGGTGGTTTTCAGCCTGTGGCATGTGGCCCGCTGGGTGTCCTAGGATTTCCAGAGGGGGCTGCACCTCCACATGCAGTAGGGGTCGCCGAGGCGAAAAGGCCGGAAAGCAGTGGACTAGAGGAGCAGAGTCGGCGAATGCCCGACAGCAAGGCCCAGCACGGAGGCTGGAGAGGGGCCGGAAGGAGTTACGCCCAGCTGGCCACATTCCTTTGCGGCAAAGCGCCGGGGTTGTGACGAGGGGACGGGCAGCGGAGCTCCACCCGGGGGGAGCAAATAAAGGGCAGCTCAGCTGGCAGGGCTTGCGTGCTGCAGGCCAAGAGGGAAGGGGAACGTGAGGAGCGAGTTTGACGAGGGCAGGCTGACGCTGGGGGCTATGTCCCTACCCTTGGCATTGCCACCTGCTATTAGCAAGGAGGAGCTAAGAGGAGCTGCAGACCCTCCTGACAACATGGGCAAGGAGCCTGCCAGGCCAAAGGCTCTCAAAGCGCCCGACAGACTGGATCAAGGCCCCCGGGAGATGCGCAGGGCTCCCATGCAGAACGGGGCCCTGCGGGGAGCGGTCGCTGCTCTGCAAGACAGCCCCTTGGCAATGGAGCAGGCCCTCCCCATCCAGCCCCCTCCACCGCTCTCACCTCCGCGGCCAGGTAGTTCCCAGTGGCGAGATGCTTGAAGCGGTACAGGCCGTTCCAGTGTCCGGCTCCGCTTCGGCAGGGATCATGATGCACCACCTGAAAAGGAGAGGCAGGGTGGTCCAACGGTTAGGGTGCTAGCCTGGGATTTGGGTCCCTGCTCCACCATACCTGTTGTGTGTGACCTTGGGACGTCACTTTGCCACTCCGTGCCTCAGTTTCCCCCTGTAAAATGGCGATAACGGCCCTGCCCTGACAGAGGTGAGGAGAAATGCAGGACAGGGAGATAGCTCTGTGGTGGTCCCCGGGATGGATGTGACGGGCACGCCTCAGAGGAGATAAGGTGTCCAGCCATGGACAGGAACAATCTGAATCCTCTAGGCCAGTGTTTCTTAAACTTTTTAAGACCGAGGAACACCAAACAATTGTATATTTTTATGCGGAACACCAAGGATTTTATGTTGGGAGCGGGGGGGAGGTTGCATGCCCCTTTAAGGCATTCACGGGGTAGACCCCGAGTCTGCTTCAGGTCTACCCCCTACAGCAATTCGCCGCCCCTTCTCAAGAGGCGGCACTGAAGCCCCCGGCGCTACACCAGCTTTACACAGGGGTAGCCTTTTACTGTCAGCAAAGCAGAGTGCCTAGGCCTGAACTGTACAGACAGCCATTCATTCTGCCAAAACGTCCCACACGTGAAGTCAGCAATCCAGAGTCACCCTCCAGACGCCAGTATGATGCCACCACAGCCTGCATCCCTGGCAGGGCTGGCAGTGGGGACTGTCTGCCCCAAGACACCTGCCTCTCCTCTACCGTCTGAGCTGCCATCCGCTGTCGGCAGCAGTAGGTAGTTATCCGCCGTGCTCCCCAGCCACGAGAGGGAGAGCCGACGTGCTCTTCCACTAGCGCGCTCCCCCGGGGCTCACCTCGACTTCCCACAGCGCGTTGGAGCTGGTGGCGGACGTGGCGGACTGCCGCAGGGTGGTGCGGAGGAAGACATGGAGCTTGGCCTTGTACTCGTCGCAGGTGAGAAACTTCTCCTGCTCGGCATGGAACAGCCTCACCACGTCCCCCTGCCAGCCAGGGACAGAGAGACGAGGTGACCAGAGAGACACACGCCCAGCGAGGGAACGTTCTGCTCCACCGGTTCCGTGGACACCCCTTTCCCAAGCTTCAGAGACAACGCAGGCACGCATTGGCCAATTGGGGACAAGGCGGGCACTTATCGGCCAATCAGAGCCAACACAGGCACTCATGGGTGTGACGGCATGTCGGGGTTTCCCTGACTCCTGCACCCCCATAGTGGCATGAACAGACTCCAGCAGCCAGTAGAATGGGGGGAGTTTATTGCTTCTCCAGGATACAGCACAGCACAGATGTCATCTGGTTACAGGGCAGGCCTAGGATACCTCAGCCCCCCTTGAGATGGGGGAGACTGGGCCCCTAAATCCCAGCCCCTTGCTTAGGCTGCTTCCTACATGATACTGGACAGAAACTGCCTCTCTTCCAGCCCTGCCCCCCAGACAGGTGCTGGTCTCCGCCTTCCTCCCTTTGTCTCTCTCCCTGGGAGGCTGAGCCTGGGTGTCTGCGTTAATCCACATTTAGGAGAGTCTGTGAGAATCTCACATCACAGCGCAGGGGGACCCCGGGTCACAGAGCAGGCAGCCCCCCACTATGCCACAATGGGCCAATCAGGGCCAACGCAGGCACTCATGGGCCATCAACGCCAACTGCCTTCTTGCTGGGCTGCAGACAGCCTTCAGGTTTCAAGCAGCCTCAAACCTTTATCAGTGGCCTGCTCAGCCGGGCAACCCCATCCAGATGCCCTTCTGCCCCACACAGTTCCTCCACCCACTTCACATGGTGGCACGACAGGTGGGAGCCCAGGTTTCCTTCTTAAAGAAGCACAGCGCTGCACTCTGTTTTGGTGTGGGCTGGAAAGGAAATCCTGATTCACAGCGACCGGGTCTGGGCAGTCTCTCCTGCCGGGTTTGTACTGGGCCTAGCACAATAGAATCCCTCTCCTGCAGCCCCGGAGTGAAGAACGGATGCTTGTTCATTACCCCTTTCAGCACTTCCTCCATGTGGTCCCGGAACTGCATGAACAGGTTGATTTTCCAGCTGGTGTTGCAATTGACCGAGTTCACCTGGGGGAAAAAAAAGAGATGGGCCTGAAGCAAAACAGATTGGTTCCAAACAGGCCCCAAATGAGAAAGAAGGTCATAAGAACGGCCAGACTGAAGCAGACCATCTAGTCTTCCAACACTGGCCAATGCCAGGTGCCCCCAGAGGGAATGAACAGAACAGGGAATTATCTTCCATGAATGTATCTAGTTTTTTGTAACCCTGTTAAAGTCCTGGTCTTCACAACATCCTGTGGCAAGGAGTTCCACAGGCTGACAGATACATACATGAGCTTCATGACTAGCCCTCCCACCAAATTCCTATGGTGCACTCCAACCCTGCCCTGACCTGCTCCGTGGCCCTGATACCTCTTTGCAGCCTGCATTGTCGGCGAGCTCGTAGTTGCTGGCATGCAGTGGCTGCCCAGCGTTCACAGGGTTCAGGATCACTTTGTCTCCCACAACTACCTGGGGAGGAGAATCAGAGAGAGGGGTGAGAGCGTGAAAGTGGGTGCGCTGCCGAGGGATCTTTCGGGGACACTGATGCAGAAGTCTTGCCCTTAAGCATGGTCCTGCCTTTAGGGCGGGATGAGCAAGATAGTGTCTGTGGGCCAGATTCGGCCCTCCAAGCCGTTTGATCCGGCCCGCAGACGCCCTGCCACTCCCCCATTCCCAGGCCGATCGAGATGTCTCCTCCCTGGCACCAGAGGGAACCGCCGGCTGTTCTAAAAGGCTGGAGGTTCTCTCTAGTCACCACACGCCCCAGCAAGGCGATGCTCCCCAACCTTAGGCCCCCCCCATTCCATCCAAGACCCCGCCTCTTCGGGGACAGCCTGTGACTACTTCCGAAATTCACAAAGTGGCCCCCCTTCACAAAAGATTTCCCACCCTTACCTTAGGTTCCGGCCCAACCCCATCACCCTTGTTCTGAGGGTCTTTTTACTCAGAGGCATCTGGAACCGGGATGCAGGAAAGTGACTCTCTGCCTTGCATTCGGGGTGCTGCGGAATAGGGCATGTCCCCTCTGCCCCACCCTCATCTGCTTGAGAGCCACAGCCAAGCCCCTGCACACCCCACTCCCAACCACCTGGCGTCATAGCCCCAGATCAGTCCTGGAGTGGAGGCAGCAGAAAGGTGCACAGTCTAGTGATCGGGGCTGGAACGTGAGAGTCAGGATGCCTGGATTCTATCAGCCCCTTGTTGTGCCTCAGTTTCCCCAACTGCCTCCCAGAGAAGCAGAGACATGTGATGTTTGCCAAGCCTCCTGGAGAGCCCTCCGAGTGGTGACAGGGACACCTCGTACCGTCCCCGCCTCGGTTTCTGCCTCCCCGTCACACTCACGTTATCGCCGGCGCTCCGCAGTTTCCAGAAGGGCTGGATGAAGAGCCAGGAGCCTTCGTTGCCCGTCGCATCCAGCGTCACCCTCATGGCGTTCTTCTCCAGCAGGGCCGGGAGACGCTTGTTCACCGTCAGGTACTTGTTACTCTTCATGTGGAGCAGCTGGAAAGCCAAACACAGCGCAATGCCATCCCCGATCCCTTAGCCCAGGCCGGGAAGCAGGGAGCAGCACAGACGGGGAGCTGGAGCCCTGTCTGTGCCCTGCAGCCCTGTTTCTTCTCCACCTGGCTCTGCCCGTGTTGCCCTTGGCTTTTGTCTTGTTCTCCAGCCTGTCGGCTGCCTTGGTCTGTGTGGCACCGCAAGGCCACACTTACGGGGTGGCCTGTGGCTTCCAGAGCTCAGGAAGCGTAGTAGTTGTACCCCCAAAACTAACCTGCCAGCCAGCAGCCCTTAAGCAAAGGTAACAGACAGACACAGGGTCCCATGCTGCAGGGCCAAGGCATCCCATGGTCCTTTGGCAGCCTTGGCCACTGTGTCACTAACACCCCCCGTGCCAGCCGCGTGGATCAGGCTGCTGCGTCCGACAGGACACTGTGCCCACTGCCCCTTCAGCTGGGCCCAGCGATGGGGGAGAATTTACTCTAGCAGCCCACCTGCTCACCCGCAGCCCTCTCCAAGCCTGCGGCGGCTTAGCAATTCACACCAGCCACTCACCCCCCCAACAGGCAGGAATCTGTCCGGACTCTGGCTGGGAATGGACTGAGCTTTAGCTACGCGCCAGGGGAGGATTGTGTCCGGACACCGATGCTTAACTGCTCAGATGCTTGCCTGGTCTGGGACAGAGCCCAGCTGCTTCCCCTCGTCGTGCCCCTGGAGACCCCTCTGCTCTCACACCTGCGCTTACGCGGCAATAGCGCCCGCCCTGCAGCTGACTCGGGCTGTAGGGCTATAAAATTGCAGCGTAGTTCCCGGCTGGAGCCGGGTTCTGGGGCCCTCCCCCTGCTAGGGGGTATCTCCGAGCCAGCCACGGCTGTTTCCCTGACACACCCGACATTTTTTGTCCAGCTGCGCTGACTGAAATGAAAACTGGAGTTCCCGGGAGAAGCAACCAGGAAGCAACTCGGCGGCTGCAGGCCCTATCGCTGGACGTCCCGTCAGGAGCTAGCAGGACGTGATGTGAGCCACAGCCCCGCGCCAAGGGGAGGGGAGAGCACATGCCCCTACCTGGATAACACTGCCGTACTTCACCACGTCTCCGTGCACCTTCTTGTTCTCCGTGTCGTTCTGCTTCTGCTCCATCTGTGCCGCATGCTGTCCGCAAAACACAGAGCGGGGCGCAGTGAGTCACGGCCGGGCGGGAGGGGACGGAGCAGGAGGTGACAAGGGCAGCTTCCTAGGCGAAGGGCTGCCTTGGGACCCACTTCTGAATCCCCCTCCACGGGCACAGGCTGGGGGCTGCGTCCTATAAAGCGGCCTGTGATCTGGGCTGCTTTGGGGTCTGGGTGAAACGAGGTGTACCGGTAGTTCGGAATAGGCACCCTAGTTCGAACTACCTAGTTCGAGCCCCGTGTAGCCGCGCTGCACGGGGTTCGAAGCAGCGGGGATTTAAAAATGGCGGCTCCCCGCTTATGCTAATGAAGCCCGGGAAATTCAAATCCCGGGCTTCATTAGCAAGTGCGGTATGCATACATTACCCCGCTAGTTCGAACTAGCGGGGTAGTGTAGACATACCCTGAGGGACTAACCAGCAAAGAGACGGGACCTGGTTCTGCTGTTTGCAGGACCTGAGCCAGAGCTGTCTACTGGGTCAGCCACAGGCGCATGTAAGCCTCCAACCCCTCCCCCAGGTGCAAAGGGGGGGAGAACCAGAAGGAATCCTCACTGAGGAAGGGGAAATTGGGACTCCAGGGGCCATGCCCCAAACTGAAGAACCAAATGTTGGTAAGAGGCCAGAATTCCTAGGTCCAGGGCCTCAGAGGCAGGGGCCTACACCCTGGGCCTCTAGCTAACACTGGAATCTAACCACTAGGCCACCCTGCTACCCGGGAGACCTGGCCACAGACTCCAACTGGAAACCCAGAAACCAATGCACCCCAAATCAGAGGGGGCCTTGGAAAACACTTCTGGACAGCCTGGCCCCAGGTCTTACAGGGAAGGAGAAAACAAGGGAGCTTGTGCCTTAGCCCAATGCTGGCCAAGCTGCCTCCACTTGAAGGCCTGCTGGTGCTGGCAGACCCCGAGGTCCGTGACGTCTCTAGGAGCTATTAGGGCCAGCTCCCCTCCAAAAGCAGAGGCAGGAGACTCACAGAGGCGGCCGCACATCCTGCCTCACCAGCTGGCGAAAGAGATGGCCACGTGATGACCAGGAAGCTGGGAGGAAGCCTGCTCTGAGATACTTTGGAAGGTGCCAACCAGCCTCTCCCACCCAAACCCCACACGCTCGCCTTGCCTCCGCGTGGTTGCTGCAGTTGAAAATACGGAGCGAGGGATGAATTCTCCTGACGGGCGTATTTGTATGGGGAATAAAGGGGTCCGACTGCAGCAGCAATGCTCTCTCCTGGATTCAATGCCAGGCTCTCAAACCAGCCAGCCCGGTGCAGCTTACAGGGGATGGTACCAAAGCCAGCCCTGCGTGCTCTAGTTCTGGTGAGCCGGGGACTGCGACTGGGTGATTTTGTGTGTGGTTCATGGGTCTCAAGACAAGCAAAATTGAATTCTTGCAACTTCATCCCTAGCCCAGACTGCACAGCGCCGTCAGCCCACGGGGGCTTCACCTTCTCCCCCAGTCAGCCAGGAGAGGGGGGAAATTCATGTTGCTGAGAGGGTGGCTCCCAGCAGTGTGCTCCTGGGCAAAGGGCCAGAAAGAAGCTGGGGGGAGAGGAAAAGCCGCCCCAAGCTGCTGCGAACGGCACAGGCAGAAGATCCAGGGCTGGAAAATGAGTCAGCCGCTTTAAAAACAGTTTAAAACAATTATCCATGAGTCAGTCCCTTACAAGCGAACGCTTAAAACTGCCCAAGCAGGCAGGGCCACCACTGCAAATCTGCCTTGGCAGACGCTGCCGCTTGCAGGCTGCCGCTTCGCTGCCAATTAAAAGCTCTTTAAAGCATTGCCGCCACTTTTCTGTAATTACTCCCTAATCCCTCGGCATCTGCAGCTAAACATCGGCCTCTGTTTCCGCTCCAGCAGCGGGCGAGAGGGAGCCTGAGCAGGCCCGGCTTGGAACAGACTTGGAATACGGCTTGGGCACATCACACCAGGGTTGCCGAAAGGAACCATAAGGAGAAGAAGAAGATGGCTGCACCCTGCCCACCCCGGGGATTTGCAGGCGGCTTGGAAAACAGTGACCCACTGAAATGCGTCCAGGTATGCAAGCAGGAGGGGAAAGTACGACTCCCTGCACCCAGCACTGCACGTGAGAGATGGCTGTCTGCAGCTCTTTGTGGAGCTAAATCCAACTTCCAAAGCCTCCACCAAGTCTGGTCCCCCAGACCCAGTGAATCTCCAATGCAAAGAGCTCCCATAAGGAAAAGGAGTGTGAGGCCCCCAACTGGTTGCTTACAAAGTATTTGTCCATGTCACAAAACCGCCATCTCCCCTGAAGACTGGTGAATGCTAGATAATTAGGCCAGTTTAATGACGTTGATCTGGGTGTGACACGTATGCGTGCGTGCACGCACAGGTAGGCTTAGTTACACTGTGTAGGCACTACTAGGAATTCTTCTGCTACCCTAGCTACCACCTCTTGGGGAGATGGATTACCTGTGCCAATAGGCAAAAGCGTCTACACTGAAAGGCTGCAGTGGCCCTGGGGAGGATCAGTAGGGACGTGACAAGTCTGCACGGAGGAACATCTGCCATGGGATTGGAATAACAGGGCAGAACTGGGGGGGGGGGGCTGTGCTGTGGAAGGGAAATCTTGCCTAGCACCTGTCTCTGCTTCACGTCTCCAGCTGCTACTGGCGAAGTGAGACGTGTATTAAATATTCCATTCCTCAAAAGCCACCATGAAGAGCAGCACAAAGGCAATTAAACTAAGCACTTTTCAGTCTGCTGCAGACAAAACGCCAGGCCTGATTTCCGTTCTTTATTTCTGGGCTGCTACTATTTCAGGAAATTATTTCCTCTGGTTGAAAGATGGCTTAAACCTAGCTAGGAACTTGGATAAATACAGCCTTGAAGGTCAGCCCCATCCTGGTGTCTACAGGGGGCTTCAACTTGGACCTCATATGGTCAGACCTGCCAATGGAGGGCGGGCAAAGAAGGCAGTTGACCTGGGACCTGGCAATTCAAAAGGGCCCCTGGCTCCTGGCCACTTCTACTGTGGTGGTACCTGGAGTCCTGGGCTCTTTAAGCCACCACCAGAGCACCGCTTTGCACGCTCCAGGTAGCACTAAGAACTGGGGGGGGGGGGGGGGGCAGTGTCGTGCATTCCACGAGGCACTGAGGGCTCCCTGTTCCTGGCCCAGCCCTTTCTAGGAGCAGGGATCCAGCCCCTCCCACACACCTTGCCCAGGGTCTTGGCATGGCTGACAGTCCCCTGAGTGTGGTTAGTACATTGTGTAAAACTAGGGTTGCCAGATGGTTGAAACAAAAATACCAAACACCTGCCCCCCCCGCCCCCCCCAAAAAAAAACACCAGGAAAAAAATTTGAAGAAGAAAAAATGGGGGGGGGGGGGAGTTGTTGAGCAAAAAAAAATTTTTTTAAATTAAAACAGCATGTCCCCTTTAAGTGTGAGTGCAGGGAAGAGGATGAGCACTAAAGTGCAGCAGGGCTTAAAGTGGGCTTAAAGTGCAGCAGGGGAGGTTTAGATTGGACATTAGGAAAAAATTCCTAACTGTCAGGGTGGTCAAATATTGGAATAAATTGCCAAGGGAGGTGGTGGAATCTCCCTCTCTGGAGATATTTAAGAACAGGTTAGATAGACATCTGTCAGGGATGGTGTAGACGGAGCTTGATCCTGCCTTGAGGGCGGGGGGCTGGACTCGATGACCTCTCGAGGTCCCTTCCAGTCCTATTATTCTATGATTCTATGATTCTATGACTAGGACCCAGAGGAGTCATTGCTTCCCCTTGGTCTTTTTGCCGGCAGCCATTTTGTGCTGGCAGCCTTGCGGAACCAGGTAAGCATGGGGGCTGAGGCTGGGAGTGTTGGGGGTCAGGAGGGCTTGGGGAGGGGGAGGCTGAGTGCTGAGTGTTTGTAGAGGTGCCAGGCATTTTCGCCTCCTGGTCGGGGCAAATTAATCAGAAATTACTAGACATCTTAGGTGTTCGGTATTTTCTGAATTTTTTTTACCGGACAGGAGGCGAAATACCGGACTGTCCGGGTGAATGCTGGACACCTGCAAACCCTATGTAAAACTCCTTCCTGGTACAGGGGCTCCATATTGGATTAGAAATAAAAGTGAACACATTCCTACAATACATACACATGTGCGCACACACACACACACACACACACACACACACACACACACACGTGTTGTGTTGAGAAGACAGAGGGAGAGGCGCAAGAAGCTGTGCACTTTTTTAAAAATAATGAGAACAGGACTCAAATCGGAAACATTTCGCCCTCCCACACCCACATTCTGCCACTGCTCTCACTATATTCAGTTGCTAATTTGCTTCCATTAACAGTAAGCACATTGGTTGACATTAGACATTGTTTTCTAACCTACACAGGAACAGAGACGGCATCTATGCCCAATGTAATGCTCCGAGCAGAAGATGGTGATCATCTCTAGAGATCTTCAGATCAAGAATGGATGCCTTTCTGGAGGGTAAGATTCCGGGTTCAATACGGGGGTAACAAGATGAAATTCTCTGGCCTGTGTGAAAGAGCAGGTCCATCTGGACCTGTGGTGTCCAACCAGTTCTGTCGTGAACTTGCCACATTATTCTGAAAATGTAAATAATTCTGTGAACCAACTAGCCACACTCAACCGGACAAATAGCCGCATGTGGCTAGTGGCTGGTAGGTTGGACACCGCGGGACCAGACGATCACAGCGGTCCCTTCTGCCCTTAAATCTTTTAATCGCCCTTCCAAACTGACACAGTCCTCTAAGACAATGGGCAACATTTAGTACGGGCCTTATCCAAAGTCAACGGCAGTCTGAAATCGGTGAGTTTGGATCAGTCCTATCTGCCGTATTTTCCCGGCTTTTTTTATCCTAATACTATGGGGCAACCTTATGTACAGAACTGCTACATTTCAAGGGCAGCCTCCGTCAGCTATGGACTGCACTAAATGGACCTGATGCCATCAGGTTCTCTCAACGGTTCAGCCCATCCCTCTTGCAGAGTTTTGTCATCCATCCCATAAAGACACCCAGTCATTTTATTTCTCTTCTTTCTTACGCTCTCCAGCTTTGCTGTCTTGTCACCCCATCTTCCGCCTGCTGAGTCAATGCTGGTTTTGTCATGGACTTAAAGGGGAGCCAGGCCAGAGAAGTGAAATGCAGAGATGCAAGAAGGCCCAGAGAAGTGAAGCTGACAAGTCCAGTTGCAAGGATCCTGAACAGGATGATGTCTCTGACCTGCTGCAGATTTGCCACCCTCCAACCTCCCAAAAGTAAGTCTGTCAGCCCCAGCAGGATGGATGGAGGCAGTGGAAAATTGCTAGACAGGAACAGGTACAAGTGTGGAGAGATGCAGGCCCACAGCTGCAGAGGCTGCCAAGAGAAAGCTCTGCTCTCCACGGAGCCTGGCACAGACAGCCTGGCAGGTCATGAGGTGGCAGAAATGTTAGCAAATCCTCAACTGGTACCTCTAACAACTTCCCCACCTACCGCAAAGATTGTTGCTTGGAGTTTGGCCAGCACTTGCTGGCCCAGTTCTCCTTACCTGGAGTTTCTGCAGGAGCACCACGTCGGCAATCTTGTCCTTGTCCTGCTTGGTTTGCTTGGCCTTCCAATATTGCTTCTGGGCGGAGTAGCGGTTCATGGGGCACACTTTGAAGAGACAGTCTAGGAGGACAGAAAGCCAAAGGGTTACAGTGCATCACTTTTAAGGGCATGCCCAATTCAGTCAGTGGCCTGTCTCCCAGGGAAACCGCCACGCTCAAACCCTGCAGGGAGACCGTCCCCACTTCAGGACGGCTGCTGAGTGAAGGCCTGACGTTACAGCAGTTTGGGGGTACTCCATGCCATTTCTGAGACCTCGGGCCACACCCTCATGCCAGCTGAGGGTCTGGGCCCCAGTGTCCCATGGGATAAGTAGAGAGGACTCAGTGGTTTAACCTGCTCCCTGACTTTCCTTTCTATTTGCTTTCATCAGGAACGACCACACAAACTGGTAAGACTTTCAGCCACAGCCACCATGGGCCCTTGGGCAAGATGGGGGGAGGGGCACTCCATGCTCCTAGGAGGGGTGGGGCCTCAGGCAGAAGGGGTGGAGCTGAGCAGACCCCCCCCCCCCACACACACACACACTCAGAACCGCCTGCCCCCATTCCCTCCCCGACATGTCGGCGGGCCTGTCTGCAGTGATAGTCCAAGTACATGCTGTGACAGATACGGCAATTTCCTGCATTTCCTTGGGGAGAGCTGGCTGAATTAAGCTTCTCTTTGGAATTTCTTGGCGTTAAAAGGCAAAGTTTTTGTACTGATGTGGGCCAGAGCTGCAAAGCCCCTCTAGGGAGGAGCTGCAATGTGAGGAGTCCAAAGGAATATACTGAACATGTGCAAAGGGACTTTTGGGACAATCACCGTCCAGTGGATTCCCTGGGAAATACCTCAGGGGAAGTGAATGCAAATTTCCCAACGCTGGTTATGCACAAAGCCTGTCTATGCCAAGGACAGGTCTCAGAGGGTGGCCGTGTGAGTCCATATTTTCAAAAACAACAAGGAGCCCTCTGGCACCTTAGACTCACAAACTTTTGTGGGTAAAAACCACTTTGTTGGATGCATGAACCGGCAGAGTCACTATCTGCTGATGGAGCTTGTCTCCAGAATCAGGTAAAGTTCCAAACTTTATAAAGCAGGGTCAGCAAATACCAGCCCATAGGCTAGATCTGGTCTGCCAGGCAAAGCCCGCCGGGGCTTCGCCTGGCAAACCGTTGCCATGTTTTTGCCCACCCCTGGTATAAAGAAATGGCTAAATTGCTTTGCCTGGTTCTGAATCTGAGACCGTTATGAATCTGTATCCACAGGGGAAATGCAGCTGTGGGGTTTGAAAGACTGACACCAAACAGAGTCTGAGGTTGGAGCTGGGGTGGCCTTTGCCAAACTGGTTAGCAGGCATGCTGCTGCTTTTATTGTTTGTAAAAACGGTTTTCTTGGTGCTGCTTCCACCTTAAGAATAAAGGTGCTTGCTTAGCAAGAGCTGTGTGGTCATTTATAACTGCAGGCAACATCCCGGCCATGACCTCTGCAGAGAAAGCCAAGTGCAGACCCTGGCCTTTTAGCCAGTCTGGCTTGCTTAGGATGTCAGCGTAGGCAAAGAGGGAGGGAGACGCAGGTCTCTGCCCAAAAGCGGTGACAGCTGAGAGATAGAAACCTTTAAGCGGATGCCCTTGCTGGACCATAAAGGGGAATCCAGGTCCAGTTACCCTAAAACTGTGACACTTGCCTCAAACAGATCACTGTGCACAAGAATAGCTGTCTGCACACTGTTGCTACCTTTTCTAGCTATGCCAACACACGGTCTGCACACATGCCGAGCTCAGTCACACACCAAAGAGAAGGTTGTGATGTTGTTTACGGCAGAGCTGTCCAGGGTAACTCCAATTACATGGAGTCGCGCCAGATTTATCTTGATGAAACAGACAACAGACTTCAGCTCACAGCGTTTGAGGGGCGGCCCCTAGAATATTAATGAAAACCATGTGTGAAATGTTCAGACCAATGGGGTTCTTCCCCTCTGTTGTATCTGGAATAAAGTACAAGTGAAACTGGGAATCGCGCTAGAAAAAACAACAGGGAAGACAATCAATTCAACTGCTCTCTGAGTTCGCGATGAAATCTCCCGGGATTCTGAGTGACTGAGCATTCAGATGGTAAAACACCAATTCAAACATTTCCAAAGGCTATCCTGACACAGGCTGTCAGAGTGACAAAGCCGGGTAAGTGTAATGTCGTCCTCTAGTGAATACTCACAGAGGGGATAACAGACTTACTATTGCTACCAGTACCTATGGAAATGCTCTGTAGGCCCATCGGTTAGACGCCTGTGTTCCGGCAGCCAAAGCACTTGTGTTAGTGATCTGGCATTACGTATCTTCTGCAGCAGATGGATCCATTACAGCCTCCCAGATTGCCCCAAGTCTGCCCATGCCCACTCTGCTGTTCCCTGGAGAGAGGATTTAGTGAGGAAAGGGGCAAGGAGGACCATCAACGGGCAGTGATCCAGACACTCTACTTCGTGATTTGAGATGTGAGGTTGTACCCACTGTAAAAAAAAAAAAAAAAAAAAACCCTGAGGCTGCATTTTTGAACGGGATCAGAAGCTGGTTTGGGAGAGGAAAGGGCTGGAGGAGGAAGAGATCACAAGCCTCCGAGTTGTTAATTGCTCCTGAAATAGCCCAGAAAGTTCAGACATAAGAAGAAAATCATTTCCCATTGTTGGCGCCCATCCGAGTTGCTGGCGAGCAGGTATTGATTTACCAGGGAGTAACAAACAGTTCTCACTGGGACTGGGCCTCTGGAGGGAAGCCAGGTTTCATGTCTCATTTCACAGATCTGTTTGCTAACGGCATATCCCATGCCCAGGAACCCTTGTGATGTATCACTCCAGGGTGGCTCTCATTCTGCCCTCATAGTAGGTTTAAGACTGGTTCTAAATACCACTAAGGCCAGGTCTACTCTAGACCAAGCAGCTCGGCTTAAAGTACGTAACTCCAGCTATGTAGAATACGTAACTAGAATCAGCTGGAATTAAGCTGAGCTTGGCGACGTCCCCACAGTGGGAGGCCAACGGGAGCAAACGCAGGAGTACCGGGTGCTGGCTGGAGTGCCCTCTGAGATCAATTTAGCGAGTCTTAACTAGTTTCGCTAAATCAAACTCCAGAAGATCGATCGCAGCAGTGGAGAGCTTCTAATTAGTGTAGACAAGGCCAAAGGGAGATGGCTAGGAAATCTGAGTCCAAATCAGAGAACTGTGCTGTTGCTTCCTATGTGGACCTGGCATTGCATTGGTGTTTTCCCATATTCTCCCACAATGCAGTGGTTATAAAAGGGTTACTCAGGAGCACTCTGTTAGCCTGCAGCAGCCTTTATCCAAGGATTTCAGAGTACATTCATTCATTTGTGAATTAGGCTGCAAAGGAACCCTGTGAGGTAGGCCCTGAGAAAGTGCAGCTATTAAGAGATGGATCCAAATCAAAGCCCTACATCCAAACCACTCCTAAACCTCAGTGGATTTTCAATCTAGACCCGAACATGACAGCTAGGCAGGATTTTTTTTGTCAAAATGATTTTGTCGAAAAATGCAGATTCACCGAGACCAAACCCATTCGCCAAACTGTGAACGCTTCCCAAGCCGGCAAAAAAAAAAACACGCCCATTTTCCAGTGCAAAATGTGGTTTTGGTTGAAATTTTAACCTCATTAGACTAAAAAAAAAAAAAAAATTTAAAAAAGAAAGAAAAAGTCAAAATGGGAACGACCCAAATGAACAGATCAATTTTTGTTTTCTGTTTGTGACTATTTGAGATGACAACTTTCCATCCTGATTTGAAAAGAGCAAAACTCTTGAAAATATTCCCAGGTCAAGAGCTGTGTTTCCCACCCAGCTCTATTGAATATGGCATCTCATGCCCATCTTAGTATCATCCCCTTTTTGCAGACAAGGAAACCAAAGCACAGAGATTCAGTAACTACCCCGCAGCCATGCAGAAAACCTGTAGCAAAGGCAGGATTTGCAGCCTAGAGTTTGACCTCCAGCCTTGGGATCTAACATCTGTTCCACCCACCAGCCCTTGGGAGTGAAGAGTTAATGGTGGTAGGCCGGGGGAAGAAGCTCTTAGCCAGCATTGTTAGTTTCACCCTTGCTCTCCCCTGCAGTCCTTAAAGCAAACCCAGAGCAGCACATGTGTGCTCTCAAATAGGCCATGGCAGGGGTTAAACTGAACTGAATTTAAACACGGGAGAAATCCCTTGAGGGGTAGAAACCAGAATCCTCCAGTCCGAAGGCTGAGCACAAGCACGAATACATTACTGACGTGTTTCAGGCCTTGCCGATCCAGCAAGGTGCTGAGCTCCTGCAAGATGCTTGAGCGTGCACAACACCTGGGAGGCAGCACTCAGCACAGGGCAGAATTGCACCCCGCCTGTCCTTGTTCTGTGCACTCACACGCTGCAATTATGCTGTCTGTTATACACCCCCACAAAAGTCCATTAAAGAAATAAAATTAAACACACACAGTCATCTGCCCAACACCGTGGCAGCGTGAAATGCTTGGTTTGATTTCTCTCAACATGCCTCAATGGTGGGGGACTATGCGGCCTCTCAGAAGAGCCCGGGGAGTGGAGAGACGGAGGGAACCACAATAAAGTAAGGGAACAGGATGTGCCAAGTTTCTTTCAGAAGGATGAGTTGTCCTGGCCAGCCCAGGCACTACATTGCTGAACTCTGCCTTTCTAGCCTCAGGACAAATAGAAGGACAGACTCCCAAGGTATTTTTCAAATCATCCAGCCCAATTCTCACTTGCACAACAGCCCCTATAAACAGCTCTGGTAGCAGAAAGGGGCTTTTGCACCCGTTTGGCGTAAGGGTTGTAATCCAGACTAGCACCTCGACAAAGGGATTGGATCGGCACATGGCTGGAATGCACGTATGTAGAATACGTTGCTAGAGTCAGCCAGAATTAAGCCAAGCTTGGCGGCATCCCCACAGTGGGAGGCCAACAGGAGCAAATGCCGGGCGCTGGCGGGTGCACCCTCTGAGTTTGATTTAGTGAGTCGTAACTAGTCTTGCTAAATCAAACTCCAGAAGATCGATCGCAGCAGTAGAGATCTTCTGTTTAGTGTACAGTTCATGGCTACTCTCCACTTCCTGGGGCCCATGGGATGCAGGGCCTAATTTGGAACAGAGGTTCTCGACCTTTCCAGGCTACTGTGTCCCTTTCAGGAGGTCGATTTGTCTTGCGGCCTCCCCCACTTTTCATCTCACTTAAAAATGGCTTGCTTCCAAAATCAGACATAAAAATACAAAAGTGTCCCCGTCACATTCTTGCTGAAAAACAGCTGACTTGCTCATTTTTGCCATGTAATTATCAAATAAATCAATCGGAATTTAAATACAGGCAGTCACCGGATTACGTACAAGATAGGGACTGTAGGTTTGTTCTTAAGTTGAATCTGTATGTAAGTCGGAACTGGCGTAAGCCGCTGCTGGAACTGACCGGCGGCTGACTACAGGAAGCCCGAGGCAGAGTTGCTCTGCCCTGGGCTTCCTGGAATCAGCCGCTGATCAGTTTCAACAGGCTGAATCTGGACGCCAGTTCCGACCTACATACAGATTCAACTTAAGAACCCCAGGTGTCCCCAAGTCAGCTGCTGCTGAAACTGATCAGCGGCTGATTCCAGGAAGTCCGGGGCAGAGCATCTCTGCCTCGGGCTTCCTGTAGTCAGCGCTGGTCAGTTTCAGCAGCGGCTGACTTGGGGACGCCTGGGGCAGAGCAGCTGGGGTGCTGCTAGGTTGGTCCAGTAGCACCCAGAGCAGCGCTGCGGGACCAACCGGCAGCGCCCCAGCTGCTCTACCACAGGCGTCCGGAGAAAAGCCTGGTCTGCTGGGGGGGGGGGGCGCACTAGCTGCGCTCCCCCCTCGCCCCAGCAGACCAGGGAGACGCGGGCGGCAGACCGAGACGCACCGCGGTCCCACCGCCCGGGTCCTCCGCGGCTTTGCTCCGCGTCTCCCTGGTCTGCTGGTCTGCCTGTAGTGTGCTTACATTTCAGAGTACAGTATAAACAAGTCACTGGCTGTATGAAATTTTAGTTTGTGCTGGCTTTACTAGTGCTTTTTATGCAGCCTATTGGGATTGGTCCTGCCTTGGGCAGGGGGCTGGACCTCCTGAGGTCTCTTCCAGCCCTGGGATTCTAGGATTCTATGAAAACTTGGTAAATCTCTAGATGAGTTGATGTAGCCCTTGGAAGACCTCTGTGCATCCCCAAGGATATACATATTCCTGATTGAGAACCACTGAGTTAGAGCAGCCCAGAGGCTATTCTAACATGGGGCATGTCTACACAGCAGGGCTAAAGCTGAAATAAGCTACACAACCTGAGCTCCGTCAATTGCGTAGCTTAAGTCGAAATAGCTTGTTTTGGTTTTTGGCGCTGTCCACACAGCAGAAAGTCCAAGAAAGAGCACTCTTCCTCCAACTTCCCTCACTCCACATATAATGAGGGTTACAGAAGTCCAAGTAAGCAGTCCTCCAGCTTGACAGTATTTTGCCATTATGTCGAAATAACTGCCTGTAGTGTGGACGTGGACTATGTTATTTCAGAATAACTGACATTATTCTGAAATAAGGCTGCTGTGTAGACATAGCCTTACGCCAGGCAGGGGCCTGCATAGCCCCAGAATGCAAAGAAGGCTTACAGTCACCATAAGCTGCCTCCTGTTCCTTGCCCAAGAGTGACAACAGAGTAACACACAATCAGGATCATTGTTTGGAGTTTTTTCCCTCCTCCTTCAGAAAAAATGCATTTACAACAGCCCGAAAGGGATCGCTGCTCTCCTAAGGGCTGATTCACTGCGGAGCAGAGGGGAGCTGAGCCAGATCTGAACCTTCAAAGTCTGGAAAAGTTTGGATCCAGGGTTTTGAGGCATACCCATCTCTACCTGGCTGTTATGAGATGGACCCATGACTCCTTACTGCTAGCACAGGTTTTACCACGATTGCCTTAGGCTGCTTTTATCCCAGGCAAAGGCAAGAGTACCACTGACATCAGGACTGTGGGATGGTTCCCTAGAGCCATATAAAGCTTTTTGGTTTTTGTTCTCATGCAGCCTAAGGATGGCAAAGCAGAGTCACACACTTACGAGGTCTCTTGCACATCGAAAGCCCACCAGAGTCACAGGATACAAGGGAGGAGGGGGAGCATTTCTACCACAAGTGCAGGAGCTTTTGACCCCATGATGCATCTTTCTGTACCTACAGAAACCTCTCGCTTTTACTTTGGCCCAAAGCAAGGGAAACTAAAATGAGGACAAGAGTATTTTGCATGTGAGAGCACAGAGAGAAAGTGTGTGTGTCCTAGATCACGCTCAGTGAACCCCAACACACAGAATGGCAGCTGCTGCAGCAGAAAACAATGCCCATCCATTTCTAGCTCAACTCGATACAAGGAGAAACTCCCAAATGCAACATGTAATGAGAGCTGTGGAACTCACTGCTGTAATATTGCTCAAGCAAACAGCTATGATTTGAAAGAAGATTTCTCGCACATTGCTGTGTGCTTAACAGCACTGGAAATTACTGGAGCCAGCATAAAAGACACACAAACAACAACAATAATCACTATCAAGAATATAACCTGAAGCGACAAAAAAATGCTTTCCCCTGGCATCCTGTGATATTGCTTCATATGTGCACTGCTTGTGTAGTGCCAACAGGCAGAACCAAACATGGGATCTCAGCAGCTTAGTGCATGAGCCTCTACAGCCTGAGCTAAAAGCCAGCTGGCTCTCAGCTAAGGCTATAGAGGATGCTCATTCTTTCTCTCAGTAAGTGCTCTCAGTACCACTCCATGGGACACTGAACCCCACTCAGGAGGTTTGTGGGTTACACTTGCAGGGTACATCATGCTGTTGAGATCTGGTGCATTCTGCATCTGGATTACACCAGCTAATCAAATTAAAACAGAAGCTCCTTGGCTAGCGACTGCTGCTTCCTTTAATATTTTGCACAGCACCAAGTGCACGAGGTGCATGCTCTAAGCACGATTAATGCACAAGGAGGTGTATTATGGGGGAGGGGTGTTTACACCTTCCTCACATTCACTTGGCTCAGGGCTTAGGGCCATCCCAATACTGCCCTTTTGCAGCCTCAGGGGTTAGCAGTGGATCACAGGGGCGCACAATTTACCAAGACCTGGACAGAATGTTTACACTGATTGTATTTGTATATAGCATTGATGTAGCCATATCTGGCCCCAGGACATGAGAGAGGCAAGATAGGAGAGGTAATATAACTTATTGGACCAACTTCTGAGGGTGAAAGAAATGAGCTTTTGAGCTACACAGAGTTCTTTAAGTCTGGGAAAGTACCACAGCTAAATACAAGATCAAACAGATAGTTAAACGTAAGTAGCAAGTACATATTCTCAAAGATCTGCCAAGATGAAGAGGCCTGTTACCACCCCTGCAGTCACAGGACAAAAAGTGGAGGAGGGAATAGGTTACAGATTGTTGTAATAAGCCATAAATCCCATGTCTTCATTCAGATCATGATGTTCAGCACTTAGCAAAGTTATGAGTTTAGGCTTCCAGGCTTATATTTTGAACGTGTTGTGCAGGTTTCCTCTGAGGATGGCTGAAAGGTCAGACACAGAGTGATCGCTTTGTGAAAAGTTTTCTCCCACAGATAATATCGTGGTTTTGTCTTTCCTGTGTGAGTTCTTTCAAGAGCAGAGTGATGGTCTAGTTTCACTCATATAGTTGTGGGCATTGATCATTGTAGCAGTGGGATACATTGGCTGGTTTTGCCTCTGTTGTGCTGGCAGGATCTGGTGTCACTTCGAGTTCATGCATTCTGGTCAGTGGAGAGCCTGCTTCAGATGATGAACTTGAGAGATTGGGGGGTTGCTTGAAGGCCAGAAGAGAGGTTCAGGGAAGATTTTTTTTCAGGATTTAAGCTGTAATTGTTTGATGATACCTCATATGGGTTCCAGTGTGCAGTAGTAGGAACATGCAATTAGAACGGATTTTATTTCTGTAGTGAAACAGGTTCTCTCAGGGTGGCCCATTTCACAATGTGATCTACTTTTGTGGTGCAGTCTCCTTGTTGGTGAAGACAGTTTTAAGGGGGTTAAGGCTACATATCCCGAATTGTCTCCTTAAGATCATGATCCGTGGTATCTGAGTGCGTGGCAGTACATAACAGATTTCTTGGTGTGTTTGGGAAAGCTACTGGATCTGTGAAAGTAGGATTGGCAATCAGTGGGTTTCTTGTATATTGTCTGAAAGGTTCCACTGTTGAAGCTGATTGGGGTGTCCAGGAAGTTGATGCTAGTGTGGGTGTGTTCAAGGGAGGATAATGAATAGCTCTAGATCTAGAAGTTGAGGTGGAAATCTAGGAGGAGTTTAAGTTGTCTGCCCAGAGGATGAAAATATCGTTGATGTATCTCAAGTATGTCATTGGCTTGGTGGTGGATTTGTCCAGAAATTTTTCTTTGAGATGGCCTATGAAGTGGTTGGCATACTGGGATGCCATCTTAGTGCTTATGGCTGTTTTCATGGTTTGGACAAAGTATTTGTTGTTGAAGGTAAAATAGCTATGAGTAAGGATGAAATGGATGAGTTTGGAATGGATATCTGAGGGTTGTCCATGGTCTTGTAAATATTTGAGGCAGGCAGTTACGCTGTCATCATGAGGGACAGGAAAGCAGCATCTAAGGGGTGTCGAAGCAAAAACACGCTCCTCTTTGTTTAGGCGGCTAACAACTGATTGCTTTACCGATTAGTAAAGCAAAGTGAGCCAAACATGGTCCCAGCAAAGTCGGGCCCAGTAAAGCTGCTTAATACAATCAATCCTAGTATTTTTATACCCTTAACCAAACAGTCTGACGTCAGCGCATCCAATTACAGAAATAATCAATTAAACTAGGAAAAACAAAGCCTTATTAACAAGATGGCGGACAGGTACGAGGGAGTACCTTTCCTCTTTGAACCAGCCCAATTAACACATTCCAATAGCACATCTGTCTTGGCCTGGCGCATGGGGTGATAGAAAGTTCACTTTGGCCTATGTGCAAAGACAAAAAGCTGAAATGGTTTCTGTTATACAAGATGGCTTCTAGCTAAACATAAAATAGCTTCTACAGCTTCTACAGGAAAGTTGTTAGTGTTGCAGAGTTCCTGGAAGAAGTTGACTGTGTTGTGGAGAAAACTGGCCCTTTGTGCACTGAGTGGTTAGACAGGTCTTCTGGGGTCCCCCGTTTGTGTATCTTGGGAACCACATAGAAGTACGTTCTCAGGGAGTAGATATTAACGGTTCACAACCATACTGGAATGGCATAGGCAAGTGGGGTTCCGCAGGGGTCAGTTTTGGGGCCAGTTCTGTTCAATATCTTCATGAATGATTTAGATGATGGCATAGAGAGTATGACTATTAAGTTTGCAGATGATACCAAGCCGGGGGGGGGGGGGGGTTGCATGTACTTTCAAGGAAAGGGTCAAAATTCAAAATGATCGGGACAAACTAGAGAAATGGTAGACGCTTCAGGGGGTAGCCAAGTTAGTCTGTACAGGATAAACTTAAAAAACAACAAATAGTCTGGTAGCACTTTATAGACTAACAAAACATGTAGATGGTATAAGTTTTTGTGGGCACAGTCCACTTCTTCAGATGACCGGAGTTTTGGTCTGAGGTAAACAGGATAAAGTTTAATAAGGACAAATGCAAAGTACTCCATTTAAAAAGGAACAATCAGTTTCACACATATAGAATGGGAAGTGACTGTCTAGGAAGGAATACTGCAGAAAGGGATCTAGGGGTCATAGTGGACCACAAGCTAAATATGAGTCAATAGTGTGACGCTCTTGCAAAAAAAGCAAACAAGATTCTGGCATGCATTAACAGAAGTATTGTGAGCAAGACAAGAGAAGTCATTCTTCCACTCTACTCTGCACTGATTAGGTCTCAATTAGAGTATTGTGTTCAGTTCTGGGCATCACATTTCAAGAAAGATGTGGAGAAATTGGAGAGGGTCCAGAGAAGAGCAACAAAAATGATTAAAGGTCTAGAAAACATGAGCTGTGAGGGACGACTGAAAGAACTGAGCTTGTTTAGTTTAGAAAAGAGAAGACTGAGAGGGGACATGATAGCGGTTTTCAAGTACCTAAAAGGGTGTTATAAGGAGGAGGGAGGGAAATTGTTCTCCTTGGCCTCTGAGGATAGGACAAGAAGCAATGGGCTTACAGTGCAGCAAGGGAGGTTTAGGTTGGACATTGGGAAAAACTTCCTGCCTGTCAGGGTGGTTAAACACTGAAATAAATTGCCTAGGGGGGTTGTGGAATCTCCATCACTGGAGATATTTAAGAGCAGGTTAGACCAACATCTATCAGGGATGATATAGATCGTGCTTGGCCCTGCCATGAGGGCAGGGGACTGGACTTGATGACCCCTCGAGATCCCTTCCAGTTCTAGTGTTCTATGATTCTTTGATAGAAGGTCCCTGGGGTGGTTTAATAGGAGATGAGTTTGTAGATCTTGAAGTTGTTTGGGGAAGGACTTGATCACATCCTTAAATTCCTGGGTAAATTGAGATGTGGGGTTGTCTCTGAATTCTGCATAATAGTGGGTATCCGAGAGTTGTCGGCTGGCCTCATTCATGTAGTTATCATGTTGAGGACTATGATGGCCCCCTTTGTCTGCAGGGCTGATCACCGATGGTTAGATTTCAGGGACTGTACAGCTGTCTTCCTGGCAGTGGCGAGACAGCGGTGGATGCAATGTTTGCTAAGGACTTCACAGTTTCTTCCCGAAAGTAATCAGTGTAATGCTCAGATTGTGGTTTACTCCACTCTGCGGAGTTCAGTCAGATGATTTCTTTCTGCCAGTGGGGATGTGGTAATGGTGAGGAGCGTCAGCACTGTTGTGAAAGAATCCTTTCAGGCGGAGTTGGTGGAAGAATTCTTCTAGTTCTCCACAGGTTAATATGGGCGTTGGGTTCTGTGGTGGGGCAAAAGGTCAGTCCCTGGGAAAGTACAGCGATTTCAGCTCCGGTTAGGGTTAGTCTTGATAAACTAACGGGCTGTGTCTAGACTGGCCAGTTTTTCTGGAAAATCAGCCACTTTTCTAGAAAAACTTGCCAGCTGTCTACACTGGCCGCTTGAATTTCCGCAAGAACACTGACGATCTCATGTAAGGGTATGTCTACACTACCACCCTAGTTTGAACTAGGGTGGTTAATGTAGGCAACCGAAGTTGCAAATGAAGCCTGGGATTTAAATATCCCGGGCTTCATTTGCATCTTACCGGGCGCCGCCATTTTTAAAGCCCCAGTAGTTCGGACTCCGTGCCCACGGCTACGAGGTGTACCGGTAGTTCAGCTAGGAGAGCCTAATCCGAACTATCTACTCCGTGCCGCATGTAACCGTGGGCACGGAGTCTGAACTACCGGGGCTTTAAAAATGGCGGCGCCCGGCAAGATGGAAATGAAGCCCGGGATAATTAAATCCCGGGCTTCATTTGCAACTTCAGTTGCCTACATTAACCATCCTAGTTTGAACTAGGGTGGTAGTGTAGACATACCCTAAGATTGTCAGTGTTCTTGCGGAAATACTGTGCTGCTCCTGTTCGGGCAAAAGCCCTCTTGCACAAATCATTTGCGCAAGAGGGCCAGTGTAGACAGCACAGTGCTGTTTTGCGCAAAAAAGCCCCGATAGCTAAAATGGCGATCGGGGCTTTTTTGCGCAAAAGCGCGTCTAGATTGGCATGGGCGCTTTTCCACAAAAAGTGCTTTTGCGGAAAAGCTTCTGTGCCAATCAAGATGCTCTTTTTCGGAAATGCTTTTAACGGAAAACTTTTCCGTTAAAAGCATTTCCGGAAAATCATGCCAGTCTAGACGTAGCCACGATGTTTGAGAATAGTGCTGTTAATTATTATTTATTTAACATTTTTTATTTAACATTATTTATTTAACATTTAGACTGCGGTAGCACCTGGAGGTCTCCACCAAGTTGAGGCCCCACTGTGCAAGGTGTGGTACACACAGGTGGTAATGGGACCACATCTTCCAGCCCAATGCAAGCTTCCACAAGACCTCCTCGCTGTCCTCCTTCGAACTCCTCTGCTCTGCTGCAGAGCCTCCAGCATGCTGCACAGAGGGTGCTGTGGCCTCTGCTTTGGCTGCTCCCTGTGCTTCTACCATCAATCTGTCTGCCTCCATCAGTCGTCTCTGGCTTCGTTCTTACATTGGAAGCTTTGGCACTGAGTGCAAGGCCTCTCATTTTTGCTCCTTGTCTCTCCAGCGCCTGGCACAAAGGGCCCTGCCCCAGGCACTACCCACAAGACAAGAGAAAGTGTCTGCTTCTCCCTTCCTCTATGCCATGTGTGGGAGGGAAGGCAGCTCTGGAAAGCTGAACTCCTTCAAGGGCAACATGGCTGAGCTCGAGGGCTAGGTCTGAGGCAAACTCAGACCCCCGCGGGTGGGAATCGCTGCTCACTGACTTTACCTCTTCTCCTGGCACCACGGAGAGCAGCGGAGCCTCAACTCAAAGGAGTGAAGCGGAAGAGAGCGTCCGTTGCTCTCCTCAGCTCACAAGCTCGGGGCCTGGAAGAACCGGGGAAGAGACCCGACACTTGAACCAAGTCCCGAGCCTGAGAAGAGCTAGCAGCGGAGGGTGCTTGGGGCCTTGCCAAATAGGACATGGAAGGGCTAGAAAAGGGAAGGTGTTCAGGGAAGAGACAGGAAAGTTCTGGCTTCACCAGCCCGTTTCCCACGAACCGGGAGCCGCCCTGCCCCTTGCCTGACTCATCACCTTTTCCATTTGGATCAGGCCTCCAGAAAGCCAGCTCACAAAGGGAAACGCCGCAGCGGCGGAGAATGGGAAATAATGACTGAGGCTCACACCAGGATGGGGTGGGGCGGCGGCAGCGTGACTGTCGACAATGGATAGGGGCTTAATGCATCTCCCTAAATCCTGCCCGCCTCATGAAAGGGCGGCTTAATCTCTCCTGGAGAGGTGTGGCAAAGCAGAGTAGGCCTCTGGCATGGTTAATGCCTAGTGCCGAAAGCCTTGCCACGACACAGAGGCACACTGCTGTCTATCCACCCTCTGTCCCTCCCTTCCTCCTCCCAAGGTGTCTGCTCCCCCAGCAGCCGGGATACGCAAATGCAGGCACAGCCAGGAGCACGCCTTCAGAGAGGAAGAATGTGGTGAAGGCAGAATTCAAATCCTGGCTCTGCCTCAGTTTCTCTGGGCAAATCTGTGCTTCGCTTCCCCAGCTGTAAAACAGGGCTAATACCCATTCCACCGTCCGTCTGGTCCATTCACATTGCGAGCACCTTAGGCCGGGTCTGCCTCCCCTAACACATCGGGGCACTGACCTGGATCAGTGCTATTGTGCCACAAAGGAAAACCGTAATCTCTCACCAGGAAGCAACCAGATCTGGGGAGGGCTTGGGTGAAAATAGGGCTGGGGGAGACAAGCCCCCAGCCCTGCCCCTTCTGCCCAGGCCTCGCCCCTATGGGAGCCAAGCCAGCCCCCACCATGGGTAGGGAGGAGGGTGTGTGGCCCCAGCCTCGCTGGCTCAGAGCACAGAGAGGAAGGGCACTGGGGGGTGGGAGGCAGCAACACTCCATCCCCAGTACGCCTACAGTGGGCATTCTGAGGGTGGAGTGAGGGCAGGGCCAGAAGGCAATGCCTCCCCTTGCCTCGTATACTCGCCGCCCCTGGGGGAGGGGTACAAATTCTCCTTTTCATTCACAGCAAAGCTCAGGCATTGTGAGAGTCACTCTCTCCTAAAGCCAGTGGCCCCCGGAGGAATCAAGAGCAAGATTCTGCTCTCCCGTGTTTCAGAAAGATGAACCGAGCCTGGAACAAGCGCAGAGAAGGGCTACAGGGATGATCCGAGGAATGGAAAACCTACGGTACAAGAGGAGGTGCAAAAAGCTTGGCATGGGTAGCTTATCCAAAAGCAGGCCGAGGGGAAGCATGAGTACTCTCTCTATATACAGCAGAGGGGTAAATACCAAGGATGGAGAGGAGATATTGAAGTTATGAGCCCACGTGGACACAAAATACATAGATATAAACTGGCCATCAACAAGTTTAGGCTTGAAATTGGGCGAAGGTTTCTAAGCATGGGAGGAGAGACGGTTCTGGAACAACGTCCAAGTGGAGCAGTGGGGGCAACTGGCTTCGAAGCTGAGCTTGGTAAGTTCATGGAAGGGATGGTGTGACGGGTCTGCCTACAATGGCATGCCGCCGATCTGCGACTGCTAATAGCAATCTCGCCAACGGCTGGTGACAGTACACTAGATGGAGAGGGCTCTGAGTTACTACACAGCATTCTTCCCAGGTGTCTGGCTGGTGGGGCAGGGTCTGGCGGATCACCGTATTTGGGGGCAGGAAGGAATTTTCCCTTGGTCAGATCGGAAAAGACCCTGGGAGGGGATTCTCCTTCCTCTGCAGCATGGGGCAGGGATCGCTTGCAGGTTTAAATGGTGTGAAGTCCATGATTTGAGGACGTCAGTATCTCAGCCAGGTCTATTATCAGAGTGAGTGGAGGAGATTCTGGGGCCTGCAATGCTCAGGAGAGCAGAGTAGATGATCATGATGGTCGCCTTCAATAGGCTATAACAGGGTTCCAAAAAGAGCTAGATACATCCATGGAGGTTAGGTCCGTCAATGGCTGTTAGCCGGGATGGGTAAGGAGGAGTGTTCCTAGCCTTGGTCAGAGGGTGGGAATGGGTGACAAGGGAAGCATCACTTGATGATTTCTTGGTCTGTTCATCCCTCGGGGCACCTGGCGCTGGCCACTGTGGGCAGACAGGACGCTGGGCTGGATGGATCTTTGGTCTGACCTAGCATGGCCGTTCTGATGTTTTTATGACCGCAGAGTCTAGGAGTCTAAGAAGCCGGTAAGGCTACAAGGGTGCAGGGTCTCAGTCCACAATGGTGCACAAAGGCTATTCCACCTCAGAGAGGCGCTAAGGATCCACACACCAGTCCGCCCTCGGCCTCTCTGCTCGGCTGCCAATTGGCACAGAGGCAGAGGGGCAGATCTGCGATACTGATGCCTGCGCTACGGTTATCATAGAAGAGTGCAAGGCAGTGCCCACATTCTCCAGCAGGAGGCAGCGAGCCCCAAGGGTAAGCTTCATAAGGAACCCATGAGTAACAGCTCCCCCGCCATAGACTCTTACCCCGGAACTTCTTGGGTGGATTATCCAGGTCTCCAGCTGCCGGTTCCACCACACAGCGATCATCAACCAGCCTGGAAAACAAGCAAGCAAACAGCATTTCAGAGACAATGACTTGACAGCTCAGACTTGAGCGCGCTAAGCGGCCTTACCACAAACCACAGCACTGCCAAGAAAGGCGCTCTATTGTCACGTTTCGCATCTAAACAACGGGAGAGCTGCAAGCCAACTTCCTCTGTTTTCTATCTAGATATGCGCACACCATAGCAATTAGGCCCTCAATCGACTCCACCATAGAGAAACCTCCTCCGTTTTTCACCATTCAGTGCCATGGATTGCAAATATTTGTCATGGCTTGCCCCTCTATCAGTGCCCCAGAATGAACTGCTGGAGATATGCATTGCTGGCCACGCTTTCCAGACCCTCACTAGAACTCAGGGCACATCTACCCATTTACGGAGCCAGGCTGCAGAATCTCATCTGTACACCCTGAAGGTGCTACTCACGGGGAATCCTAGGTGGCTTAGGAACCAGCATCATGCCTCCTGGAACAACTGCTAGAGTCCTAATGATATTTCAGTGCTTCTGCGTCTAGAGCCAGCAAGACTCAGGGAGCATAAACAAGGGCGCCATTTTGGGAGAGCAGCAGCCATGCGTACGGGGACGCTGCTTGCTTTTCTTCCTGTTCCCCTGACTATCAGGGAGTGAGGAGAAACGACACAGATTACGTGAATTACTTCTCAGCTAGGAGGGAGAGGCATGCGTGCAAGCCATGTACTTTCCCCTCACTCGCTGGTAGTCACGGGAATGGGAAGAAAAGCAAGCCACGTCCCGACTTGCAGTGGCATTATTTGTAATGCGAGGGGGCTGGAACAATTTGTACGGAGCGACTGAACCAAACTATGAACCTTGGATCTAATGGAATCCACTTCCCGCCAGAGGATGCGGACAGCACCCCCCAGTTCCAGTGCTTGTGATGTTGTGGATGAATGGTTCACCCCAGGTGAACCAGGGGGACTCCTCGCTCCCAGGAGGCAGGGCTCTGGTGGAAGGGATGGGACTGGGGCAGACAGCCCTCAAAGCCGCATGGAGTGCATTGCACGATGCTCCAACAGCGATTTAAATGGCTCGAGGCTGCCGCTGCCACTGCATTAACAGTGACGTTGGCTGGCAGCCCCAACCCCCTTTAAAGCGCCGGGTCCTGGGGCAACTGTCCCTTTTGCCCCCCCTCCGTCGGCAGGCCTACTCATACCAAAAACAAGGGGTCACACACTTTGGTGCTTCTGTGAGCTATGCTCAGAACAGAGACTCACATCCCTCCATTTTCTTCTTGTGCCACCCTTCATCCCCCTCTGTTTCAAGGGCCCCGACGCCACCTCCTTCATGCCTGGGTGTCTGCATGTTCCCCGCTCTCTCCGAACACTCGGGGCTCTGGGCGTGTCCCCTCAGTTTTAGGAGCATGCGTACGAAGTAGCGACGCGTGTCTAATTTCTAAAGGGTTGAAGTAAATCTCTCTCTGCCTAGGAGATCCGTCATTCAGGGTGTCAATGTTTAAAACTCCATTTGGAGAATGGGCAGAGATGAAATGGGGATATTATGCAGGAAGCTGTTAATGGATGACCTCAACTGATGCTTTGATCCACAGACAATTACTGAGCTCGTTAAAGCCAATAAGGCTGTTCACCTGAAGCCCGGAGTCCCATATTTCTCCTATTTCCCTCTTTGGGGCTTTTCTGATTTTCAGGAAAATCTATAGGTTCTCCCCTTCGATGCCTGGAACATTCCCTGACATTTTGGCATTGGTTGGAGACAGGGTTCAGAAGTTACTGTGCTCCAGACAGACAGGGAAATGCCATCATGTTGAGTGATAGGCTTTGCTTTGCTTGGTCAAACAATGAACAGACCAAACCCCGCCTCCCTCCCCAGGACACCTGACCCAAAACATGCTCAGATTTCATGCTGCCAAACAAAATAACTTGACAGACCAGCACTTGCGAAAGCAAAGCCGTGCCCTGTTTTGCCCTCCTCTCGTGGGAGTGTTACTCAACTGCTGCTCCATATGCCTCATCCTATCCAAGAATAATACCGCGTAGGTGTCAGGATCTCCCCCAGGCCCTGCGAGGAGGAGCAGACCCAATGGGGAGCAAGTTTCTCCAGTGAGGCAGGCCAGACCGGCTGTTTTAATTCGTCTTTCCATCCCGGCCATTCAGAAGAGACATGGTGAGGGAAACCGCATGCTCGGGTCAGCACCCCTCTGCCCGAGGGGAACATAAGAACGGCCTTACTGGGTCAGACCAATGGTCCAGCTAGCTCAGTACACTGTCTTGCAATAGTGGCCAATCACTGGAGCTACAGAAGGAATGAACAGAACAGGCAATCATTAAGTGATCCACTCCTGGGGTCTACTCCTAGCTTCCAGCAAAGAGAGGCTAGGGACGCTCAGAGCATGGGGTTGTATTCCTGTCCATCCTGGCTAATAGCTATGGATGGCCCTATCATCCATGAACATGTCCAGTTCTTTTTTTAACCCTCTTACAGTGTTGGCCTTGACAACATCCCTTGGCAAGGAGTTCCACAGGTTGACTGTGCATTGTATGAAGTACTTCCTTGTGATTGTTTTAAACCTGCTGTCTATTAATATCATTGGGTGACCATTAGATCTTGTGTTATGTGAGGAAGAACATTACTTCCTTTTTCACTTTTTCCAAACCATTCGTGATTTCATAGATTTCACAGCACACAGTCAACCTGTGGAACTCCTTGCTAGAGGATATTGTGAAGACCAGGCCTTTAACAGGGTTCAAAAAAGAACTAGATAAATTCATGGAGGATAGGTCCATCAATGGCTATTAGCCAGATTGAGTAAGAATGTAGCCTCTGTTTGTCAGGGGCTGGAAAAGGATGATGGGGAGGGGGATCACTTGTGATCACAGAGTGAACCTGTTCTGTTCATTCCCTCTGGGGCATCTGGTATTGGCCACTGTCAGAAGACAGGACACTGGGCTAGATGGACCTTTGGTCTGACTGTTATTATGATGTTTCTCACACCCTTTCTTAGTCATCTCTCTTCCAAGCTGAAAAATGCCACTCTTTACTCAGGGAAGCCATCCCATACCCCTAACCATTTTAATGTACCTTCTCTGTCCTTCTTTCCTGAAAGGGGCAACCAGATCGGCATGCAGTGTTCAAGGTGTATGTGTACCATGAATTTATAAAGAAGCAGTCTCTTTGCTGTCTTCTTATCTCTCTTTCCTATCAGTCTGTTAGCTTTTTTGATTGCCGCTGAACATGGAGCAGATGTTCTCAGAAGAGTCAGAGGCCTAGGGCAAAGGGACCAAACCATGGCATGGCTGGAGGAAGGCATGGCATGCACACTACAAGGGATCTGAGATCGACCAAAGGGTCATCCTCATGCCCCGGGCACAGAAGGGAAACTGAGGCAGGGAGCGATTCAGCAATGTATCCAGCGTCACACAGGAAGTTTGTGACCAAGCTGGGAATGGAACTGGATCTCGTGAGTCCCAGGCCACGATCTTAACCATATTGCCACCCCTTATCTCAGGGCGGTGCTATCTGGTCATACCAAAGTCATCTCAAGATGGTTTTACCACAAGCCTGCAGGGGGACGCCTGAGACGGGTGATGGACTCCACAGGCATGGAGTCTCTGGTCCCAATCAGACACTAACTGGCTTCCCGAGCAGTGAGGTGCACGACTGTGCTGAGCCACATGCTACACTCTGGAGGGCTGACAGACTTGCAGGGCCCCTGAGCCAGGTGTATGTGTGTGTGGGGGGAATGCTCAGTTCTGTGCTCCCAGAAGGGGCGGTGCCCAGGTGGAAGGGGCGGGGCTATGGACAGCCAGCCCTCAATGCCACCTGGAACACACTGCACTGGCCACTTGCCCCTCCCCTGCCAGCCCAGCGAGCCGCCCGCAATACACTGCCCAGGGCTCCAGCGGAGATTTAAAGGGCCGGCTGCTGCTGCCCCAGAGCAACTGTCTCCTAGAAGCTGCTGCTCCAGCTCAGCATGGAGACACCTCAATGGGGTGGGAGAAAGAAGCTCACGCTGCCATTGGTCTGGGAATAAACAGACTCAGCTCCCTTCCTCCCCACCGCGCTAAATTCTGTCCTCCACACCCCCCTGGGCCAGACCCCTCTCCGCAGTAACCCCACTGTGACGAGTGGGACCGTGCCACGGATCAGCGTGGCCCCACCTACCGATGGCAGGTGGAACACAAGGAGGGAATGCTTTTGGGGCATCCAAGAGAGCACAACCCAGCACAGCTGCAACCACCGCGCAGACCTCACAGCTTCCTCCCCTGTGCTCTGAAACCAGCAGCCCCGAAATAGCCACAGGCTGAAAAACCTCCCCAGCTACCAGCAGCATTCCTCTCCGAGCGCCTGGGGCTGACTGCATTGTTTGGGCCTGCACCAATGCACCGAGAGTCGGGAATGTCTGCAGACAAGATGGATATTCAGCGTGCCGAGAGCTTCTCTCTTCCCCTGCACCTGAATTGCTCTCCACCCTCATAGCTCTGGCTGGGGGCGGAAATTCCTTTGGATTGCACCATCCAGAGGAATTTGGACTCTGCTCTAACTCACGGGGAACTGTGAGACCCCAACGAGAGGAAAATGCTACAGCGTCCTTGGAATAGGAGGTGTGGGGCTAGCGGAGACCCGAGCAGAGATGGTTAAAAGAGAACCAGCCAGGAAGCCGATCTCAGTCACACTGGGATAAATCCAGAAGCCGATGTGACTCCGTATTGACACCCGTATGGCAGAGGTCAGAATCCGGTCCAAGTTTTTACCAACACCTCCCTCACATGACCTCTGAGCTCTCCCCTTTCACTCCCTGTTTGCTGGGAGCCTGGGACTGGGATGCATCCGCTTCCTGTGTAAATCTCTTGGATGTCTTTTCAAGCTATTGCAACAGAAGCTCTTGGGTGCATTAGCGATCAGCATAGCCCCTGGCACAACATGGGCTGACATTAATACTAATCAAGTTCCATTCGTCATGCCGATTCGGCCTGGCCCTCTCCCTATTCTCACCATCAGCAGCAGGTTCAAGGACATGACCCTCCAGCAGTCTGGTGTATTGGGATTGGTCACACATGTCCAGTAATGAGTGCCAGGACCTGGCTGTGACAGATCCCATAAACCAAGACCTAATAACAAATCCCCCAAATGCACCACTGAAGTCGCTAGACTCTGGGGGAGAGGACATGGGATGGCCCTTGTATTAAACCAGGGGTGAGCAATAATTTTTAAAAGGGGGCCACTTCGTAAATTTCTGAAGTGGTCCAGGGACACCCCGGAAGGGGTGGAGCCTCAGGCAGAAGGGGTGGCGCCAAACGATGTCTTGTGCTCCCCTGCCCACAGACCCTGATTGGCCTGGGGATGGGGGAGCACATGAAGTCTTTGCCCCCGGTGCCTAGCGAGACTCGCCATCTGTTTTAAAACAGCGGTTCTTCTGGTGCCGCCCGCCTCCTGGGAGGCTTCACTGTGGGCTCTAGAGTATAAAGCTAAGCCACAGTCCCAGGAACCATGTCACCATTGGGATTTTCAGCCATTTCTAACATCCCTAATCAGAAACGCACTCAGCTGGGGTCAAATCCCAAGCTATGCTTGTGAGCCCTGGTGGCCTCCTTCAGGCGCCTGCTCCTGGAGTCAGGGGAAAATGCAAGTCTCATTGTTTCGTTTCAAACGAAAAATGTGTTCCCAGGTCCTCTGATGGACGAGGAACGTGGAAAGGTTCAAGACCCAGAAAGTAAGTGACCCTTCCCATCCCCCCTGCATGTATTATTCTAAAATCTCATGAGCTGACGTCCGTTTCCTGAGTGGGGGGCGAGCTGACTCATGAGTTTTGAGCATGTGGAGTTGCCAAGATTGTGGCTCTAAAGGAGACTGGATGAGGGAGCAGCTCTGCCCAATCCACTGCACTGCGCTGCCAGAAGTAAGTGTATTGTGCCGGAGTTTGAACTGGCATCAGAAGAGCGTGGCAATGCTAGAGTCCCAAAGGGAGGGGGGCAGGCCACAAAGGGAGGGGAAAGAAGGGAGTAGAGAGGAAGAGGGAGCCAGATACAGAGACACGGGGCAGGGAGAGGGGATGCATTTTGCACAGCACACTATGGAGACAGAGCCAACTTCCAGGTGGGTTAATCAAACAAACTCCATTGTCAAATGGGAGTAATTAGACTGCAAGCAAATTCGGGGGGTTGCCCCTAGTCTGCATAGTCCCTTGGAAGCAGTTAATGAGGCTTCCCCTCTGGACTTGCCATGCCTGAGCTGCAGCACTGAAAGAAAAGGCCACATGGCTTGAGAACACAGAGAAGGGAGTGTCCTGGCTGCCTACACACATACCGGGGATACGGGTATGTGGCACGCACCCAGCGCCTGGTCATGAGGCCCTTCAAGGAGAACCAGCACCAACTTCCATGTGGGCTGAGTGAACCCCAAGAGAGCACTGCAGGACTTGCTCTCTGGACCGGGAACAGTCCCTGCGGCCCCCGCAGCCACGTGCCACCAGCTCGGCGAGAAGTGGAACGGAGGAGACATCCTTAAATGAGAGCAGCCAGAATTAACGATATGCTCAACAGGGACCCAGGCGGTGCCTGCAGAAATCGGCCTGGCTCTTTGGTATGGTTAACTTCACACAGCATCAAGCAGCCGCTCTTGTCTCTCTCCTGCTCTAGACTGTGATTTTGGGTGGCGTTCTGGTCAGCTGGGAGCCCTGCTGTGCTAATAATAATAAATTGAGATATATCATCTCATAGAGCTGGAAGGGACCTTGAGAAATCATTGAGTCTAGTCCAGTCCCTACCATCATGGCAGGACCAGATACCATCCCTGACAGATTTGCCCCTGATCCCTAAATAGCCCCCTCAAGGATTGAGCTCACAACCCTGGAGTTAGCAAACCAATGCTCAAACCACTAAGCTCTCCCTTCCCCTCCTGCTACGCAGCCTGTCTTTGGACAAGTCCCTTGGGCCAACATGTGCAAAGCTGGGGCTGGGATTTTGGACAGAGCTGGTGCGGTTCATTCCAACATCTATCACTCATGGATTTTCAACGGCTTAGACTAAAACCAGGTTCCAAAGGTATTTAGGTGCCTAAAGATGCAGCTCCTAAAGCGCTTGACCAGGGTGGAGCCCTGCAATTCCCATTGATTTGCAAGAGAATTAGGGGCCTTTTTCTAAAAAGGATCTGCTCTAGGAATGATTTTGAGGACGGTCTCTGGCCTGTGCTCTGGTCAAGTCAGACTAGATGGTTGCAGTGATTCCTTCTGGACACAGAAGCTATGACTCTAACCTTCTTTGGTGCTTTTCAAATCCCAGCAAGTGCCTAGATGCATGTTTCGGTGCCTAAATACCTTGGAAACCTGGCCCTAGGTGCCTACCAAAAAAGTGGATTGATGGACAGCACCAAGAGCTCCTCCTGACTCCAGTCAAGTTCAAAATCTTGGACCTTAATTTCTCTTCACCTGCATTTACCAATCCATAACACGGGGCTAATAAAGCTGCCCCAGCTCACTGCAAGCCTAAATTCATTAATGATCACAAAGTGGTTTCCGATCCTTTAATCCTGGGATTACAAGCTTGACAGGAATGCAGAGTCTCATTTTTATTAAACTGATACGGGGGAATAACATTCTTCCTTAGAACACCTGAAAACAAAGAGTCCTCATGCTGTTGATATGACTCATCTGTAATAGCACAGAGGCACCGACATGACTCAACTCATGCCTGGTATTAGGTGCCAACGGTCGTTTGTGAGAAAACTACACAGGTAAAGCCGCCTCCCATGTTAACAGAGTCTGGAGATGCAGGCGCCAATCAACATTCTGAACCAAGACAGCTGTTGGCAGGGCACTGGGTAGCTAAGATAGTTCCTAGAGTTGTGCTGTGAATGGGAACCAGGCCTTCAGTGGTTAAGCATGAGGGCGGGGGGAGAGAATACACTGAGAAGCAGCAGCAGGGAACATGTGAAAAAACAAAGCGTGCCACCTTTTAGGAAATGTCACCCTCCGGGAAGTGAGCAGGCGTAGATCCTGAGCCTGTGTGTTATGGCCCTCCATCCAACAAAGCACATAAGCATCTAGTTAACTTTAAGCACTCCTGTTGAAACTAACTTCAGCGTGAGCACGTGCTTAAGTGCCTTGCTGGATCGGGGCCAACATGCTTGTCCCCTTGCAGAATCAGCCTGTTAATGGATAGCTCAGGGGAAGCTGCAAATTTCAGCCCTGGAAACGCACTGGATAGCCCCTAACTTTCTCCTGGGGAAATCAGCCAGCTGTGGATCACATGCAATGAACATATAGAATGATATTACCAGGAAAAAGCTTAATAACTTTAAAAACCAGCTTAATAACTTTAAAAACCAGTGGACCTAGACCCAATGGGTGTAGTCACCCCCACAGGAGAACAGCTGTAGCCAGTGTTCCTTGTGAGCCTAATGAGCTCTTGGGTGGCCACTCGGGATAGATTCATATGCAGCCCAGCTGATTAGCCGAGTGCCCACACCAAGGTTTTGTTTCTACAGGTGATGCACATTTGCAGATGCATTGTGCACAGATAAAAATTTGTTCTGCACATGGAAGGAAAAAAAAATCAGCACATGGGTGGAAAAAGTAATAGGGAACATTGGTTGTAGCCTTCAAAAGATGTGCATTGGGCTGGGTGGGATTTTCAAAAAGGGGGCCAAATTCTGCTCCTATTCCCTGGAGTAGCACCAGCGCACAGAGCCCTGTGAATTCCATTGGATGCACAGCCGAGATGCACTAGCCAAGGTTACAAGCCAAATTACAGCAGGGCTGTAGCACTGCTCTAGTTAAGGTGGAGACTAATACACCATTTGGCAGCCAGTTTTCCTATGTGCCCTAAATAAATCTATGCGTAAGCCCCGGCTTACTCACAGGCTGACTCATGCAGGGTATATCCCTGCAGTGCGGCCTGCATGCGCATTGGAATGGAGCCTGACAGCCACCGAGAACTGTGAACTCGTAACATCCCATGAGCTATAAATCATTATCACTGACACGCATCCAGCTGCCTGGTAGCAGGGAAGCACTGAGTTTGTGGCCGTATTGCACGGCGCTGTGGCTTAACCGGAGTCAGCGCAACTCCCACAAAGCACTTGGAAAAACACAACCCCTAGGGGATTGCAGCGCTGACGATAGGGGACCTTCACGGAGCTGGGACAGCACCGATGCTTTTCTCCACCCCACCTCAAGACCCCTCTTCTGACCCTAGCCTCTGGGGAGGCTGCGCATAAAGGAAGCAGATCAGTAGTGTTGATTCTGTCCCACTGATACCTGTGTTCTGCCTCGCTCACAGGTCAGCCACCAGCTGAAATTAACGACTGGTCCTCCCCAGTCTTGGCTGGGTTCAAGCCAGCCAATGGAAAGTGGGGATCACTGTATTCCTTCACCACACCTCAGCCTGTTCCCTATGGGCCTGGAGGACTGTGCCGTTCCTTCTGAGAGGGACATGTAGAATCACCGTGTCCATTTGACCGGGCCAGCCTCAGAGCACTGAAGGCAGGAGGCTAGAGGAGGAAAATGCACTTCCCTAGCATCTCTCTCTCCTTTTAATTGCCAGCAGGCACGCTCTCCTTGACCCGGTAGATATAAACTTACCCTTTACCCAGCCCGTTTCCCTGAACCGCCCCACCTCTTAAATCCACCCGCAATCACAATAACAGTTATCGAAGGCGTGATTTCAAACTAAACGGCAGACACGTATTCAGGTGTGTTTACACACAGCCCTTCCCCTCTGCAAGGCCCAGAATATGTGCACGCTCAGTGACTCATGCACACCTTCTGTTCGCCGGATGCTCCATGTGCACCGGTCTTCCCGCTGCTGGGCTCACAAGCCCGGAGCCTTGTTTCCTTGGGAGCCCCTGGAAGGGGCTGGCTGGTGTGAGGGGACTGGCGCGGCTCTTTTATGCAGAAGTGTGAGCCCGACCCACACTTCTGCATGGTCCTGGCTCTGTTTAGTCTGCTTTGGCTATCAGAACTCAAGATCTGAAGTGAGACGGCAAACAGCAAAGAGACAGGAAGTAGTTAAACCACAGGACTGGGCTCCTGTGCTGGACATGCAGCACGATTGCATTTTTTTATAAAAAGACCCCCCCCACCCGTGCCTCAGTTTCCCCATCTGTAAAGGAGGATCGCAACTGCCAGTCTTTGTAAAGCAGTTGGAAATCCTGAGCTGGAAAAGGCCTAGAGCAGGATGCAGTATTACTTATTACTAACCCCAGGGGAGCTGTTGAATCTTGGGGCTCTCTCTCCAAATTCTTCCCTGGGGTTTTGAAACCACTGAAGAAGAGACCGACTCCTTCCCAGGTTTTACATTGAGGCCACTGCCAGACTTCATGCCACTGGTCACTGCAGGGCAATGTACCCAGGCAGGAAGGAGCCATAAAGCTCAGAATTCTGCACCTCAAGATCAAGGCTCCATGCTTGGTTTCTAGCAGCTAAACCACAGCCACGAACTAGGACTGTGGAGAGGATGAGTGACAGCCAAGGAGCCATGCAGGACAGATGTGAGTCATGTTGCTAAACACACGGCTAGACGGCACTCGGACGGCAGGGTAAAACCTTCAACCGGCCTTTGCACCAGATCTATCCTGTGTACTTTGGATTATTGGAGGGCATGGCTCATGCATTCCCGCGTCCTGAAGTGTTGCCTTAAGGCACAGGTGGGGAACATACAGCCTGGGGGCCTGAATCTGACCTCCGAAACTTGCCCCCCCCCAGCATTGGGGAGCTAGCTCTCCAGTCCTGGAGCCCCGCTCCCACCCAGACCCCACACTCCCACTCCACTCTGCACCCTCCCTCCCACCCAGATCCTGCACCCCAAGCCCACTTCTCCCTTCCACATACTGCACTCTTTATTTCTGACCCCACCCCAGAGCATAGGGGAGCCCACAAAATCTACTAGCCTGGACCCCTAAGACTCTGGTGTGCGAGGGAAATGTGCGTTTCTGTGCGGCCCCTGAACTGATTTTTCTGTGGGTTGGCAGCACCTAACCCAAAAAAATAGGTCACGTGGGGACAGAGGTGGCATTGGCCTCTGAGGAGTTCCAGCAGCTAAATGCACCCAGCTCTCTCTGGCATTATTACTTAACTCTTCCTAAGGCCAGGAGGGGTCTGTGTGGTTAGACAAGCTGCGGTTTTCAGGACTCTTGGGTTCCATTCCCACCTCTGGAAGGAGGACGGGCTCAAAGCTTAGAACAGGAAACCGAGAGGCGGGATTCCTGGGTTCCTTTCTCTCCTGAGCCGCCGACTTGCTGTGTAACCGTGCGTCATCTGTACAGTGGCTGTAAGAGTGATTACTGCCTCACCAGACAGGGGGAGGGAGGTGCGTTCGTTAGTGTCTATAAAGACCTCAGAGGTGTTCACTGGCAAAGTGCCGCCTGAAAGAAGCATTAATATTGCAGAGGGAGATTTGCCAAGGCAAAAAGGGGACTTAGCCGCTGAAAGTCAATACAAGTCGGATACCTCGCTACCCATTTTGCCTTGATAAATCTCCCCCGTCAGTGACTGCAGACGTGGGGCAGGGAGTGAAAGTGTATAAAGGATTCGTCACATTCCCTAAGTGGCAAACGTACAGATCTCCGACATCGGAAAGACAGAGGTGACCACAACTAAAACGTCTCTCTCCCGAGTCCTTTGCTTAGCAAAGCGTGTGACATGTAACTCCGTGACCTTCGCAGCTGCTTTTGTCCTGGGCTGTTTGAAACTGCCATTTCCTCAGACATCTTTTGTGGACAGCGGCCAAACTCCTTCCAGCGAAACCAGGCAGCGGCTATTCCCCTCTCGTGCACACGGAGCTTCTCATCGGAGGGCACAAGGAGATAGGGGCTTGGTCCTCTCCCTCAGATGAGTTCCTGAGGGGCATGCGTCCATATAAAAGCCACTGCAAAGTCTGGCACTATTAATATTTTTTTTCCTTTCCCTCCACCGAGTTAATGGGAAACTGCTAAAACACTAACCCTTTAGTTAAAGGGTGCGATTGGCAACATTGCTTTGCCCTAGAATAATTCTCCCAACAGGTCTGATCACTGCCACTCTCTTAATCTTTGCAGATGGCCCTTTTGTTTCTCCAGGGAGTCTTTAATTACCTTCTCTCTCTGTTCTAACTTGGTCATGTCCTCTAATCTGAGCATGTGGGCTAGTTTGATGCCCTACTCCAACAAAGCGCTTAACCCCGTGCATAACATTAAGCAGTCCTATTCACTGCAGTTGGGCTATTCCCATGCGAAGAGGCTTTTCTAGACTAAGACCTTAACACTACATGTGATTGGGGGGACAGTTTATTTAGTGGTTAAAGCAAGAGACTGAGCATCCTCAGTTCCCATACTACTAAATTTAACCCTGGACTAGTTACCTTGGACAAGTTTCTTCCCCACTATATGCCTCAGTTTCCATACCTGTAAAGTGGGGGTGAATGACCCCCCCCCACACACACACACACAGCCTGGGATTATCAGGCTTAATTAACAAAGGGCTATATTCCGATAGCCTTACTCCACACCTGGTCCCGCTGACCTCAGTGAGGTGGTTGGAAGAGTGAAGCTCTATACAGCATGGATAAAGCCAACAGAAGGGGACCCAAGGTGCTTGGAGATCTTCCTGCACAGTCCTGGGGTTTACTCTGAACAAGGGTCTCCATTCTCCCCCATAAATCCACATCCTGGCCTTAAGAATATAAGCTCCCAGAAGTCCCTCTGCTGCCACAACAGAAATTCAGCAGCATTCCCTTGCAAGGCAGTGATATAACTTGCATTACGTGTGTGTGTACGTCAGACATAAGCCGAGAGATCAGTTGGCCAACAGGTTCCTTGGCCGCTGAATGCCCTGATAACTCAGTGGTCCCATTCTGGGGCAGAAGCTTGACAGTGATCTTTAACTGTTCAAGCTGCCCTCGGCCACGTTCTGGTCAAATCCTTCCTTTGGAAACGCACATACTGCTCCTGTTGCCTCCGGTAGTAAATTTCACATGGGTAACCAAGCCGGGAGGTGATTCACTGTCTTCCATGCCATCAGAGGCTCTCGGCTGTAGTGGGGCAATACGTCAGGTCCAGGTATTCACAGCCGAATAAGTCCTCCAGCTTCACCTCCCCACCAGAGAAATGGTTTAACCACCGCAGAACTTCATTCCTCCTTGGTGGAGCCATTTTTTATTATTTCTACTACTGCAACATCTAGGAATCCCAGTCGCTGTGCTGGACAAAACACTGAACAAGATGACTATCCCGGCCCTCAAAAATGTCTAGTCTAAATAACTAAATCATTAAATCCATCCTTCACACTCGTGAGAACCGTTCTTTACACCACTATTCTCGGGTGCTCTCCCAGTCTCCTTTTAAATGACTCAAGCAACTACTTCCCTCGGGAGATGATCATAGTTTGTCTTCTGCTCTGTGTTACATCCACTGAAGATCTCCTTCTCCAGAGCGTTCTAAGTTCCTCTTCCCCCGGTGTGTGCAGCCATCCACTAACACCAAAGAGATCTTCAGAAAGACAGACCCGTCTGTGTTCAAAAATGACTTCTCAGTCTCTCATGTGAGCGCTGGCTCTCTTTTTCCAACATCCGCAACTGGATCAAGTTCCAGTCTCGCCCACACTGATCCACGAGAACCCCATGTCCATGAAGCTGCACTGGAGAAACCCCTCAACAGCAGGAGAAATCATTGGGTCCCATCACATGGGCAGACCACTTCAGACGCAGTTCTGCACGTAGCCGACACAGCGGAATGCTTCCCTCACGACAGTCACCTTGCACCTGGAAGCAGCAGCTGTCATATGAGACACCCGGGTCTCACTGCAGATTCCCTTTGTCAGCAATTCACCTTCCAGGACTGCAGCTCACTTTCCTCTCTGCTCTCCGGCTGCGCTAGGGAGGATGTCAACCCAGACAGACGGGGAGTTTCTGGGCCTCTGCTCAGCTGAGTATGACGCATCGTAGCCAGGGCTAGCTAAGCTATTTGACTAGCAAATAAGCCAAGCACGATGCACAATGTGAAGAGGGACCAGGCGATGCACTCTCAAGTCAGGAACTTACTTCTTTATCACAGCAATGATTTAAAGTGTGATTGTGCAGCTCCTAGCACGACACATATGGATTTCATGCAGGGCATAACTGGGATGAATGGGATAAAAATAGCCACAGGATATGGCTGGATATCAGCCCATATACAATGTCCTGATAGTGAGATCTGTCAGTGTGTTGAATAATCTCCCAACAGAAGGCTTTGTAGCCCCATTGCTTGACTCATTCCAACAAAAATGAAGAAACCAATTATGGGGAAGAGAGACCTGAAGAACCAACCACTGGGGACAAGGCTGCATGAGCTAAGCAGGGCCTGGAAGGTCCAACAGGCCCGTGTCAGACCTAATGTCTCTGATCGGACATATGGGCTATCCCAGAGGAGAACTGCAGAGGTTCAAGAGAGCCTGTGTCAATGACAGGCACAGCTCCAGCATGGAGCCAGGTAGCCAGTGTAGAAGAAAGCTCGCCAGCATGACCTTGAGGAGGTTTTCCCATCAGTGTAGGGCCATGCCCTGTACTTGTGCACGTGCATATGTATGTGTAGGTTTGTGTGCAAGCTGCTCTGTTTGCGTGTGTGAAAGTTTATGTGGGGTCAGGAAGGAATTTCCCCCAGGTCAGACTGGCAGCGTGTTTGGGGCAGTATTCAACTTCCTCTGCAGCACATGAGATCACTTGCAAAGATAACCCGTGGCCAGGTTATACTAGACTCAAAAGGTTGGCTTAAGGGATGTAACTCCAGTTATGGAAATAACATAGCGGGAATCGACATACCTTACGACGAGTTTGGTGCCTTCTCTACAGCGGGAGGTTGATGGGAACAAGCTCTCCCATCCGCTTCCCTACTCCTTGCGCCAACTAGGGGGCGCCTTCAGCGTCTGATTTAGCCAGTCCTTACTAGACCCACTAAATCAAATGCCAGAAGATCGATCTCCAGAGTGGCAAGTGAAGATGTGGCCTGAGTATCTCTCACAATCAATTTCCTGCCATTGCATGTCCCTCCTATTCTTTGCCAGTAGCTCATAACAGCTGAGTGTACTGTGGGCTGTAATGAAGGCTCCTTTCACTTGTTGGGTTTAGGGTGGGGGTAGTGTTGGTGGCCTGTGAGAGACCAGCTTGATGTGGTGCTCTCCTCTGGCTTTTAACTATGGTGGTGGTGTTCATATTTATAAACTGGGCTGCACGGTTGTATGTGTGTTTCTGGGCATGTGTCTGGATCTGTGATCACAGCGTGTAGTTACACCCATGCCTGTATGTAGGCAAGCATGTGTAGTTGTCTGAGCATGTGTGCGAGGCCAGGTGGGTGAGGTAATATATTGAATCGAATTCTGTTGGTGAGAGAGACAAGCTTGTCTGTGTAAGCTGCAAAACCTTGTCTTTCTCCCCAACAGAAGTTGGTCCAATAAATGAGATTACTTCACCCACCTTGTTTCGCTAAAATCCTGGGACTGACAGGCTACAACATCACTGCATATCGGTGTGTGTCACCAGTGAGTCAGCCAGAGAAAATCATAGGGTGTGTCCACCTCCAGCAGCCTGAATCAAGAATCCTTTTTGCATTTCATTGCAGCCCAGGAACCCCCAGAATCTGTCCAGGGTGCAAAGGACTCCAGCGAGGCAGATGGGGAGGGAAAGAAGCCAGTGTAAATTGAGGGGAATCTTTAGCAGCCCTCCACTATCCAGTCCGTCTCCACATCCAGTCATGGATTTGCCAGTACCGCTTCACTAGACTGGCTCTGGAAAAGTTTGGCGAGAATGAGGACTCTGATGCCCAGGGGGCACAGGAGCTGCCTTACTATCAGCGCCTGGGAGTTAAGGTTATAACCTTCTTCTGCCTCTCTTACTGCACATGGCTCAGACTCCATGCAGGGGAGGGGAATCAGACAAGTTGGCCAGGGGAGTGAGCATCGGCCCAGACGTTGGCAGGTGCAGAACAGAGCCTCCCCGAGGACCAAAACAGAGCTTCCTTTGGAAGGAGAGAGGGACTCAAGCAGTTGGATGCTAGGACACAAGCCGTTTAACTTTCGGATCCGATGCAGCCCTGAGGCTCGGGAGCTAGCAAGTGCCGAGTCCAGAAGCGTCAGGGCTCAGCCCTGGCACAAATGAAGCCCCGGGGCTCTCAGATCCTGTTAGCCAGCACGGAACCGGGGTGGGCGGGCGCGCCCCTCGCCCCTCTCCCCAGGGGCAGGGAAGCAACAGGGGATGTCGGCGCCCACCCGCAGCAGGTGGGGGACGCAGGGCTCGCCCAACCCAAGGTCCTGGCTGCAGCAGCTGCTCCCAGCAGCCTCCTCCCTGCCCGCGGCACGGGCTCTACCTAGCCACACAGTCACTTCCTTTGGTGAAAACAACCGCCCCCTTCCCCGAGCAGGCTGCCCCCCGGCTGCCCCACTCACCCCAGGGTGCTGATGAAGCCATTGACCGAGCCCTCGGCGTACAGGGAGACGATGTCCCCGACGTGCAAGAAGCTGGACATCTCATTCATGGTGGCCGCGAGCTGCCCTGCTCCCGGGCGGGCGCGCGGGGCCGGCGGGGCGCTCCGGCAGCAGCGCTGCAAAGGGGTCCCCGCCCCGCGAGGCGCCAGCTGCAGGGGGCGCGAGGCCAGGGGGGCTCGTGCACGTGTTCCCGGCGCGCGAGCGCTGGCGGAGGCAGCAGCGGGCTGGGGCAAGGGGGGAGAGCGCTTCCCAGGTTGGCACACGCGGGCGGCTGGGGCTCCGGCCGCTCGCTACCTGCAGCCAATGGGAGCCGAGCAGGAAGTCCTGCCGAACCCCCGCATGCAAATTTCGCCTGCCCGGGCGGCCCCGCAAGCCCCGCCCCTGCCTGCGACTTGGGAAACTTTTTTCGGGCTGCCCCGCGCGGCGGGCATCGGTCCCCCGGGCGCCGCGCAGCAAGGGGCGCGTCCCCCCGGGGCGAGCGCGGGCTCCCGAAGGGTGAACCCTGCCGGGGATAGACGCCTCTGCAAGCCGCGGCCCCCCACTTCCAGCGCTTGTGGCCAGCGGGCGGAGGCGGGGGCATTTTTTCGGCCTCCCCCGCCAGCTTGGCTGGCAGCCCCTGGCTGGGGCAGACCCCAGGAGGGCTTAACCCCCGCTGACCGGTTTGCAGGTTGGCCCGGTGCTGGAACTCAGGGGAGACCCTAGAAAGGGGTGGGCTTAAACTGTGCAGTGGGACATCACATCCCCTTGCTCTCCAAAAAATGGTCCCTTGATTTGGTTAAAATTGCCCCCCCCCCCCCCGTTAGGGGTTACACAGCCAATCCTGGCAGAGCTGGAAATATAAACCAGGAATTCTGACTCCTAGTTCCCCTGCTCCAACCACTAGACTCCACTCCCTCCCAGTCTGCACTCCCGCCTCTCATTTTTTTAAGCCCTGCGCTCCCATCCCATTCCAGAACTGGCAACAGCCGAATAGCCTTGTGTCCTAGTCCACTGCTCTAACCATTGGACAAAACTCCCTTCCTAGACGTGGGAGCAGAACTAGGGATCTTGATTCAGCTCCACCCTTCTCTAACACACTAGACCCCACTCACCCTCCCTGAGCTAGGACCTGAACAGTCTGAGGCCTGACTCAGCTCTCTTTGCTCTGATTGCTGGTGCTGAGATTAAAGGAGGAAGAGGAGAGTGTTCAAAGAGACCAGTTTTTCACACAAAGCTGAAAAAGCAGAGGGGGAGGGGGAATTAAACATGGAGATTTTGACCCAGGTTGTTCTCTCCAGGACTTGGACTTGCTGGAAAAATCAGCATCTACTGCATATGGGAGTCCCTGGAGTGAGCCACCTCTGACCGGTTTCAAAGCTTTCTATGGGCTTGCTCCTGTCTGCTCAGACCTTTTCTCTCTCCACCTTCAGCTCATCCATCCCCAGCCTTCCCTCTGTCCTGCAGTGTGGCCCTAGGGGATGCAAGACCACAGCTTACAAACAAATAGCAACGGTAAAGCCTCATTTAAGGCCAGGTTGGTCCCCACCCACCCCAAAGCAGGGACCAGCCACCCTTCCAATCTCTGGAAGCACTAGCCAACAATGTTCCTTATAATTTTTCCCATCCGCGTGTGGAATAAATTTTGTATGTGCACCAGGCATGCAGATGTGCACCACCAATCAAAACATATGCTGCTGTCTGTGGGAGGCTGTGAGTGCTCTGCTAATCAGCTGGGCATGAATGTCTCCTTGGTGGCTGCCTAAGCGCTCAGCTAGCCACCCCAGGGTGCATTGGGGGAGGGGGAACTGAACAGTTGTGGCAGGGATGATGCTGGGATCAGCACAGTGGGGAGAGGTTGAACACAGGCCTCTAATCCAGCCGCTACTCCATGGGCTCCCAAACTGGGGGGGCGTGCTCCCCTGGGGGGGCATGAAGAAATTCCAGGGGGGACTCGAGGAGACCAAGCCTCCCTCCAATCAAATTTTGCTGCCCTGTTCAGTTCCTTTTTGGGGGGGGCGGCGTCAGGGTTTTTCAAAAATCAAAAACGGGGGCGTGATGCCAAAACGTTTGGGAACCACTGCTGTACTCGATACCAAGGTGCTCTGAGAGGGAGTCTTGCTACCTTAGTACACTCTCTGGAGTGCTGTGGGGCCGAGCTGTCCCCAAAGCTTGGCTCAAGCTTACCTACATAATACATCTCACTGCACACAGCTTGGCCAAGAATCAGAGGCCATCACAGCCAATGCAAGAATTGAGATTAGGAGGAGCCCTATGTGGGGACAGACTATTGCATGGCTCCTGGACCTTCCTCCGAAGCATCAGCCGCTGGCCAGAGACAGGTTCCTTATGTAGAGGGACCATTTGTTTTGTTCTTAATGCAGCACAATCTCCTCAGATTATGAGCACTGCAGTCATACCAGTTCCATAGATTTAAATGTAACTCTCTCTTGCCTGCTGTCAGAAACATTTTTTTTTAATCAGAGCATCATGCTTTTATGAATCATTTCCCCCCCCGTCCCTTCCTGCCAACAAACAACACAACTTTTGAAATCTAAATCTTGCCCTAAATGCTGCTGCTGCTGTTTTCTGCTAGGAAACAGACAAATCCCCTGACAGCACCAGGAAATCTAGAACAACTCATACAGGGAAGTTGTGAGTTTAGGTCCGTCAGGATTAGCTGCCTTTCCAGCACAGGATGAATTTAGCATTCCCTATCCCCTGGTGGTGGAGGGGAGAATCAAAGGAGAGCAACTTAGCTGGCGTTCGCTGCAGTGAAATTTTCTCAACAAGGGCTCAGTGAAAATACCTCCAGGAATCAAAGAGGGAAAGTTTACACACAAATACTCAACTGCTGGGATAAGAAGGGGAAACAGCATCTTAGACAGCATGAAAGGAATAGTATTATTGTTCCTGGATTCTCTTCCTGAGCCCACCACTTTCTTGCTGGGGAACCTTGGTAGTGGTCTCTCACTCCATGCCCCAGCAAAATGGGGATCATGCCGTTACTCGGTTGCACAGGGGTTGGTTAATTGTCCTTTGCGATGTGTTTTGAGATCCCGGTGCAAAAGCTGCGACAGAAGTGCAAAATATTGTACTCAACCAACGCAAGTCTGGCCTCATTTCTGCTCAGCAAGAAAATACGGGACATGAAGCCGAATCCATTTGAAATAATGTTATAAATAAGACAGAGCTCAGTCAGACCCCATTTCTAGCAGTGTCAGGTTCACAGCGTCACAGGACTGGCTATTTCAGCTCAGCAACCCATCCAATCTGGAAGTACTGGCCAATACTTAATGTTTTGAATGAGGGTGGAAACCCTCTCCCAAAGCACCTCCTTAATTGTAACATACAGACCAGGGCTCGGGGGGTAAAAAACTTCATGTCCCAAGTTCAGATACTTGGCACTTACAATGAAAGCCCTTTACAGGGTTGGGGAAAATCTCGTTATGCCTATTGTACAGCTGCAGAGGACATGACTTACCCACTCATAGCACAGCCAGGAAGAAAACCCCAAATCCTCAACTTTGCTGCATCCTAGAGAACAACTCTCCAGTTAAATGGTAAATCTATGGAGAGAGAGGAGGCCTAAATCAAAACCTAGAATCTTAATCACCCTCCATTCCCCCACCCCCTCAACTATAGGATAGATCACATCCACAACATCCAAAACTTCACAGCCTCAGCCCCCTCTGTCCCCTTTGAGCTGAGCCAGTGCAAACTGAAGTTTTAGATATATCAGTGATGACACACAGTAACCGGAAGGTCCTCACCAGCCACTAAAACTATTTGAAGCCAGAATCCAGCACTGCGGGCTGGCCATTTCTAGGAATTACTGTAGTTGTCTGGTGGGTCCGTGGCCTCATCACCACCACATCAGGCGTGCTGTAATCACTCAGACAGGCACTGCCTTCCTGCCATGTGGTACGTGCCTTACAAACCTCTGCTTAGTCACTCTCAGCCCAAAGGACAGACAGTTTGCTAGGGTAATAGGACAGTGGGTGGGTTTTGCACCCACCCTGTCTCAGTTTATGACACTGGATGAAATGCAGGAGACACACAGGGCATGGTATTGAGAGGAGCTAGGGCTTACAAAGGGGCTGAGTCTAGACTGGCCAGTTTTTCCGCAAAATCAGCTGCTTTTGCAGAAAAACTTGCCAGCTGTCTACACTGGCCGCTTGAATTTCCACAAGAACACAGGCGATCTCATGTAAGATCGTCAGTGTTCTTGTGGAAATACTGTGCTGCTCCCATTCGGGAAAAAGCCCTCTTGCACAAATCATTTGCGCAAGAGGGCCAGTGTAGACAGCACAGTACTGTTTTGTGCAAAAAAGCCCCGATGGCTAAAATGGCGATCGGGGCTTTTTTGTGCAAAAGCACGTCTAGATTGGCACAGACGCTTTTCCGCAAAAAATGCTTTTGCGGAAAAGCATCTGTGTCAATCTAGACGCTCTTTTCCGAAAATGCTTTTAACTTTTCCATTAAAAGCATTTCCGGAAAATCATTCCAGTCTAGATGTAGCCAGGATGTTTAGTTCCTGCTCACAGACTTCATCAGGAGCTCTGGATTCCAGGGCCTGGACTGGGCCATTGCTCCATAGTCAGGTAAGCCTAGAGCAGGCCATAAGCCCCTTGCATCTGAATAGAAGTCAGCTTCTTGGTCAGACCAATGCAGGTGGAGGTGTGAGGCACTGGACAATATGGCTGAGGTACCTTGCAGCACCTGAGCTCTTTAGCCCCAGCTGGAATGACTCATGCGTACAGCATTGCAAGCCCTGGGTTCAAACACCAGAGGCACAGCACCTTGATAGTCCAACTCTAGAGGGCCCGGCTTAGGCTGGGAGGTTGTGGAACCTTTGGCAGGACCTGGGTGGTGGTTGAGGGAGGCAATCACATTATAAGGGGCTAGTGTTTGGTTTTGTGGTTTTAAAGGGGCCTCCATTCTTTGGGGGTGTGTGGCTTCGACTTGCTTCTAGATCAGAGAGGGAGAGATGGAAAAATGCGGACACGTGTTTCAGGAAAGATGTGGAGAACCTAGAAAGGGTCCAGAGAAGAGCAACAAAAATGATTAAAGGTCTAGAAGAATGAGCCATGAGAGAAGACTAAAGAATTGGGCTTGTTTGGTTTAGAAAAGAGAAGACTGAGAGGGGACATGATAGAATAAGAAGCAACAGGTCTTAAATTGCAACAAGGGAGGTTTAGGTTGGACATTAGGAAAAACTTCCTGCCTGTCAGGGTGGTTAAACACTGGAATAAATTGCCTAGGGGGGTTGTGGAATCCCCATCACTGGAGATACTTAAGTGTAGGTGAGACAGACACCTGTCAGGGATGGTCTAGACAGCGTGTAGTCCTGCCGTGAGGGCAGGGAACTGGACTTGATGATCCTCGAGGTCCCTTTTAGGTCTAGTGTTCTGTGATTCTATGACTCCGGGAGCGAGTGGAGTGGGGCTATGGATGGAAGGGGGGCTAAGGAAGGAAAGACAGGAGAGAAGAGAATGGGTACTTGGCAGAGGAAGACAAGAGACAGCCCATAGCAATACCGCCACGGTTTGGGCCACCTCTGGACCTCCCTGCTATATCCCTCCTGTGCACTTCTTCACTCTGCGGGCCTGCTTTTCAGAGGCGCTGATCATCTGTGCTTCCGGCTGGAGTCAATGGGAGCTGCAGGTGCCCAGCCGCTCTGGAAAAGCCGAGCAGCCTCTTGGGGCAGGACACCATGGGATGCCCTCCCTGCCTCTCGCTGCTCCCGCCATTATCTGGGCCCGAGCCCCATGGCTGGGGGAGATAGGGTGGTTATAAATAGGAGTTTCCTTCCTCCCCCTTTGAGCCACATGATAAATAACGCTGGAGTTCTTCTCCCACCCGGATAGGAAGCGGTGGTGGACAGGAGGCTGGTGACTCAGTGCAGTAACGGCAGAGTCATCCCCGTCTCGAGGCGTGGCCTCCATCCCAGCAGGGCTGCAGCTCCATGCCTTTCCTGTGGTGCAATCAGCTCCTCCATGGGCCGCTGCTTCGCCCACCTCGCCCAGCACTCCGGATGCTCCGTTGGCAGCCCAGGCCCTGCCAAGCTGGTCACTCTTCACCCCGCTGCCATCGGTAGCTGGGCGCCTTCCCATCTCCCTACACATGTTCTTCCAGCATGCTCCCACGTGGGCCAGGCACCTTTTAGAGGCTGGGGCCACAGCCAGGCTATCCCTTGTGTCTGGTTCATAACGGGCGGCTGGGGTACAGTCGTGGCAGGCAGGGCCGTCCTTAGGATTCACGGGGCCCTACACGGCACTATTAAACCGGCGCCCCATGTCCGATGGCAGCTGCGGGAAGAGTGATTTTTTAGAGCTGGGATTTAGAGTCTGCAGCAATGCACTCATGCAATGTTTTAAAACAAGTTTTCAACTAAGCCCCTGTAGATTCAGGCCCGTATGCGGGGGGGGGGGGGGGGGGGGAGGGTGCGAAGGGTGTGAAAGCACTCCCCCATGATCCTCCAAGTAAGCATGCTCTGCCCGGCCGGGGAAGGCTGGGGCTGATTTCCCCATGGGCGGTACACTCACACCCTTGCAGTTCACATTTACAAAAAAAACACACCCCCTCCAGAAATTCCTGCGTACGGGCCTGAGATTAACGCAGTACATTGAGAAAATGGCAGGATGTACCTGCTGCAGTGCTGATGTACCAACTAGCCCTGCAGAGCGACTGCTCTCGCGCACCGAGATATGGCTCTAGCAGCTCCCGTCTCTGTCCTGAGTGCCTCACGCTGGCCCTCCCCTCAATGTGCTGGTTTACAGGTGGGGAAACTGAGGCATGGAGCAGGCCCTTCCAGCACCCCAGAACTGCAGCCTCTTCAATGTTTGGCTAATAGGTCTGGATGGCCCTGGGCATTCATCATCCCAAGCCCTTGTGCTCTAAGCACTGAGAGGGCCACAGGAAGCTAGAGCAGGCCTGGGAGCTCCTCCACAGAGGGAGAGAGCAGATAAGGAGGAAGAAGCTGAGGTGACCAGCTGCAGTCAAGCCTGAGTCACACACTCAGGAGCCCGGGATTCTAGCCTTGACTCTGCTGCTGACATGCTCACTCATACAAGTGAGCCACTTCCCGCTTGGTGCCTCAGTTTCCCCACCTGAACACTAGCACATTGAGGGGAGAGCCAGCGTGCGGCACTCAGGACAGAGATGGGAGCCGCTAGAGCCATATCTCGGAGTGCAGGAGCAGTCCATCTGCAGGGCTTGTTGGTACATCAGCACTGCAGCAGGAATGGAGCCCTGGCCCAGGCAAGCAGATGCTAGCTCTGCTTGGGCAAACACTCTGGAAACAGCAGTGTAGGCATTGTGGCTGGGGATGTCAAGCCCACCCAACTGGCTGGGTCACTAGCTAGCCTGAGTCCCTGCCACCATCCACGCGGTGAGAGTACGAGTCTGTCTGCCCAGGTGGGGGCCTGCCTTCCAGCTGTCATACAGACAAAGACAAAGCAGAAACGGGGTCATTAGGGCTAAATAACCTTCCCTCTAGCCCCGTGGTTTTCACCTTGCTGTAGGAAGACCCGGTGACTAGTGGGGGCGCTAAGGCTGGCTTCCTGCCTGTCCTGGCACTGTGGACCATGCTGCATCCCAGAAGTGGCCAGCAGCAAGTCTAGCTCCTAGGTGAGCGGGGGACTATGGGGCTCCGGGAACTGCCCCCACCCTGAGCGTTGGCTCCACACTCCCATTGGCCAATTCCCAGCCAATAGGAGCTGGGGGGGGGGCGGGGTTCTGTGCCTGCAGGCTACAGCAGCATGCAGAAAGTGTTTGCCTCTGCCTAGGAGCCAGACCTGCTGCTGGCTGCTTCCGGAGCATAGCATGGTCTGCAGTGCCAGAAGAAGCAGGAAGCTGCCTTTACACCCCACTGCACCACTGCACAGCAGCCACTGGAGATAAGCCCATACCCAACCATGAGAATCAACCCCCTGTATCAGCCCTGAGCTCCCCTCTCAACCTGTAGCCCAATCCACCACCTCAGACCCTTCATTCCCCTTTCCCAGAGCCTGCACTCTAGTCAAAAGGTAAACTGTCCACATTACACACTTAGCCACACTAAATTTCATTTGCCATTTTGTTGCCCAATCACTCAGTTTGATGAGATCTTTTTGAAGTTCTTCACAGTCTGCTTCTGTCTTGACTATCTCAATCAGTTTAGTATTGTCCACAAACTTTGCCACCTCACTGCTTATCCCTTTCACTAGATCGTTTATGAATAAGTTGAATAGGATTGGTCCTAGGCCTGATCCCCTCTCTATTCTGAAAATTTACCATTTATTCCTACCCTTTGTTTCCTGTCTTTTAACCAGTTCTCAATCCATGCAAGGACCTTCCCTCTTATCCCAGCAGTAGCAGCTCATGCGTTTAGCTCCAGAGGTCCCTAGCCCAGTCCCCAGCATGTCAGCCGTCACAAATTGCAGCCGCTGCACAAAGTCACCCCAAAGGGAACGCAGAAGAGACAGGCAATGCCAGCGCTGCACAGGACTGCAAGGGTGGCATGCACTAAGAGGTGGGACAGGGGGTATAAATGCCCAGCTGAGGCATGATGTCTCCTAAGCTCGCCTGGGACAATGCAGCACAAGCCTGTGCTCTGTCTCCAGCTATCTGGTGCAGTAAGTCCACACGGAATGTCTAACAATAACCTGAAGTCGCTCAGCCGGGCACTGAAAGACAAAGCCGCTCATAGTGTGAAATAGAAAGTAACTGCAGGGTCCTTTGTTTCAGGAGGAGACACTGAGGCCCTTGTATCCGCAGCAGAGCTAGGGAGGAAGGAATTCTCTGGCGATAAGAGCACATAAAAGGAGGATTCTTAGGCGGCGAGACAAGTTTTTCTCCCACCCCTGCTGGCTTCAGCTCCATTCTGAGCTTAGCCACTGCCCAGACAAACAGCGAAATCTGGCAGGGCTCTGTGTGGCGGCTTTCACGCTAGCTGTGTCCGCCCTCCCACCCCCCAGCATCTCACAGACAACAGTGGAGGGTGGGAGAAGAATCAGGCCCGTGAAGATCCTGAGCCAAACTGGGCCAAAGTTCATAGCTACTTGGATCCAGAGGTTTATTTTAGCCTCATTCACTGCCAATCCCAGGCAGGAATTAGGAGAGACAAAAGGATGGGAAGATTCTGGGAGAGCTGTTGCAGAGAGCAAGGGGCTGCAGAGAAGAAGGCTCTTGCACCGTCCGTGGGATGTTATGCGAATAGACCAAGGGACAGACCTGTTGGATGAGAGGAGGAAGATGGGAGGTGAGGATAGGAGAGGTCCATGAAGTCGCTTGCAGCCGGTCTGTTGAGAGCCTGAATGCACATAAATGGGCTATGAATCCTCCTTTAGCAGGCTGCTCCAATATAGAGGCCAAAAGCCCAGTACAACGTCCATCTAATGGAATTGCTACCACCAATGCTGAACACTGCAGGTGTGGTTCCTGCACACTGGAGTAAACCAAATATATTTTCCTTTGAAAAAGGGGATCCAGCAAAGTGTCCTTGTGCAGAGTTTAATAATCCCCGGAGTCACTTGATTAATCATCTACAACCAGGGCTAGCTCCCGCCCGGTCATCCCATCTGCTCCTTCTGCTTGCTCATAATGTAGGATTTGTAGCACCCTCAGGGTCCTTTGCATGGCAACATACTCCGATGAAATATCCTGGAGGGAGGAAGTCATTTGCTCAAGGCAGGGGGATACGCCAGGCTGACAGGGAGGGAATTAGTTCAAGCACAGATCTAGGTATGGGATAGAGGGGGGCACATTCACTGGGAAAGCACACGGCTCTCTTAACCGCATTCTTTTCTTTTGTCAGTTTCACCCAAAAAAATCTCTCAAGATTCCAACAGGTCCATTTCTCGATTTAAGCCTCAGTTTCCAGGCTGTAGACACTTGGGGTGCGTCTACACTGCACCTGGTGCTCAAAATCAGCTGTACCATTTGAGCGACACAAATTGTGCAGCTCATTTTGAGTTAATTTTGAAATAGGGTGCTATTCCAAAACATCCTTACTCCTCATGGAGGTTTACAGGGACGCCCGTGATATTTCGAAATGACAGGCTTGCTCCAAAGGTGCAGAATAGCTGTTTTGGGAGACTTCCGAAATACTTCTGCAGTGTAGAGGCAGCCTTGTTTTGTGAGGGATAATATTACAGACATCTGCGATACAGGAGGATTTTCTAGCCCTGCCAACCAGCTCCTATTGGTAACTTTGGTGTGAACCAGACCCCGAGCCATCCTGATTTCCCATAGGCATGAGCAATACCCCCTCCCACAAGTCATCAGCAGGGTTCAAACCTCCACACTGGACCCCAGCCCTCTGCCACTTGAGCTCAAAGAAGGAACTCCAGTAGGTGGCCACAGTAAATTGTTATTCTCTGTGCAGACTGGCTACCACAGTGGGTACAATACACACATCATACGAACGGGTTACACGCCCACAATCACTCCTGCTGCTAACCACTTTCCCTTTAGAGGTTTACAAATCACCATGTCCAAAATGTAGCTTGGCTGGGTACGTGGGCCGGGGAGCTGGGAATTGGGAATCAGACGATCTAGCTACAATCAGGAGAGGGGGTTCAGCCCTGGAGATCAAGGGGTCAGGCCAAGCAAGGAAGTAAGTTTTGGGAGATGGCAGATGGTGTTCATGTTTATGACGTGGCACCTCCTCGTTGCTGATGAGCAGGAGAGAAGCCATGAACCAGAATTCTCATCTTCCCAGGCTGTAAAGGGTTATGTGAATTCAGTACTGACAGCACTCTGAGCTTGGGTTAAAAATACATTCAATCTCCTGTCGGGTTAGCTCTATGTGAGAGTTGCAGGTAAATTTCCATAGTTGAGCCAATAACCTTCTCAAGGGAAATTTAGGCTTTTGTATGATTAAAAGGGGCAAAGATAATAGTGGAAATTAAATGTAGTATAGAACAAAAAAAAAACCACACACAATTAGCATCTGCCATTACCAACACTAGGCCAGCACTAGGACGGGCACCGTGGCAGTGTGGAAAGGGATGAGGCTGGGGGAAGCAACAGTGCAGTAAAGAGCAGTTATCGGAAATCATAGCTAGGTTCTTTTGGCACAGAAATTCCTTCGCTCCCTCTCCCTGGCTGGGCCGGGCCTATTGAGTGGACCAGGGAATTCCAGGCAGGGAACTACCAGGCCCCGCAGGCAGCTTGCCCGGAGCCGGGCAGCCACACCTAATTGGCATGTAAATTGTGTATCATTTGTATCAAAAGCAAACGTGTCCTATCACAGATTGCTTGTGCATGCAACTTCCTTGTGCACAGAACTTCCTGACGTGAGCATTCCAGAGGGGTGTGGCTCTGCCATATGCCCTTCCCCTATTAAGCAAGGAGCAGCCAGCAACAGGAATAGGATAAGGGAAGACACTCGCCGTCCCCCCCCATTTCCCTCCCAAACTTTCAGCCTGCTGACCCCCCCGCCTTGACATGTCACTCGGCTAACTTCTACTCTGCACACTCATCACACTGACACTCAGCTGATTGCTTCTTGTTAATTGCCGGGCCCAATCAGCTGGTTGCCAATGGGGCAAATGTGGACATGCCACTACTTTGCACTTAACTGCCTGATTTGTTTATTATGGCTCGTTTCACAGGCTCCTTTTAATGGAGTCACTGATTACTTAACTGGCTCCCCATCAAATGGATTTGTTATACAATCATTGACCTGAATCCTACTCAAGGACTTCCTTTAACCACCGGGCACCCTCACTGTCCTGCTACATTGCTTATTCTGTTCCCTCTTCCTTCCTTCCCCCTTCCATGTCCCCCTCTCACTCTGCCTCTCCACTCTTCCTTCCATCACACCTCCCCCTCCTCTCCTCCAGGGACATCCCCCCCACCCCATCCTGGCTCTACCCTGCACATGCACATACCCCTACCCCTACACACACCGACAAGAGTTGCACAGATTTGATTGCACCTCCCTCCTCTCCCTCTTTACAAGACAAGGGTTATGTTGCAGCCCTGGTATAACCACACGCTCCGCACTGCTCCACAGGCTTATGGCCAGGCCTGCCACTAACTCCCAGGGGAAAGCAGGTGAGCTTGGGAGCACCAGGGAAAGCCAGCAGCTGCCTCTCAGCTGAACCAGGCAAGGAGGTGCCAGGAACAAGAGGGTTAAGCAGCCCCGTGGGAAGCGTGGCCTCTTGGGATCGGTTTTATGAGCCTCTTTGATGTGGGGATGAAAGGAAACGCGCTGCGGGGAATGAATGGGCCGTTTCAGCCTTTTTATAGCACTGGGATCTATAGAGCAGCTCTCTATACATTGGAGTCACAGCCGGGGAAAGGGGAGAATCAGTTGTACACTGGTGGGACTGAGTCACGAGGAGCCACGGGCAGGGCTGATGGGCTCTGGGGATAGGCCTCCATCAAGGATATCTGCATTGGAGGAGCTCACCACCCTTTGCAGCGGGGGGAGCCGCTCTGCTAAAAGTGAGAGTCCCCTGTCGGGGTTTGGGGCACTGCAGCCCAGCACTCGGTTTGTGCCCAGGCTCAGCGGGTCAGAGCCTGGCAGCTCTGGGTTTGCAGGGTCAGTTATGAAAGGAAAAAGAAAAATGGCTGGAGCCCTAGAATCTCTTTCACTGCCAGTTGGGCCCGGCTGGCACCCTGACAGTGGACGCTAGACAAACCTCCAGCGTAGGCACGGCCTTGGGAAGCCACCCTGGCCCTAGCCTGGCTGGAAGAGTGTTGCCTTCAGATTTCACGGGACTCCAGAGCCCAGTACTTTCAGAAACCCTGCACCCTCGCTGCATGAGTCTCAGGGGCCCTGGAGCCTGGCCTCACCACACTGAGCTCCCACCGCACGGTCCTGAGGAATGAACACGCACTTCTAGCAGGGCCGGGCCGAGCCATTCCGACACCCCGGGCAGACAGTTTAATTGTGCCCCGGGTTGGGGGAGGGCGCATGCGTCCCCCCCCCCACGCGGTGTGTGGGGGAGGGCATGCATAGCTGGCGGCGGCAGGACGCATGTGCCCGGCCCAGCCCAGCCCAGCTACCGCTTCTGGCGTGCCGCCTGGGGCAGACCGAGCCTGGCCGTGCAGAGCCCTGCAGCTGTGGGGGGGAAGGGCGCTGCTGGCCGGCGCCGAGGGGGTCAGCGCGGCCCCTGCCCCGGGCGGCCGTTGCAGGGTGGCCGCTGGGAGCTGCTGCAGCCCGCGATCCGGGAGCTGGGTGTGCTGGGTGTGCGGTGCCTGATGGCAGCTATAAGGGGTGCTGTGCTCCCTTTACAGCTGCCATCAGGCTCCCCCCATAGGTTGGCGCTCTGGGCAACTGCCCGGGTAGCCTATGCCTTAATCCAACCCTGATTAAGGCATTCTAGTCCCAGCTCTATCCTGGTCGTGCCTCAGTTTCCCCAATGATACTGTCATGCCTCAGTTTCCCCAATGATACCTCTGGAATAACACCACTCACCTCGTAAGGAGGATCAATTAGCTCGCTCTTACAGGGCTTTGCACTTGCAGACACCACATTCTCTACGTTACCTCCAGTTCTGGTCAAGTTATGCTCGGAAAAGGGCACAAACTCCTGCCAAGGAGCAGGAGACTGCAAAGATGCTGCACCTGCCAGCAGGCAGAACCCCGCACAAGGCTCATGGAGCTACAGCCAGACACACACAGCAGCCCCAGAGGGGGGTTATTGGCTGGTACAAGCCAGGGTTGTGCTCTCGGCCATGTTATTAAGAGGTTTAGGACGGGGATCTCTGCAGCAGGACCTCAGTTATCTGTCCCTGTCTTCCTTGACAGCCACCCAGGGATCACTGTCCCTCCCTAGGGAGGGTCTCCTTCCTTTGGGAGACATGGGAAGAGCAGGCCATTTGCAGCAAAGCCTAGAGAGCACCGGAACATTGCACCACGAATGGAGCCAGTGCGTCTGCATCAGGCCCTTGAGGAGAATCCCCTTGGGGAGACTCTTCTGCTGTTTACTGCTCAGGCAGACATCAAGATACATCAGAGCCCAGCGCTGCATGCAGTTAAATGGGGGGGGGGGGGGGGGCAGTTTTTAAAGCACCCCATGCAAGATGGAAGCACAACTCTTGCTCAGACACCTGCCCCTTATAAGCCCTCCCCACTCCTAAGTGCATGAGTCATTTAGAGAGGGCAGGCATGTGCCCAACACCTGCCATGGTGTGAACCCCTCAAAGGAGCCGGGTGGAGGGAGGCAGAGCTGTGCACGCTGGCTGAGTGGGTCTCACCTGTGCCCCTCTCTGGGGCAGGCAGGACACGCTGTGCAGCCAGGCTGGCCTGGAGTGAGATCACTCACTGGATGCTTTGCCCGGATAGAGTGAGGCACAGGCTGCTGGCCAGCGAGAGAAATCACCTCAGGAAGTAACCCCTGCCCCTTCAGGTGTAAGCATGGATGATGGCTTAAAGGGTCTTCACAACTAGCTGGGGAGTGGAGCCAATGAACTCAGGAGTCTTCTACCCATTTGGAGCCTGTTCAAGCAAGACCTGAGGGAAAGGGAAGTGCACAGATCCGAGCTCAGATCTGGGGTGGCCCCTGCCTCTTTCCTCCCCCAGACAGCGGCCATCTTATTGCACCCTGGCAATGCATATTTCCTACGGGAGCAAGGGAGATGCTGGGTCTGGTGGTGCTAAAAAGCAATGCCCTGCCTCCTCAGGGAAGTCTTCACTGTAGCACTAACCAGGGCTGTGGCCCAGCCTTGCTTCTGGCCACAGGAGAACCCCTACGCCAGGCTTGGGGGTGCTGTAAGCTCAGCGTAGCCGACACAAAGACAGGAGCTCAGAATTGCCCTGGCAGCCTGCCTGCTTTGTAGCATGGCCGCAAGTTAATCCCCAGCTGGACCAGGCTGCTGAGGGGCTCAACTCCCTGTGAACTGGAAACCAGAGAGATCCAGATCCAGTCTAAGCAGGGAACCAGCCAAGGGATTTAATCACATCTCAAGATGCTTGTTTTCTTTTCTTTTCTTAAAGCCCTAGCACCTACTGCTCACGTTCACTTTTTTAAAGGGTGGGGGAAACTCCTGGCCCTTGTGGCCATAGAGAAAAACCTGAAGGCCCTAAGAGCAATGCAAAGGCTCAAACACCATAAGGCTAAATACAAACCTCCTCGTTTGATGGCCCATCTTGCGGGTTGAAGCCAATCTTGTGAGCTGTTGGGGTGTGACTTGTGGCACGGCTTGACTGTGTCCACCCTAGTGATGTAAAGGGGTAACCGGTTAACGGGCAGGCTTACTTGTGGTGTGGCGCAGTGGGCCCGGCCTGGCCAGAGCAGCCCCCGCCCGCGGGCCCAGTTAATGGGTTAAACAGGTCAACATCTCATCTGAAGGTAGCAGCACAAAGCCTACCCCTGGCTGGGCCATTCATGGCTGATTCGGAGAGAAAATACGCTTGTGTCTCAGCTTGATGGGCGCTCCTCAGATCCAAGCCTCCGCACTGGATGGTGAGATTTTATTAGGCCACGGCAGGTGTTCCGACTATAGTGATGAATGCGGTGTAAAAACAGGAGCTGGGAGGGAACTAACTGAGGGTCATTGATCCGTTCCACCTCACTGTCCATGCATCTGGCAAGGATTCCCAACGTCCTCCCCCAGTCGGCACTGAGCTCGTTGTAAAACCCGGCGTGGATTTTCAGGGAGCTGGTCCTTTGCGTACAGTTCTGGGCAGACATATAGAGAAGATGTTGCCAGAGCTTTCCACACACACGACAGCAGCACACGGAATTTTTCTGGGCCATCTCCCATGCAAATATTGAGCGGGTCCAATCTTGCTTAGTTCTGTACATTATACTGACTTGGGATGGCGCTCTGTCCCCCTCTAGTGGTTGATGGCTAAAGGCACCTCTACACTGACTGGCATGTACGGTACCGTGGAGACGGTGAGGCACCGGGTAGCTAAGTGGAGTGTGCTACGTGGTGGTACCCCCGGGGGTGTATCCTACAAAGGTGCTTTCCACCACCGGAGCCTTTTCGCATTGGCTTGTGAGGAGCTGCCGGAGCCTTTCACTGCAGCAGGAGAGCTGACAGACACGCTGGGCCTGGAAGCAGGATGAGGGGGGGGTAACTCCGTGCTCCCAAAAGGGGCAGGGCTTTGGGTGGATGGGGCGGGGCCAAGGCAACTAGCCCTCAGTGTTACCCGGACTGCTCCTCGCCCCCCACCAGTAGTAGCACTGGAGACCTGGGCCCTTTGGAATCCCCAGGCCCAGGGGCAGTTACCCCCTCGGCTCTTCCCCCCCCCATGTTGGTGGGCCTGTACTGCAGTGTGTAGCTGCCCTGCACAGTGGCATGTGCGGATACAGTTTGCCTTCATGGTGGCGTGCACCTGTGTACTCTCTGTACTGCCCATGCCGCCCTAAGTGCACACAGAGTTCAGGCAGTAGTGTCTGCAAGGTTCCCAGGTTTGACCTCTGTTTCCGATGACCCACCCAGAGGCACAGGTGTTATATTTTCAAGATTCCACACTAGGAGAATCCCTTTCATCTGGGAAGGGGAGGGAAGATTTTCCGTCATTCAAGGGTGAGCGGGAAGACAGCCTGGGGCTCACGCCAAACAACAGGAAGTGAGACACAAATAGGTGTTGAGGTGGCTCAGAGGCAGTCCTCCAAAACTAGATGCCTGTTTCCCATCCGCCTCTTCTGCCTCATGGGGCTGTTGCCATTCAATATCTTGTTACTGGAAGTGTGGATTGAAATAGGGAATAAAACAGAGTGTGTCAGTGCAACGTGCCCCATCACAACGGGGTTTGAATTCAGCACCCTTCACCAAGCACTTCCACTTTGTGCTCTAAAGAAGTAGGGCCGTGAGCCTGCTGCAGTAGTAGGCTATTATCCCATGTGGACAAGCCTCTAGAAGTGCCATGTGGTGCATGTTTTACAAGCTTGCTCACAAAGACAAACTGAGCTCAGTCGCTCCTACTGAGCAATGTCTGCTTTCTTTTGCAGGTTGCCTCCAGCAATTGTATTACTTTTCATTCCAAGCACGACATGAAGGATTTGCCTGAAAATAGGATCTTTGTTTCTGAACTGTGTATCTGCTCATTATTCTCCCCACCTTGGAGTCCTAAGAATCCTTTGTTGGTTAAATTACATCCAGAGTCACAGCAGTCCATTGTGCTGCCAATCACGGTCGTAACATCAGGTGCACATCTGGACTGTTAGGGAAGATATTTCTGTACAAATGTCCTAGAATAAGAAAACCCGGGGTGTGTACAGAAAGAAACAGGATTGTAACTGGGAAATATCGGGCCAGATCCTCAGTTGTTGTAAATTTGAGATGGGGCTGTGCTATTGTTTTGACTGATACAGGGGTTCATTGGTGCTTGGCTACTTCTAGTCAGCAACCTTTGTGAGGTATTACATACTCATCACACCTAATACACTTACCATGATCAATGTTCCCTCTAATCTTTTCCATCCATGTGTGGATTTTTTCCATCCATGTGCAGAATAATTTTTATGTGCATCTAGACATGTGCAAATGTGCACCACCAGTAGAAAAAAAAACCTGGCTGTCGGCAGGAATTCTGATTTAAAGCCCCTAACTCGAATCAGCTGGTAAACCTCATTGCAGGAGGAATACCAGCTAATATGAGTTAGGGCTTTAATCAGAATCCCGTTTCACTGCCGCATGTAGACGCGGGCAGTTACTTCGGGCTAGTCAATTTCTAAAATAGCAACCGGCCAGGAACATGCAACTCAAATGCAGGATATTTAAATCCCGGGCTTGATTTGCAATTTCGGTTGCCCTCATTAGCCTCCTTAGATTGATCTGGGGGCAAGTGTAGATCATTACTATTCTTGCATGGGGTATGTATGAAGAGTTATAAATACATATAAGAATTATATTCTTAAAATATGCTTGGCAAGCAATGCTGTCTGCCCTAGACAAAAAAGCATATTTGCTTATCTGACCACCTTGGTAATCAAGCAGAGGCAATGAAGGTACGCTTACATGCAATATAAACAAAGCCATCAAACTAGTGAGTGGGGGAGATTGCGTCTTAGCCATATAGACAGTTGTCTGGACCTCAGCTGATAAGCAAGTGAATACAAAACAATGAGGAGTCCTGTGGCACCGTAAAGACTAACAAATGTATTTGGGCATAAGCTTTTGTGCACTGTTAGTCTTTATGGTCCCACAGGACTCTTGTTTTTCTGAAACTGACTAACAGGGCTACCTCTCTGATGCTTGTCACAATTGAATCAGTTCATTCTATACACTATGGCTATGTCTACACTGGCCCCTTTTCCGAAAGGGGCATGCTAATTTCACAGGTCGTAATAGGGAAATCCGCGGGGGATATTGCTTACTTCAAAGTAGGAATAAGAGATCCTCCGGAAAAGGGCTTTTTTCCGGAGGATCGGGGCCAGTGTAGATGCTCTTTTCCAGCTTTTCTAAAAGCCGGAAAAAAGCGGCGGACATTTTTATTTAAATCCCGCAGGGGATATTTAAATCCCCCGCGGATTTCCCTATTACGACCTGTGAAATTAGCATGCCCCTTTCGGAAAAGGGGCCAGTGTAGACGAGCCCTATGACTGTATTACATAAATGTACCCTGTAAGGCCTTTTCTGAGACATGCTGGGGATTAAATGTCATTCTGAAGTGTCTGTATTACCACTAAGTGAGGAATTGTGGATACTCACTGCAATTATGCTTTAAAGTCTGTGCCCAAACACAGAGAGCAGTAGGAGCAAAAGCATCTATCTATCTATCTGTCTCCAATGTAAATTAAGCTGGGAGGAATCCAAACAATGGATGTTTCATGTGGCTGCTGAGGGATGGAGACTGCACCCCAGGAGCCTTCCGGCCTCTTGAGGCAGGGCCAATGAACTTTGGGATAGCAACATGGCACCTGCTCTCTAGCTTGGTCTGGGCTTATGTTACAAAGGGTGACTGGAGTATACAACAGAGTTGTGTCTAGACTGGCCAGTTTTTCCGAAAAATCAGCCACTTTTCCAGAAAAACTTGCCAGCTGTCTACACTGGCCACATGAATTTCCGCAAAAGCACTGACTTCCTACTGTAAGAAATCAGTGCTTCTTGTGGAAATACTATGCTGCTCCCGTTCAGGCAAAAGTCCCTTGCGAAAATGGCAATCGGGGCTTTTTTGAGGAAAAGCGCGTCTAGATTGGCACGGACACTTTTCCGCAAAAAGTGCTTTTGCAGAAAAGCGTCTGTGCCAATCTAGACACTGTTCTGAAAATGCTTTTAACGGAAAACTTTTCCATTAAAAGCATTTCCGGAAAATCATGCCAGTCTAGACGCAGCCTAAGGGAAGAGAACTCCATGGGGTCCAGCATTTGTGGGATTCCAGGCAGGGGCCACACATAGTTGAACACAAAGAGGCATGTTAGCAATAAGAGGATGATCAGAGAGGGTATGAGGCCCTTATTGGATGAGGGAGGTAACCTAGTGACAGATGATGTGGGAAAAGTATGGGAAGGAGGTGGACAGCCCTTGGTGGGGAAAGAACAAGTTAGGAACTATTTAGAAAAGCTAGACATACACAAATCCATGGGTCCAGATTTAATGCATCCGAGGGTACTGAGGGAGTTGGCAAATGTCATTGCAGAACCTTTGGCCATTATCTTTGCTTAGACAAAGAATGGAACTTACTGACGTTAGGTTTTAGTCTTAGATACCTATTTTAATTTGGTTTGTAACCACTTGTAGTCTTACTCCTTATTCTTGGTATCACTTAACTTCTTGGATAATAAACTAGTTTTATTTTTATGCTATAAACCAGTGCAGTGCTGTGATTGAAAGCAGAGTGCTTACCAACCCCCAGGCAAGTGAATAAACTGCAGTGCATTGTTTCTTTAAAAGAACAATGGATTTCTGTGGGCATTCCGTGAGATGGCTGAATGCTGTAGGGAGACAGGGTGGGGGAAATCTGGGATGGATGCATGTGTGTGTGTGGGGGGGGGGGGGTCACTTTGCAAAAAATACCTGGGCAGTGGCTGTTGGTGTTAGGTTGTGAGTCACAGTAGAATAACACTGAATAACAGAATAACACAGCCAGAATTGCAGGGGTGACAACTCCTCACTGGTCTGGATTGTACCCTGACATGTCCCAGAGGCACAAAGAATTAGGCACCGATGAACTTTTGAGGAGCTGGCCAAAAATACTAAGATCATGCAAGACATCTATGGCAGCAAACGGATTTAAAGCCAGGTCTCCCAACTCCCAGCATGACCCCTCCCACTGGAGCATGAATCGTCTCAACTGTTTGACAATCTAATTATGGTAACATGGGGAAAAGTGAGGTTTACAGAGGGCTGTATGTTGCACAGCATTTGTAAATGTCCCAGATTTACTCGTAAGTGTCACATCAATATTTGTAAACAAAAGGTTCTTAAAATACATTTTACAGGATGTAGGAGTGCTATGTGATCTTAGAGATTCTTGTTAAGTAGACAGGCCTGATTCTGATCTCATTCATGGTGGAGTAATTCCAGGCAACTCAGTACATTTACTTCTAGTAATGCCTCTATGTCTTCACTGCTCGCTGGCTGGATGGGCAGTGATTGTTCCAGCAGAGGTCAATTGATTATGTCTAGTACGACTTAATCAATGTGGATTTCTGTCATCCCTATACCCAAGCTATGCAACAGCAAATAGGGAGGGGAGACACATCTCTCCCCAGCGATTTATCACGTCTAGATCGATTCCAGCATCCACCAAAACGAGAAGAGCAGGCAGAGCTGATGGGACAACGTCAGCTGTTAACTTACTGCTGTGAAGATACTGTGGACCTAAGTGTACGGTGGACCAAAGTACAGTGACTTAAGCTACATTATTCATGTGGCTGAAGTTGCGTAACTTAGGTCACTGCCGACAACCCCCGGTTATGTAGACAAGGCCTTAGAAAATGCAGCCAAGAGTGCCAAACCTTGACAGTCACTCTAGTTGGCACTAGGGATGTAAAATCCCATTTAACCAATTAAAGGAGGGGTGTGCAGGGACCGCTTCAGCGGGACTGGAGCAGCCTCCCCCACCCATTGGGCTCGGGCTACGGCATCCCCTGCACAACGGCTGCTGCTGCCCCCATGTTCCCAGCCCAGCAACTCCTGGGCCCCCCGCAAAGCTGCTGCTGCTGCCATGGCTCCCAGCCCCCATGCGGGGGCTGCACAGCTGCCTCTACCAATCTCCACACAGGGGCTGCCAGGTGGTGCTAGAATAGCCCTTCACCAGGGGGCTGCTCCCGGGTACAGGTTAACGGACCCGTTACCCGGTAAACATCACCTGTTAAGTGTGATGCTTTATCGAGACCCGTTTAACCAGTTATCTATTAACATCCCTAGCTGACACATATTTATTTGCATAGCAGACATTTACTGACATATGCCTTCAGGCTGACCTATGGGCAGATGTACTCAGTAGGGGGAAGCAGAGATTGTTAATCGGAGAATTACATTCCAGGACCTCTCCTTTCAGAGCCTAGGTTTCACTGGCTAGCAGCATAGCCTAATTGCTATATCAATTCCCAGCTCTCCCTGGGGTGCCTGCTGGGTGACCTTGTGCAAGTGATCTCCCTTCTCCATGCTGCCATTTGTCTGTGTAATGGGGTTAATGGCCTCCTTTGTAAAGCACTGGGAGATCTAGCGATAGGAGCAAGATAGTCTCAACAGCACAGATCAGATCCTGCCAGCTGTGCTCAGGAAAGACTCCCATCAGGAATGAATCAGACCCAAGGTCTGTCTAATCCACCGTCTGATCTGAGAGCCGCCCACAGGATCTGCTTCACAGGAAGAGGCACAAACCCCAGAAGTGAATCATTATGGAAGAACCTGTGCACAGGAAAATCTTCTTCCTGTTTGGCTTCTGACCTACCACAGCAGCATTTGGAATAATCCCTAGCTCTAACCTGGCACTGTCAGTAGCTCTCAAAGCATTTCAAAGGAGCACATTGTCAACACCCCATTTCACAGGCGGGGAAACTGAGGCATCCGACAGGGATCATGCCTTGCCTACAGTGTTCCAGCCAGCAAGCCAGACTAACAGGTTTCTTGTGACTTAATCCAGTGCTGAAGCCACTAAGCAACACTTCCTTTCTGTTATAAACCGTTACATCCTATATTCGTTTTAACCCAAAGTTGTGACTGTTCCCATGAGCCATATAAACATCCAATCCTCTTTTGAACCCTATTAATCTCTTGGCCTCAACGTCAGTCACAAGGAATTCAAGTTGTTCACAGCAATGTGTATTACCAGGCACCTGCCATCAGGTTGTCAGCTCTGTTTGGCACCTCTAAAGGTCATTGCAGAACTCCTCTGACTTTGATCAACAAAAATGGTATGTCTTCTCCAAACTCGGCCACCTCACTGCCCACCCTTTAGCCAGGCCATCAACAGACACAGCAAACTTCATCAGCCCTAGAGTGGAAGCCAGGGGCACCTAACCCCAAACTTTTGTCCTGAAAAGTGATACTCCAGTGCTGCCTTTTTGGCCATTTTCTAATCAAAGACAGAGCTTTGTTTTTTTACCAGAGGCGCTTTGACCTCTTCAACAGCGTCTTGTGAGAGACTTTGTTAAAGGCTTGCCGGAGGCAAGGAGAGTTATGCCCGAGGAAGGACTGCAGGCGTGGGCCTTATGTCAGGCTAAAAGGCAGCTTGAGAGAGAGCATAACCCAGTGGAGAGACCACTATACTGGGACTCAGGAAACTTGGGTTCTATTTCTGGCTCTATTCTTGGCCTGCTGAATGACCTGGGGGGCAAGCTAAGTATTATGGCTAAACCTCCACCTATTCTGATCTTAGTAAATTCAAACTAACCTTGCTTCCTGAATTAGAGCTACTCCAGATTAACTGCAGCTTGGAAGTAAAGATCAGGACAGGGTCTTCAAGTAAGCTCCACTTGGGCTCACTTCGCAACCTGGGGATGCTCTATGGCATAAGCCTGATGGTCACACTCATCCAAGGTCAACACCTGAGTTTCCTCCAGATGGATTCCATGAAGCTACCCCATTTCCCATTTAATTACCACTGCATTTATCGCTTTGCTGCACCAATATATCCCAGCCCCATCCATCCCCACACAGAGGACTACTGGGTCCAACGAGGTGTCTGTTTAAGACAGAAGGGCCAGTGTGGATCTTGGCAGATGCTATGCTTCTGTCTCCAAGCACATGGCCGGCTCGGCCATAAAATGGCTTCACAACACTGGACTTCTCTGAGATAAAGCGAGGCTGGAAATGGAGGTAGAGTACAAAATGGGAGTGTTCGCTGACTCAAAATAAAAGCCGGGGAGAAGTGTCTTACGTTTCTGTCAAAGTCAGTTTCTTATGTCTGTTCATCAGTTGCTAGTGTTCCATGCTCTGTGGGTTTTTGCAATGTTGGTGCATAACTCTCAGACAGGTGGGCAAATGTTACCTGGGGCTTTTGCCACCCAGGAAGGCAGGGTGCAAACAAGGGATGTTGCATGCTGGCTGGAGAGTTCTGCAGAAATGATTGGCAGTGAAATGATTAGCCATTAAACTGCGGTGGCTGGTTTCCGCGTAAACACCCACTTGAGGTGAATGGGGATAGTTCACACCTCACAAAATTATTGAGTCAGGTAGACTCAGGAAATTACCTGCACACATTCAGAAGGGTCGCCCTGGCACTCACAACTCAGCTAGATATTTTGAAATCACTGACATTTTAGATGGTGGAGCATGATTCTTCAGTGAGGGATGGTGTCTGGAAAATTCTGCAGCATCATAGAATAGATGGACCCTGTTTTAGAGGCAGGGCCTAACAGAAACAGCCAGTCTTCTGCACTGTACATCTTGGCCGTCTTGTCCAAGTTGGAGCACAGCAGTCCTGCATCCACAGCTGCATGGCAAAAGCAGGTGCACAATTGTCTTGTACCCTAGCCTCTGTGGAGCCCTGGGAAATAAATCAACATGTGCTAGGGGCTGGGAAACAGTCACACAGAGCCAGAGCTCAGCACAGGAACACCCCTGGGACCGGGGTGTACATTATAGGCTTTGTCTTCTGGCAGGTTGGCTGGGCGTGTGCTTCCTGTCATAGAATTCCCAGATTAGCAAGGGCCTTTGGCTGCCAACAGCTGCTGCGGCTCCGCTCACACAGCCTGTCCGGAAGAGCCAAGGCAGAGTTTGGAGAACACTTGCCCAAGGTCGCTATTTGAAGTGCCCAGCGCTGCTAACACAGGGAGTGGAGGTGCAGGATGAAGAGTGCTCAGCTGTCATCTCCCTTTGGGATTCATTGACACCATCAGCCACAGTAGCCTGTGCGTGGCTGGCTGACCAGCAATGGTGGCACATGGCTGACAGTAGGGACTCCAACCAGCACAGAGCTGGGGGTCCCCATAGCAAGAGGGATGGGATTTCTGTCATCCCGAAACCCAGCAGCAAATGGGGAGGTAGGACACATCTCTCACTCTGCAAAGTGGTGCCCTGTCTTCTTTTCTACCAAAGTGAACGGGAGTCACCCTGTGGAACTCCTTGCCAGAGGAGGCTGTGAAGGCTAGGACTATAACAGAGTTTAAAGAGAAGCTAGATAATTTCATGGAGGTTAGGTCCATAAAAGACCATTCGCCAGGGGATAGAAATGGTGTCCTTGGCCTGTTTGTCAGAGGCTGGAGAGGGATGGCAGGAGACAAATCACTTGATCATTGTCTTCGGTCCACCCTCTCTGGGGCACCTGGTGCTGGCCACTGTCAGCAGACAGGATACTGGGCTAGATGGACCTTTAGTCTGACCCAGTACGGCCGTTCTTATGTTCTTATGAGTTGCTCTGTATCAACCCTGCTATGGCGAGGAAGCAGACTAGATCCGTGTTTCTCTACCTTTTTTTATAAAGTACCCCTAGTGCCCCTTTTAAAAAAAAATGATGAGTACCCCCAGTACCTACCGATTTCAGACACACCATTTTTTTCCTACCATTGCAACACATTTGTTTAAACAACTTAATGGTGGTCGGGCGGGCGATGAAATTTGTAAGTGTAAAAAGTACAAAAATAAGAAAGCGCTATAAAACTTAAAACAAAAATTCAGTTTTCTCCAAATTTTGGTTGTGTTGATGTACCCCCCAGTCTTCTCTCGAGTACCCCTAAGGATACTCGTACCACTGGTTGAGAAACACTTGACTAGATAACCTAACGATAGACCTTTCTCCTCTCTGACCTCACCCATGAGTGGGGAAGGCAGGAGAAATGTGTCCAGCTTGACACTCCCTGTGATTTTCTAAATGATTTTTTTGAACACAGAGTCGAGACGCAGCCAAATAAACCAAGAAGGAACTTAATCCAACACAGAACTCCCTTTAATAAGGAGGGAGGACTGTGCGTGTAAGGGGAGCTGAACGCAATCAATCAACGCAAAACACTAACAATACAGAGGATGCTAGTCTAGGACAGGCAGAGGCATCCCTCGGTGGGGGGCGGGACTGAGAAGGGAGAAGACCAGGGGATAGACATTCGAAGGGGGAAGGCAGACACTGCCTGAGGAGACAGGAATGTGTTTGCTGCTAACAGCCCTTGTCCCAGACCGCAGCCTGGTGGGGACCAAAGAAGAGGTCTGAATCTTCATTCTTCTTCTTCCTCTGCTAGATGAAGGGGGCTTGCAGACTCACTGTGAGCAAAACAGCATCTTGGTCTTGGGGCCACTGTCCCACCTCTTCTAGGAGCAGGCTCTGGCCAGGGCAGAGAAAGCGTGTTACAGCCCCATACTGACAAATGCAGAGCAGTCTGACCAATATCTAAGCCTGCTGCCCAGCCCCACTGGCTCCTGGCACACCAGGGAACTGAGAAGTGGATCCTTGTCTGAGGGCCAGTCTCCGCTGGGGTAGGTTCCTGGCCTGTGGTGTGCAGGAGGTAGCTGAGATGGTTCCTTCTGGCCTGGAGGTCTGTGAATCTGTAGTCTCCTCCCTTCCCCTTCTGCTTCTCCACCAAAGGCCTCGCCCCTCCCTTCTCATAGTCCTGCCATTACAGGGGCAAGAGCCTTCTCCTCTACATGTTCTGCCAGGTGGGCCGGCTCCCAGACCCTCACTGCCTCCAGCTCGTTTCAGCCCCAGCTGAAGAGTCGCTCCCCTTCCCCATGGCTCTTCATGTCCCTCTCCATCCATTGCCATTTCACTCTAGCAGCTGTGATGAGCAGGGGCTTGAGTACCAGTGTTGATATGGCGCAGGCATTCCCAGCACTGGGCCCTGACGCTATGGCCAGGAACGAGTGTGGAATCTAGACGGTTACTGGGACTGACAAGGCCCAAGGGTTCCTCTCCCTCTGGTTGGTCTGGTACTCATTCCTGGCCCTTCCTGGGCTTGCCCCCCAGCTCCTCTCTTGACGGTGAGAGCCCATGTGGAAGGGCTCTGGGTTCTAGCCCCCCAAACTCAGCTTGTTGTCTTAGACACTAAATAGCTTCACTTTCAGAGCTGCCAACACTAGCAAGTCCTTGTTGGCTTCTGAGTCCCTGGAAATCAGACCATTAACCTCCGTGCCTCAATTTACCTAATTCAGATCACACCTACCCACCTCATTGGCTTAATTACTGTGCGCAAAGCCCTTAAAGAGCCTCAGAGGACAGGCACAGCGCCTGCACGCAGTGTCAGGATCACACAGCACTCCTGCAGCACAATTTGGAGGAGGGGAGGAAGAGCACTGATTGGCTGGGGCAGAGGAGGGGCAGAGGGAGCTATAATCGTCCTTAGCAGCAAGTCCCAAGGTGCCATCACAAGCACTTAAGCAAACTGGTGCTGCCTGCGCATGACACAGCGAGCCAGCCACATCCAGACTCTGGAGGAAAAAAACCCTAAATGCAACGTTCTGGATGAGACAAGGCAAAGAAGCCGCCTCCGCAGGAGGTTTTTAAAATGATAATTGGGTGCTTCCCCTCCCCCCAGTGCAGCTCCCAGAGAAAAGACAAACAACCGTACTTTGCTCTAGTGAGAAACAAGACCCGCCCCAGGATTCCACACCCGCCCGCCCACCCACCCACCCAGGGCCGTGGGGTGGGCCCAAGGGTGCTGTGCTGTGCTTTGCTGCACTCCAGAGGGGTAGGGAGTAGCTTCGTCCCCACTTCCAGCCATCCTCACTTTGGAAGGGCACTTGCTGAGCCATGCCTGCTCTGGTCTTAGGCTCGGTGAGTGACAGTGAACCACAAGCACGGTGTCTTGTGAGACTGATGTTTGAAAATTCACCACACTTCCTGCTCCTGGGGACTGGTGGCTTCTTTCGCCAATTATGTTCTAGCATGCTGCACTTCATCCCAGGACCTCTAAGCATTTTATAAACACTGCACTAAATCCAGGATCTTAATAAATGGGGTGAAAGGTACACTCCTGAGCAATGTTTCCTCTTATTTTTTTCAATCCATGTGCAGAATACATTTTGTTATGTGCACTGAGGCATGTGTGGATGTGCACCACCAGTAGAAACACATGCTGCCAGCTCTGGGCTGGTTCTCTGCTAATCTGTGGGCGGCTTTTGAATCTCTCCTGGGTAGTTGCCCAAATCTTCAGCTTCCAGAGAACCCTGCTCCCGACCAAAGTCCAAAATCTAATCATCTAAATCAGTGGTCCCCAACCTTTTGGGGCTGCTGGGCGCCCGGGGGTGGAGCCACTCACGCGCCGGGCACCCGGGGGTGGAGCTCCACATGCGCCCGGGGGCAAGGCCACGCACACGCCGCATGCCTGGAGCCAGCGCCACCCATGCACCGCACTCCCGGGACCGGCGCCACTCCTGTGCCGCACGCCCAGGGGTGGAGCTGCTCATACGCCATGCGCCCGGGGCTGGCGCTGCTCCTGTGCCTCGTGGCCAGGGGTGGGGATGCCCATACGCCACGCTCCCGGAGCTGGCACAGCCCATGCACCGTGCGCCTGGGGGCGGGGCTGCCCATGTGCTGCATGCCCGGGGCTGGCGCCGCCCCTGTGCTGCGCGCTCGGGGGCGGAGCCGGCCCCGATCAGTCGGCAGGTGCACAGAAATGGCCCAGTGGGCGCCAAGGCGCCCATGGGCACAATGTTGAGAACCACTGAAAATCAATGGCCTGATGTTCATAAGCGCTGAGTTCCCATGGACTGCAGGGGGAGCTGCTGAGCATGCAGAACCTTTGAAAATCAGGTCATTTACCCAGTGCCTAAAAGGGGCTTAGAGCCTAACGTGAAAGCTCTTTTTCTGATAGCTTGGTCACACAGTCAGCAGCAGCAAAGGCAGGAGGAGAACCCAGGAGTGCTGCTGCCTAGACAGCTGACATGACCAGAAAAGCATACCCCATGTGGGCATGGCCCACCTAACCAACCCCCCACCATTCCATTGGGAGTACCTTGCTCGCTTTGCCTCTCTAGCTGGGCATGCAACAGTTCATTCTGCTGAGGACTGACATGCTTTAGTTTAACCCACGTTTTTGGGTTTCCCCAGGGTAACTAGTGCAATATAAGCTCCTGAGGAGGGCAGACAAGATCCTCTAAAATGGGCGCATCTACCTTGCACGCTCCGTATGGGGGCATGTGAGGTATACACCCAGCAGCCCTGCCAGCATAGATATCAAGAGCGATGCAGAAGTGAGGCGCAGCTTAGGAGAGCTGAGCAATGTTCCCTCTAATGTTTCCCATCCATTTTGTTATGTGCACCAAGGCATGTGCAGATGTGTACCAGCAGTAGAAAACTGAGTCTCATGGTATGTCTGGAATGATGCGGCTCTTCACAAGCCAAGCAGCTCCTCCCCCAGCTACACTGTAACATTCGGCAGTAGCATGTCCCACTGCCTCCCTGCTACCGGAGTCGCTCCCCACTCCAGGAAAAGCCTCCTGCAGTGAGGGAAAGACTGCAGGGGCAGGCAGAGGAGAAAGGGGCCTTTTCTCACTGTCCCCCCGTCGGAGCCTTTCACTGAGGCATAGAGAGACATCACGATGTGGGCGCAGCCTGCTTTTCACCACGGCATGTAGCCGCGCATTACACCACGCCCCCAGCAGTGCAGTCAGCCTATAAAATCGAGGCGTGTGCCTGGCATTTTGACACTCACAACTCCACGTACAGAAGAGCCGTTTCTCACTGAGTTTAACTGGATGGACACAGAGCCCAGCAGCCCAGTGGGAAAAGGGAAGGTGTAGGGCACCAGCACACAATCTCACAGTGCGCCTGAGGGCTGTCGCTGACCCAGCCCAGAATGTTCTTCTGTTCTTAACTGACCTCAGTCCTCTTCAGGTGTTCCCAGTCCATTTGCCCTCAGGTCTAGCTGGGTTCTGTCAAAGTGGCCAGCAGTTTCTTCAGCTCCGGCATCAGGAAGCCTAGATTGGAGAAATAAGCGAATCAGGAGAGGCAAACACTGGCATTGACCACACAAGCTCTAAAGCGACTAGGAAAAACACTCTGCCCTTGTCTAGCATCGTCCACACAGTTGGTGGATGAAGCCTCATAAATCCTCTGCAAACGAAGTATTAGCCCCACTCGCAGATGAGGTTAAGTAGCAGAGGTGGGAAGGGAACCCAGGGGCCCTGGCTCCCTCCCTGTTCGCAGCCATTAGAACATACTGCCGCCAGCAACAAACATGACAGCTATTGAATGTGCTAAACAGAAGCGGCACAGAGCCAAATTCTGGTCCTGTGCACTGAGAACTGGAATGTGCACCGCTGCAGTCCAGCGCAGGATTGCGGATGTGCACCGCTGTACCTCCCAACGGAATTGGAGCCACGGTCTGCGTGCGGGCACCGTTCTGCTCGAAAAGTGAACATTCTACACCTGCGCAGGCTTCATAATCTTGCTGCCAGCTAGCGGAGCCAGAAACAATTCAGGGAGCTAGAGCAGAGCTAATCAGTGTGCATCACCTTTACGCTTCAAACTGAGCATGCTCCAGCTTTCCGATACTGGTCATAGATACAATAACACGTAACAGACAATACGCCTATTAAGCAGCGAGGTCAGAGTGTCCCACAGCCCGGAGAGCAACTGAAGGCACCAATCACCTCACCTGCATTAGTAAGGGCCTTCAGGAGCTACTGCAGGGTCAGGAACATAAGCTCTGGGCTCCCTCTTCAAACATCATGGAGCCAGCGCTGGCATTCCAGCCCTGCAGCCCCCCCTTTGGTTGGTTGGCACTGCTGACTCCCCGCTGTAAGGGGAGAGGTACCAAGCCTCGTTTTATATGATGCCATCTTGTCCTTCGTGTTTTTGAAGACCCTGATAGTTTTTCACTAATGTCCATGGGGAGATGCTAGTTTGGTCTGTTTTAGGAAATCGATTATTTGGCTCGTATGGGCTTGGAGATGAATCTCCCCCTCTCTAAGGCTATGTCTACACTGCCGTTTTTCGTGGCAGAAGATATGCAAATCGCACTCTCATTTGCATAACTTCTGCCGATCCTTTTTGTGGAAGAGGTTTTGCCACTAAAAAGCCTAAATTTGTAGGAAAAAAACCCTTTTGCTCAAGATCCCTTATTCCTCAAAAAATGAGGTTGACAGGATCTTGTGCAAAAGGGTTTTTTTCTGACAAATTGCCCCATCTACATGGGGCTTTTTAACAGCAAAACCTCTCCAGGGAAAAAGGATCTGCAGGAGATATGCAAATTTGCGATTTACATATCTTCTGCCACAAAACTTTACATCTGAGTCTAAACAAAGGATCTAGTTATCTTGCCCATTACAAAGATAGCTTCCCCAATTATCACCTCTAATATCATTAGCCCACAAACATTCACCTCCCCCCCCCCATCGCCCTTCTGTTCTGAAATTTGATTTGTCCTTTTCATATGTGTTCATTTTTTAAAATTGTATCCTTTGATATATGTGGTTGTGACTATTTTCTTCCACTATTTGATCTGAGGAAGTGGGTCTGGCCTACGAAAGCTCATCATCTAATAAACCATCTTGTTAGTCTTTAAAGTTCTACATAGTCCTGTATTTTCCTAACAGACCCTGTTTGTTCAAACTTTCGCCTCATCTGTCCTGGACATTTTTAGCCCTGGCTTGGTTTTAAGTCAGACGCTGCCATCCTGTGGTCACAGAAGGTCTAACCAGGCTTTGGCTTCCAGGTCAGCACTTTCAACTGGTAAACGCATTGCTTGCTCTGAAACATTCTTAAATACACAGAGCTGTGCTTAGGGTTTATGGGGCCCCATGCAGAACCATTAAACTGGTGCCCCAATGCCCAACAGCAGCCAGGGTAGGACAACAATTTTTAGAGGTGTGATTGTATAATCTTCACTAATGAAAATTTAGATGAACACAGTACATTCAGAAACTGACAGCACACACCTGGGGCTGGAAAATGCCTATACAATGACTTCATGACCACTTGACTGGCTCTTTCCCCGGTTCAGTGTTCTGCTAACAGCACTGGCAGGCTTTGCCACTTGTAAGTGAACTAGATCCTTTCTGGAGGAAGCAGAGCCACAGAACAGGGATAGGAAGAGCCAGGAGCAGTGTTTCCTGTAAGCTGGGCACTTGTGTGGCTGCTCAGGAGAGATTCCAATGCTGCCCAGCTGATTAGCAGAGTGCCCAGAGCTGGGTTTTTGTTTCTAATGGTGGTGCACATTTGCACAGGCCTCAGTGCACATGGAAAAATGTATTCCGAACACGGAGGGAAAGAATTTACATATGGGTGGAAAAGATTAGAGGGAATGTTGGCCAAGTGGATGGACATTAAGGCCCAGTGGTGCCCCAAGTGCTTAGGTGCCCTAAGTAACTGTGTATTCTGCAAATGGGTAAGGATGGCCCTATAAATACATTTAGTCTTTGTGAGTTTGGACTGTGTCTGAGCAAGGACTGTGTTTTCTGCTTATCTCCTATGTCAAAGAGAGTAGAGTGGTGGATCTTACCTGTAGATTAGGGTAGTAGTGGAGGATTTTGAAGAGATGAGATGAGGCTCAGATGTTGCAAATTCATACAAAGTTAGATTCAGAGTGGGGCCCTCTTTCATTCCCAGCTGAGCTGGGTTTTCCTGGAGGTGGTGCTGCAGGGAAATAGAGGTTGAGGACAGGTGAGAACAGACGAAAGGGACTTGCATTGAGATGTTCTCTACACTGCAACTTGGATCAGGAACGTATTTTCAGGAGCTGACCTTGGAATACACTGCCCTTCTATACTGAGATCTCTAGCAAAGGATTGCAACTGATTTTATATTGTAGAATATATAATTATCCCTGTTACAGATGGGGAAACTGAGGCACAGATGGGGGGGAGGGGAAACGACTTGCCCAGGGTTACACAGACTCAGTGACAAAGTTCAGAACAGAAGTCAAATCTTCTGACTCCCAGCCCCTTGTTCTCACCACTGGACATTCCTACCTCCCCCAGTTTGTCAAACAGCTTCAGATCTTGTAAGGTGGTTCTGCTGGCTGACATTAAAAACCTTTTGATCTGTGACAGCTTCTGTGCCACATTTAAAAATCCTTGTCCCTCTCCATGCTGTGTGGCACTGCAGATCACTGCTTGAAGACAGTGTCTTAATACAATCCGCATTGCAGCAGAAATTGTGTCTGACTTCTTCACTATGTTGCACCCAGGCAGAGAAACACTCCAACACAATGTCTTTATTGAACTGCCTTGAGCTCAGATACCTTGAGTTCACTTCTTGCAGCTTTGCAAGTTCCCATATCAGCTTTAAAGTGATCGGGTCTCTTGCCTGAACAAACATACTGTACCGCACAGTATGTACAGTATTGAGGAAGGTGGCAGGAAAGAAAAGATGGCCCAGTGTCTAGAGAACAGGCCTAGGACTGAATAGCCCTGTTAGGCTACGTCTACACGGCTCACTTATTTCAGAATAAGCTATTCTGGAATAGTTATTGTGAAATAGCTTATTTCGAAATAGAACGTCCACACTACAGGGAAGCCTTAAAATGAGTCCAAGGCAGGCTCCCCTAATGCAGACAGGCTATCTCGATTTAAGCCCCAGGAGGCATAACTTAGAATGGCCTTGGCGAGGGGCTATTTCGAAATAGCAGAAGAGGAGCGTCTACACAGGCCTTATTTTGAAATAGCTATTGCAGAACAGGCATCATTCTTCATAGAATGAGGTTTACAGACGTTGGAATAAGCTGTCCGTTATTTCAAAATTATTTTGAAATAATGGAATTGCTGTGTAGACACTCGCATAGTTATTTTGGAATAACGTTATTCCGAAATAACTGTGCTGTGTAGACACACTCTAACAGACTTAGTCAATGACCTTGGCCAAGTCACGTAGTCTCTCTATTCTTCCATTCCTCATGTATTAAAAGTGGGGAGTAGCATTGCTCTGCCTGACAGGGGTGCTGTGAGGTGCCCAGATACTATGATAAAGGGGCCATATAATTGCTGAAGACGGTTCCTAGAAATCTAGCTAAAGAAGTGTGTGTCTGAACAAGAGTGGAGCTCAGAGGGCCAGATACATCACTCCTTGCAGTAGAGAAGAAATTGGGCTCGCCTGGACCTATTTATAGTCTGTCTGAGGCCAAACCACTCGCTTCCATCTCAGAACCCCTCAAACTACCTTGCAATGATATTCAGTGAAGGTAATGCTGGAAGGTGGGAATTGTACTATGAATTTGGCCACGTTTTGAACTGAAGGCCTCAGAGAAGGATCAGATGGAGTCAATGTGCCTCCTCTTCTCCTGTTTGGAACATTAATTGTGGAAATGAAGGCGTCATTTCAACAAGACGGTCAATGAAGGCAAAGAAACTTTGCAGACACACCTCCTCTCATCCATAGGCCTTGATACACTAAGCATCATAGTACAGTTCTATTAGGCAGTAGGTATCCTTATCTTACAGATGGCTAGAGAAGTTAAATGCCTATGGTCACAGAGGGTCAGTAGCAGATCTGGGAATAGAATCCCAAAGCCTGAATACAATGGAACAGGGAGGCCAGCTGTGTTGTCAGGACCACTCAATAAGCAGTTACATAATCCAGCAGAGGTGCTAGGTCATTCCCAGTTCCACTTCAGGGGCACAGCCTGGAGATATAGATAGCTAGGTCTGGACAGCAGAATCTTAGTTACCAAGGATGAAAGAGGCAGTGAGGACCTAGCAGGATTTTCACATCCCCGTTGGGTTTACGGCATTAGGAACTGCAAAGATATGATGTAAAAATCTCTGCTTTGGAAGCAAAGCAAACTGTCTGTGGGGTTAGCATGAGGCAATAAAGGGAAGGCCCAAATTGACTTCTGTACAGTCCTTTTTCCACAGGGGGGAGTGCTTATCCCTGCTTGTAAAGTAAAAGTGAATGTACCTCCCCACTAGGTTAGCCCGCAGCTCTGTTATATAACCAACCTTAGGAATGGGAAGCTTCCGTCGCTGCTTGCACATGTTGATGAGTTTGTTCCACGGAGACAGCCCTGCCTTGGGAGATCCTCCGTTTAGAGCCTCTGTTTACAAAACCCCCCAAAGACAGCAGTGAATCCTCTGAACGGTCTCATCGGACCTCCTTACACTATCCAATGGGGCAGGATAATACATGTCCTATTATGGTAGTATGGTATTTGATCCAGGGCCAACCCCTTTGCTGGCATGTCTTCAGTGAAGTGAATGGTGTTAGGCCCTGGGAGAATATGAACACGGATAACAATGTAATGCCGACAGGCAGAACTGAACCTAGGACCTATGGAGCTTTGTGCATGAGCCACTACCATGTGAGCTAAAAGCCAGCTGCCTCTCAGCCAGGAGCGGTGCAAGGCCGGTTGCAGCAGCTAGCACCCTAGGTGGGGTGGCACAATCAGTGCCCTTGCCTGCATGGCCGTCAATGGCCATGACATCATCATGGGCCGCCCCTGCTCTCAGCTAAGGCTTTAGAGCAAGCTCATTCTTTTTCTCTTAAGGGGTATGTCTACACTATGGGACAAGGTCGAATTAAGATACGCAACTGCAGCTACATTAATTGTGCAGCTGAAGTTGAAGTAGCTTAACTCGGCTTTTGGCGCTGTCCACACTGAAGAGTCGAAGGGAGAGCACTCTTCCTCTGACTTCCCTTGCTCCTCGTGGAAGTAGGACAACTGGCGTCGACCGGAGAGGTCCTCTCACGTCAAATTAATGGTCTTCACTGGACCCGCTAATTCAAACCCTGGAAGATCGACAGCGGCAGCTTCGATCTTCTCTGTAGTGTAGACACACCCTAAGAGGACTCAGTGCCACTACATGGGATAGTGAACCACAACCAGGAGGTGTGTGGGTTACAACAGCAAATCAAATTAATGGGTTACAAAGGGTGGTCACATACTGTAGCAGGCCCATACACAGGGGGTGTGAAAGCACCCTTCCCTATGATCCCCCAAGTAAGCATGCTGCGGCCGGCCAGGGGAAGGTAAGAACGGCGCACCGCCTGAGCCTCCCTCCCCCATGCTCTGCCCGACCGGGGGAAGGCTGGGGCTGATTTCTCCACTTACTTGGGAATCATGGGGGGTGCATTCACACCCTTGTGATACACATTTACAAAAAAAGCACCCACACACACACAGAGATTCCTGCGTACAGGCCTGTGTAGTGATAAGAATCACTAATGGACTCAGATAAAGGGGCCTTTCTCAGCTGGACCATGCATGGCTATGGAAAGGGCTCCTACCTTGCTTCTGACTCATTCACGGTGGCCCCTCCTCCCCAGAGCTAGATCTGCTCCCCATGTCCATTGGACCAAGCTCAGAGACTTTCCCAGTCCAGCACTGAGTAACAGAGTTCTCAGGATTCAGGGATCAGCATGGATGGGAAGGAGTAGACAGAGGTATTTGGAAATCTACCTACCAGAATACCTGGCAATGCTCTAGAGATGTTGTTCCCAAATGGATCAAGAGGGATTCCCTTTCCCTACAGCCTCTCTGCCATTCCTCACCTGTCAGGAGGTGCTCTCTCTCCTCCTTGGCATGTAATTCCTCGGGGGTGATTGCCAGGGGTCCTGCCGTCGGGGTGATTCCTTCGTCGTCAGGATGCGGAACCTGGGATATCCCATCCCTGAACCCAGAACATGGTTACGCATGGTTGGGTGCTCACAAACAGGATGGCACTGAAATGACCACATGCTCCCTCCCGCCAGCCCTGAGGACAAGGTCTTCACCCAGTGGATCCCATTACAACCAGCACTGACTGTTGCACTTGTTGAAGGACTCGACCTAAAGAGGCCAAGGACTGATCACTCGTGTATGCCAGGTTAAGAGCAAAGCAACTCCCTGGATGTCAGTGGAGTTAGTCCAGATTTACACTGGAGTTACTCCACATTTACACTGGCATAGCTGGAAGCAGAACCCGGCCCTTTCATTTACAAAGTTGGGAGTGGAGCCCGGTGACTGTACGTTGCAGGAAGTGTCTATAGCCTGGCTAGTCTGTGCTGGCACTGACAGCCGACGCAGTGGGTGACAGGGCCTGACAGCGGAGATGCGGGAGCTCACAAAACGCAATAGGGAAGAACAATTCAGATGTTGCTGCTTAGTGATCTTCTGGAAAGCCCAAACTAGTAGCCCTCTATAAAAAAGGTCACTGCTCAGGCTCTGACAAGCCCACAACAAATCCACATTTACTGAGACAACCCACAACCCACCCCACTATCTGATGGCTGAATGCTTGTCCCGTTTAACAGTCCCACTGTTCTGTGTAGGAGGGGCTCTGGGGAGCTTGGCCACCTATCTCAGGGAGGCCAGGATTTGGCCCTGTGTCGCTAACAACCAGACTTACTTTCCCCATGTTCCTGTGTCACCAGAAGCTTCTCCCACCCTTTCTGCTTCCCTCGCAGAGATTCTGCAGCATGGATCCTGGGCTGTTTTGTTCTCTTTGCTCATAGCCACATTGACAAAGCCACCGGAGTCTCCCATCTCCATGCCACTGGGGTCCAGCGTAGGAGATCTGCTGCGGCTGGAAGGAATGTCCCCAAGACTGATATCCTTCAGCTCTCCAAGGATCTCTTCCACCTGGTTGCCTGTTGCATCTCCACAGGGCTCACGGGTTGGGTGGTCGCCGGTCAGCTCTTTGCCTGCCGTCAGGCAGTTCTCAGAATCAGCCACGTCAGGCACCAGGAAGCTGTTTTCTTCTAGGTCCGTGGTGTCCCCTCTCTCCTGTGCATCTGCTCTGATTTCTGGGCCTTCCTGCGCGCTCTGCCTGAGCCCAAAGAGATTCCTAACAAGCTGGAGCACTGAGGGCCTGTTGGAAACAAGGGGAATGGTCAGAGGATTCATCTCTCTCAGCCTTAGCAAGAGGGGATCTTGGGTTGAGGGATTCAAACTGAAATCTGCCCAGGAGTTCTGGAGGGGAGGTGGAAGAACAATCAAGTTGAGCTGCTGTGTGAGAATGGAGCAGAAAAGCGGGGTGGGGGTGGGGGTGGAGGGAGGGGTGCTCATGAAACATTCAGTCACAGCAAGATGACTTATTCACATGGAATTCCCTCCACCCTCTCTGTAGTCCTCTGGCATTGATCTGATGACTCTCCACTTTGAGCTCTTACAACAGGATAGAAGGAAAAGAGAGGTCAGCGGAAATGAGGACAAATTGCCCCAGAAGGGGATACTGGTTAAATAAGGACACTAAAAATATTAGTTTTGCTGCAGGTATTGTTAGAGCGAATCGTCTAAGGAAGGAGCTCCACTGGCCGCCGGAAGAAAATTCATGACTTGCAACAGTAAAACAGCAAGGAAAGCAGTGTATTTCTGATGGCTGTACAGTTCCACTGATGAGCTAAGCCAAGTCTACATTAGAAACTTTTGCTGATTCATGTTGCCTCACAGCAGTGTTGACAAACCTGCCGGAGTCTCCCATCTACAAGCCACTGGGTTCCCTGACAGGAGGGGCAATGGTGGATGAGGTGTGGTTTTGGTAACTTTTCTATATTGGCAAAAGCTCTAATGTAGATGCAGTTATGGTGGTGTGACAGTATTTTTTCCAGTTCAACTTATTTCTCTCGGAAAACTGCTACAAGCAATCCTGGCAAAAGCCCCGTTTGCTAGTACAAATTGCTTTTACACTAAGGCTTTGTCTACACTGCCAGCTTTTGCTGGCAGAGAGTATGCAAATGAAGCATGACAAAATGCTAATCAGCGCTTCATTTGCATACTCTCTGCCAGCAAAAGCTGGAAGTGTAGACATAGTCAGAAGCTGTGTCTACATTGGTGTGATCTTGCACAAAAGCGGCCGTTTTTGCGCAAATACTTGCTACCTGTCTACACTGGCCGCGAGTTCTTGCGCGAGTACACTGACGTTCTAATGTATGAAATCAGGGCTTCTTGCACAAGAACTATGATGCTCCCACTCAGGAATAAGCCCTCTTGTGCAACTGTTCTTGCGCAAGAGGCCAGTGTAGACAGGCAACATGAATTTCTTGCACAAGAAAGCCCTATGGTTAAAATGGCCATCAGAGCTTTCTTGCGCAAGAGAGCATCTACACTGGCATGGATGCTCTTGCGCAAAAACACATCTCGGCTACGTCTACACTGGCCCCTTTTCTGGAAGGGGCATGTTAATTTCAGCTATCGTAATAGGGAAATCCGCGGGGAATTTAAATATCCCCCGCGGCATTTAAATAAAAATGTCCGCCGCTTTTTTCCGGCTTTTAGAAAAGCCGGAAAAGAGCGTCTACACTAGCCCCGATCTTCAAAGTAGGAATAAGATCCTCCGGAAAAGGGCACTTTTTCCGGAGGATCAGGGCCAGTGTAGATGCTCTTTTCTAAAAGCCGGAAAAAAGCGGCGGACATTTTTATTTAAATGCTGCGGGGGATATTTAAATCCCCCGCGGATTTCCCTATTACGATAGTTGAAATTAACATGTCCCTTCCGGAAAAGGGGCCAGTGTAGACGTAGCCCCCTTGTGCAAAAGCACATGCCAATGTAGATGCTCTCTTCTGAAAGAGTTCTTGCGCAAGATCATGCCAGTGTAGACGTAGCCTAAGAGTATTCATCAATGTAGCTACACCAACAAACCTTTTCTAGAGTAGATCTAGTCCTAGTTCCCAGCTGGTGTGCAGGCAGTTTTTTTGCAGGGCAACCTTTTTCCAGAGTTGTTTTAAGGTCCCCTCTGCATTGTGACACTCAGGGACCCTTATTCTCCACAGTCCTGCACCCCTTCATTTGCACAGTGAAATGAAAAACACTGCCATTCTGTTGGGAGCATCTCACACCCTCTTTGCACTACTGTACATCAGTCGGCAACGTCAGGGCAATGGAGAATCAGGGCCACAGTGTGCAGGATTTCTGTTACAGCACCAAAAAGGGGTTAAAAGATAGATCAGTCTTGCAATGAAAAGGAGACCAAACAGCAATAGCACTGAGTTCTTGAATCATGCAAAGGCCTTGGACTGTGCTGAGCTCCAGCACAATTCATTCCTATTGCACTGCACAACCAAACCGTGCCATGATCAGGTCAGCGGGGAATTGCATTGTACTGTCTCCCCCTTCACTGTCGAGACATTACAGATGGCAGATGGGACCTCAAACACCTGATGAGCTCAGTTACCTTTAGCTGTCAGCACCATCTCCCAGCGCTCTCAGGACCTCTGCCCTCTTCACACTTACAACTTTTAAACCCATTTCCTGGCATCCTGGACTGCTCATGTTTCTAGTGAGAGGCGATGCCTGATGTTGGAATTACAGCTTTTGAGGATGGGAATCACTGGGACACTCACAGGCCGAGGGCCGAGTCTCTTACAACTCCTCGGTGGCCCAAGGTGTGGGTTCTGGTGGCCCATGAAAAGCTGGCTGATCAGCTGATACAAGTTCTCCTCCTTGTTTCCAGCCACTGAACTGGACTAAGGACAGCCAGACAGGAAAACCTCACGATTGTAACTGAGCGATGTGTGCATTTTCTAGGAGGCTGTGACTAAACTGGCATCTACCCTCACATCTCTCCCCCTTGCTATGTCAATAGCAACAGTGTAATTGCTAGGGATATTAGCGTGTACTCGTTTACGTGATTAACCGACAAGCTGGGGCTCATCGGTTAATCCTGATGGTTACATGGATTCCCCACCACCACTTGCTGCCTCTGTATCAGAGGCAGCAAAGGAGTGGGGGAGGCAGGAACCGGTGGCTGTGGGGAGTCGTTTTTTAAGCTGGCTCCCTGTACCTGCCGGCTCTCACAGAGCTGCCTGTCCCTGGCTGCCTGCCATAGGGGCAGCAGTGCAGGGGGCCAGCGGGAGCTGGTAAATATGGGAAGCTGACTATCAAGCTGGCTCCCTGGCAAATCGTCTCTCACGGAACTGCCTGCCCCTGCACTGCTGCCTCTCTATCAAAGGCAGCGGGGACAAGGGAGGCTGACAGCCTCCTGCCTGCCCCCTGCGTGTAAATGTGTAACCGCTAACATTTTTCAGTGGTTACACAAATAAGCATTTTAAACACCCTTAGTAATTGCTAGCTCAGGTGCTCAGAGCAGGTCCGGACAGCAGAGTGGCCAAACACCAGAGCAGTGCACGTTAGCAGAGCAACACTAGTGCTCTTACAGGAATGGGACATTTTAAGAGGAAAATAATTCTGGCCTAAAACTCAGATCTGCCATTCATTAACCTAAGAACATAAGAACGGCCACACTGGGTCAGACCAAAGATCCATCCAGCCCAGTATCCTGTCTGCCAACAGTGACCAATACCAGATGCCCCAGAAGGAGGGAACACACAGGTAATCCTCACACGATCTCTTCCCTGTCATCCACTTCCAGAGAAACAGAGGCTAGGAACACCATTCCTGCCCATCCTGGCTATTAGCCATCAATGGACCTAACCCCCATGAATCTATCTAGCTCTTTTTTGAACCCTGTTAAAGTCCTAGCCTTCACCACATCCTCTGGCAAGGAGTTCCACAGGTTGACTGTGCACTGAGTGAAGAAAAACTTCCTTTTGTTTGTTTTAAACCTGCTGCTTATTTATTTCATTTGGTGACCCCTAGTTCTTATATTGTGGGAATAAGTAAATAACTTTTCCTTATTCACTTTTTCCTCACCAGTCATAATTTTATAGACCTCTCTCATATCCCCCCTTAGCCTCCTCTTTTCTAAGCTGAAAAGTCCAAGTCTTTTTAATCTCTCTTCATATGGCACCCCTCATCATTTTTATTGCCCTTTTCTGAACCTTTTCCAATGACAATATCTCTCTTTTGAGAGGAGGTGACCACATCTGTACGCAGTATTCAAGAGGCTTTATCTACACTTGAAAGTTTAACACAGCAATGTGAACACGGCAGGAGCGCAGTGAGAGAGCTCTCCTGGTGCAGTAGGAAAACCACTCCATATGGGGTCCTAAGTGTGCTGGGAGGAGTCTACTCGGCCACTTTATTGCGTGGCGCTTTACAGGGCTGTAACTTGCTGCGATTCAGGTGGCATTCTTCCACACCCGAGCCAGAAAGCTGCTGCACAATAAAGCGTCCGAGTAGACTTAGCCTGAGCCAGGGACGACAAACGTGTTACTGCAGAAATAAGATTGCTTGGAGCAGCTTTGTGCCCTTCCGGCAACATGTCAAGGTCAGCTGCACTCAAACCTCGGAAACCAGGAAATAGAAAGTGAACTCGCTGAAAAGCTAAATCAACAGCGGCGTTCATACAACGCTGCTCCACACCACTAGAATTCAGGAAACAGAGAGCTGAGGTGAAGGTGTCCCCGCCTGACCTTGAATGTCCTTATGACTTATCACAAACAGAAGGATTCAGTCCACTCACGCCACAGGAGTTACTCTTTGCCCAGAAACAAAAAACAGGACTATGTAGCACTTTAAAGACTAACAATTTTCTTCCACTATTTGATCTGAGGCAGTGGGTCTGGCCCACGAAAGCTCATCACCTATTAAACCATCTTGTTAGTCTTTAAAGTGCTACATTGTCCTGTTTTTTGTTTCAGCTACACCAGACTAACACGGCTACATTTCTATCACTCTTTGCCCAGAGTGCTTCAGAGTCTTTAATTCAATCCTGTGTGATTTGCCTCCTCATCCTTACTCCCTGACCCCCCACCCCCATGAGGCCAGCTGTCTCACCAGTACCTTACCTCCCCATGGGACATCCTTTAGCTAATGATCCTCCCGCATCTCCTGTCCCAGAGCACTGCCCACACGGCTCCCCTGTCCTGCTTCCCGCGACCTGCTTCTCCTCATCCACACTGGCGCTACCACTCTCAGAGAGGTCGGACAAGGCCCAGTCACCGGAGCCTCCCATCTCCATGCCCCTGGGGTCTGACATAGAAGGGGACCTCCTGCCATGGCTGGAAGGGGTGCCCCCGAGACTGAGGTCCGTCAGTTCTCCGAGGAGCTCCAGGTGGTCGCCTGGTGCCTCTCCTCGGGGCATCGTTTCCAGGTGATGGCCCCTGAGCTCTGTGCCGGCTGGCTGGCTGCATTCAGCATCGGCCACAGCAGGCACCAGGGAGCTGTTTTCTTCTAGATCCCAAGCATCCCCTTGCTCCTGCCCGCTCTGCCTCAGCCCAAAGAGATTCCTGAAGAACCGGAGCACCAAGGACCTGCTGGAAACACGGGGAACAGTCAGGGGATCCATTTCTCCCGGCTCCGGGGGGAAGGGCTGTGCACCAGGCAGCTGGGACGAGGTATCTCAACCGTTTAGAACCAACGATTCAAATTGAAACCCCCCCTCCCCCAACAACCATTCAGAAACTGCCAGGAGTTCTAGAGGTCCCTGGGGGAAGGGAGGGGTGCAGATATCCTAGCATTAAGGGCACTTAGATTGCAAGCACTTAAGGGCCGGGACCATCTCTTAGCCCTGTGTCTGTGCAGCATCTTGCACAATGGGGTTCTGGCCCATGGGCGAGGTTCCCAGGGGCGACTTTAATAAATAATAATCATCATTTTTGTCACATTTGTCCGGCTTGTCCTTGTCCGTCCTCCAGGAAGGCAAGTCGCTGCCACGCCACTCCCTTTTGCTCTGAGCACATCCCTTCCACTTTGCGCCCAAAGAGTTTGGTCGTGGGATTGGCCTAGCACGTTTTCAGTCTGCCCAGCAGACTCTGGGGAAGCCAGCCGCTAATGCAGGTTGTCCGTCTGCAGACCACATGACCCCGTTCATCTCCGCTCTGTGTCGTAAGTCACCCACGCTACTTTGGTCACTTTCACATGCCTTCTGGGCTCTCCATGCGCTCTGTGATCGTGGAGCGATATCTTACCTGTTTGTCTTCCCATGGCTCTGTGGGTGACAGCAACATTTTCATCTTTGTCGTTGGTGAGCTTTCCGCTCCATTCACACCGCTGGCCAAACTGTGGAGTTAAACAGTTCTTTCCTTTTCTTCATGGGCAGTTCATCCACTGCTAGGGACGGCTTTATTTTGTTGAAACCTGCCCATTTCTCCTCTTACTGCAGTCCCCTTCAAATGAGTTGTCTCTGTTCGGCTGCTGACCCATGTAAATATATGTGTGGAGTTCCTCAATTACTTTCCCATTTCCAGGGATGATTCCTGAGGCGCAATGCTCATTCTGCATCCACTTCGTCTTCAACATGTTCACCTCCAATCCAATACCCTGTGAAAGTGTTCACAGTTGCTGCAATTTGTTCTGCAGCTCCACTGTGTCCTTTGCCAGTAGTAAACAAGTGGTCAGCAAAGTGAAGATGTGTTAATTGTTCTCTGTCAATTCCAATTCCTTCTTCCCAGTTCAATTTCTCAAACAGCAAGGACTGCAAACGGCTTCCGTTAAATTGCATTGCCTTTATAAAAATAATATAATCATTTATTACTATTTATAACCATTTATACTGCTGCTCAGCCACATCGTATCTGAGCATTGTCCAGGTAAAATCAATAACCAAAATTCCATGGACCTTCTTCAGTTTTTCTCTTTTGGGGTAAAATTACTGCGTGGGGTAGGGTTCATGTTTTTGGTTTTTTTGGCTAGATTTTAATAATTTATCCCCCTCCCCACACACAGCCCTTATGACTAGAATTTTCAAAAGAGCTCATTTCTCATTCAGGAACCAAAATGTCTAGCAATATAGTGTAACAATGGGCGAGTATGGGTAAAAATCTAGCCCTTGGACAGGATCCGGCCCATCAACCATGCCGTGGCTCAGTGGAAGCCTTGGGCAGGATCCCTGCCTTCTGTGCCCCAGCATGTCACTCAAAGCAGACAGCTGCAGGGGCCATGTGCTTCTCTGAGAACGCCCCCCCCCTCGGTATAGCTCCCCAGGTCATAACCCAAACCTTTTGCACCCCCACTCCTGCACCCATACCTTCTCCCAGACCTGTACCCCAATCCCCAGCCCCAGGTCAGTCACAATCCCCTCCCAGACCTGCACCCCCTCCTGCACCCCTCCTCCAGGCCAGAAATCCTCACTTGCACCCATACCTCCTCCCAGACCCTGCACCCCAATCTCCTGCCCCACATCACAACCCCCTCCTTCGCCCAAACTGCCTCCCAGACCCCGGATCCCCTCCTCCACCCCAGTCCCCTTCCCTGAGCTTCCTTCTGCACCCAACCTCCATCCCAGACTCCACACCTCCTTCATTAATATCAAGAAAGAGTGTGGCCCTCGACCACTTATCAATTCTTGGAGAGGCTCCCCATCACAAATTATTGCCCAGCCCTGATCTAGCTCCACTGCAGGTGGAAACCTGAACCTGAGCTCCCCCAAAGTGACTTACTGCTCTAGGTTTGCCCCCATTAATTTATTTGCTTATTTTCCTTTATCTGTGTAAGATTCTAGGAGTGTCCATCTGAAGCCTCAAATGTCCATTGGGTCAGCGAGAAGCAGTTTTTGCTTACAATACCAGCGTGTTCAATCGTCACTGGTTTCCACGGTCCAGTACCACCCAGTTTTTAAGGTCACAGCCATTTTGACGTTATGACTTAACACCCGAGCAGCATGTAGCGACAGCTGTGCATGTATCTAGGACATGCCAAGAGGGCTAGACGCCATTGTAATACAAAGGTAAGAACCAGTCACCCTTCCTCTACAGCTAATTTGCTTGTAACAGTTTAATTGGCTGTTTGAGGAAGGCTGCACAGATGGTGGATTAGTTGGCCCTACCTCCACACCCATCTGCCTAGCTGCCACCTGCACAGATCTGCACAAATCTTCCAGCAGAACACCTCCTGAGGCAAGTCACCACAACCACCCCCACAATACCACCACAAGTACAAATACTCATAGCGCTTGCCTGCAGCAGACACTGCTCATTTGCCACCTACACAAATCTACCACAACACAACCCAGCAACAGGTCAACACACCCAGAGAGGCAGCACACACAATAAGCCTAATCATCACCCTGCTAGAATGTGTGAGTCAGTGTGCAGCAATGATAGCTCGCGGAGAGCTGTTTTTCTATAGAACACCACCAAGTCCTATCATCGCTGGCATTTGCAGTCTGTTGCCATCCAATCTTTACGTTTTCAGCCATTTTCAGCTTTTCTCCTCCCCTCAAATACATACATGACTTAATGAGCCTCTACACCAGCGATGGGCAACGGATGCTCATGAAGGGGCCACAAGATTGTCCTTACTAAGACAGTGTCCCGGGATAGGGTAGCTTTGCTCACTGCACTGATGTAGATAAAATTTGCAGAGTGTGCCAATTGAAAAGTAGCAGCACTGTGATTGGATACAGAGGCGGTGTTGCATGATGTATATCGATCAGGAGTGTGAATAACCTCTCCCCCGAGTGACATAATTTGCAGGGACATAAGTGTTCATGCACAGTGCTATTTGGATCTTCCCTCTGCAGACAGAGCTTCTGCTGTTCATGGAGATTGTTTCTTTATGCTGACGGGAGAGCTCTCCTGTCAGAGTTGCCAACTGTCAGTAAATTTACAGACAGTCTGTAAAAAATTGGACATGTCCGTAAAGTCCGTACAAAAAAATTTGGTGTCCGTAAATTTCATAAAAGTGCAATAAAATTTCAAAAAACAGCAATTATGCTATAGCCTTTACATTTATTCTGTGCTGCTTCAGCCAATTTACTGCAGAGCAGCGGAAATTGGACGTTTTAGTTGTTTAATTAGCTCAAGGGTCGAGGTGATGTAACGTGAATCATGTGATCTATGTGATGTTATCATCTACATTATCATCTTAATATAGTATAAAAATTATGTCCATAAAAAAATGTGTCTGTCTGTCAATGACATTTCTGTGGGTTGGCAATCCTGTCTCCTGTGCCCATCCAGTGTCTTCATCACATGCACTGCAGCGCTGTATGTCTACACATGGCCTAAGTAATAACTAGCCCCTTCCTGACAGGTGTTTGTCTAACCTGCTTTTAAAGATCGTCAATGACAGAGAATCCGCAACCTCCCTAGGCAATTTGTTCCAACCCTTAACTATTCTGCCAGGAGGTTTTTCCTAATGTCCCACCTAAACCTCCCTTCCTGCAATTTAAGCCCATTGCTTCTTGTCCTATCCTCACAGGTTAACTAGAGCAAAGTACAGGACTATGTAGCACTTTAAAGACTAACAAGATGGTTTATTAGATGATGAGCTTTTGTGGGCCAGACCCACTTCCTCAGATCAAATAGTGATGGCCCACGAAAGCTCATCATCTAATAAACCATCTTGTTAGTCTTTAAAGTGCTACAAAGTCCTGTACTTTGCTTCAGTTACACCAGACTAACACGGCTACATTTCTATCACTAGGTTAACTAGAATAATTTTTCCTCTCTGGAAAACCCTTTACTTGAAAACTTATATTCCCCCACCGCCCTGCTCCAAACCCCATCGTTTCCACTTTTCCTGGTAGGTCATGTTTTCTAGATCTTTGTTTTTGTCACTCTCCTCTGGATTTTCTCCAGTGTGTCCGCACCTTGCCAAACATGTGGCGCCCAGCCCTGGATGCAATGCTCCCTTCCCTCTTGAGGCCTTAGCAGCAAGGAGGGGGCAGAGGGCCAGAATCACTTCTGTCTCCATGCCTGCTTGGCTTTCACTGAAGGCAGCTGTGAAGTTCAGGCCTGGAAGGAGCCGCTCGGGCAGGAAGGTGCCTCTAGAGGGAGCTGAAGCCGCCTCCTTATTTGCATCTATGATCTAGTGTCGCTACCTCCACTCCTTCCTTTCTCATGCAGTCCGCCCCCCACCCCGGTAAGGAAACCGATGCAGAAGCAGGCAAGCGAGTCAGGGACGAGTCCGCAGGGGCAGCTCCAGCCGCATCTCCCTGCCCCCCGGAGCAGAAAAGCGGTGAGCACGAACCGTGCGGATACTCCCCCGCATCCTCCCGATGCAGCATCCCCGCCGCAGCTGGGCGGAGGGGAAGGGTCCAGCAAGCGGGGGGTGGCCCCGTGCATCCGGGGGAAAGCCCGCTGCAGAGTCTGCGGGGCGAGGGGCGCTGCCCGCTGGGCGCAGAGCACCGGCCCGGCCGGGCGCTGGGCTGGCGAGATCGGAGCTCCCGGGACGGGGCGGGCTCGGCCGGTGTGAGCTGCGGGCGGGACGTGGTGGGCTGGGGAGGGGTGACTACGAGCTTGGAGCAACGGTGCCCCTGCTCCCCCGGGGGGGGGGTCCCACTGACCGGTCTGGCCCCAGTGACAGGTCGGGGGGCTTTGCTTGGGGGTCACAGGGGTGGGGGGAGAATTGCTCAGTGATTGGTGCAGGAGTCTGGAAAACATGTAGCCAAGCCCATCCTGTGTCACTTTGGGGGGGGGGGGTCACCGCACTTTACACCTCCATTCTCCCCCCCCCCCCCGTACATAGGGCTGATGCCACTTTACCCCCCTGGGGTGGTGAGGGTTAATTAAAAACTATTGAGGCCATACAGTCCTCTGGGACCGGTCAGTACAATGAAGGGCCCTAGTCATAGAATCATATGACTAGAAGGGACCCAGAGAGGTCATGAGTCCAGTCCCCTGCCCTCAAGGCAGGACCACGTCATAACTACAACACCCCGACAGGAGTTTCTCTAACCTGGTTGTAAATACTGTATCTCCAGTGATGGGAGATTCTGCAACCTCCCTAGGCAATTTGTTCCCCGGCTTTACCATTCCGACAGGAATTTTTTCATGCTGTCCAACCGAAGCTGTCTTTGCTGCAATTCTAGGCCCATTGCTTCTTGTCCTGTTCTCAAAGGTTAACAAAATACCAACGACATGTGCTTGAATTAGACATGTGAGTAGGTCCCTTACAATCAATGCCATTCAAATGCTTCATGGGAGAATAGGTGTGTGCAGGATCAGGGTCAAAGATTTCACTGTACATTTACTGCTAGAAGCAAGGGGAGCAGCAATAAACTCCTTGGTTGAAGTATATTCCCCAGTATTTGATATTCATGCCACACACACAACAACCTGCAGCAGTGAATCAGGACAGCCCTGCAGTCTTTTCTTATAAGAGGAGTAAATGAAGGTGGATTAAAGGCGCCCAAACGATGTTTGGATTGGGATGCGTTTCTGCGTTAATGCTGCAGAAATCTGCAGTTCTCTGAGTCTCTGCAGTTACCAGCACTGTTTTCCCACACTGAGGTACCAGACACAGCCAGTCATGTGTATAGTTTTGAAATTAATGAATCATTTCAGCACCTTCCCATGTGGCAACGGGGGTGGGGGGTGGGGGAGCAGATACATGGGCTAGCTGTGCTCTCTGATTGGGCTGTGCATGCAGACAGGAAAGACGCAGAGGAGGCAGAGGTGTGGCTTTCTGTCAAACAGGTCCTAAAGGGGGATAGAGCAGCCAGTAGGGTGGCTACTTCTCCGGAGCCAGGAGCTGTGGAGCCTGGTGACCCTCCTTTGCTAGCTCTGTGGCTATGTGTGGTGCTTCCAGAGATAATTTTAGCAGTAGGAGCATTCCTTTGTAATGCAGCACTGCCCTGCGTCGCAGGGTGCTAGGTGCTGCACACACACACACACACCTGGGTTACCTTCCTGCCCACTGTGCATCTAGTGGTGGAATCGGCCCCAAGTTCCTCTGTATAGACACGGGGCCATGCCTAGATGGCCCGTGATACACAGTGGTTGCCAGTGTCTATGCAGGCCTTTTTCCTCAGTGCAGGGCCAGTGGCTGGATTTCCACATCCCCTTCTGTTGAGGTGGATGAGGAAGACAGAATTTGGTCTAGGAGAAAGGTGCTCAGTGGGGAGGCAAGCCAGAGACATATGATCCAGGAAGAACAAGAAACTCTCCTGAAACCTTTAAGCAAAATGGAGGAGTGGGAGGGGAAATGCGCTCAAGGCAAAGGTCTGTTTTACTCGCCAATAAAGATAAGCTGCTTTGCCATCTCTGAGGCACTGCTACGCCCATGTGCTGAGTGTCCACCACTGAGGCTTTCACGCTTTGTGAAAGTGAAGGCTGGGTGTGCTGGGAGGTGACATACTTTGACAACAGGTGAAGGCTAAACACAGTTTGTAGCTAACCCAAATCCTGGGAATACTGGGGGAATCGTACTTTCAGCTCCCCCCCTTGTTGTACTCCTAGGGCCATAAGGTTCCTAATTTGCCTGCAGTGTTGCCAGATAGTTTCACTAAAAATACTGAACACAGCGGGAAAAAAACTGGTTGAACAAAAAAAAAAAAAAAATGGGGACCAAAGGTTGTTGAGCAAAAAAGAAAAAAAACGCACTAAATGCGCCTTTAAATCACCATGCTCCCCACGCCCCCACCAGATGTGGCAAGGGAAGAATGCCCCCTGTGGCTTTCTGTCTGAGACAAACAGAAAATACAAGACATTTTACATGTCTGGTATTTTCTGTTTTTTTTACTGGACAGAAGACACAATCACTGGACTGTCCGGGCCAATACTGGACACCTGGCAACCCTACTTGCCTGAAACTCTAGATCCCAGGGGCCTAGAGATCTCTTGAAAATGTGGGTAATAGGGCCTCCTCCTCCACTCCTTTTTAGGGCCATAGGGTTTGGTCCCTGTTAGACTGGACTGATCCCAGATTAGCTTGGCCACACTCGGGAGGAGAAGGGGCTCTTCTGGACTTTGGGACCCTGATCAGCCTAGAGTTTGGTCAGATCTTAATTTATCCCACTTTGCTGTCATCAGTGAAGAGGTGTATTAGCAGCAGTTGGCCATAGATTGCCATTAAGAATGGGTGAGAGGCAGTTGGTAATTCCCCATAAGTAAAGGAACATGACTTACTGCGTGACTACTTCAGCACGGAAGAGAACCAATTTGCGAGAAATATAATGGGATGCCAGAAAAAGAGAAAGAAAATGAATTTTTCCCTTCTTAGAAATGATAAGCTCAGAAGAGGAACCATCTTACTAAAAAAGGCCCAGTTCCTTATAGGTTTTTCAAAGAATAAACATTTTAAAAAAGGAGCAAACATCTGCATCATGAACCCAGAAATTGCATCAGCAAGGACCAGCTGAGACTAGAAATCTTTTAGATGCAGAAACCAGCTCTACATTAGAATTCGCCTGGCCAGTGATGGGTGCTGACAATGAGGGCAGCTTGACTGGTGCTAAACACAACTGAGCAAAGGGTAGACAAGGATGATGTGTTCAGGGCTGGGCTAGAATCCGTGGTTAAGACTTTCTACCAAGCAGTTGTTACCAGTGGGGGATCCCTCTTCAAGTCTGAACCAGGCCAAATCCCCTACCCTTGCACCTGAACCAGAGTGCTTAGAAATAAACACAGGGCTCCCTTCTTGCTCTGCTTTTCTGTTAGTCCCATTTAAAGGTAAACTGGTCTGAAGCAAGTGCAGCAGATGGGTGTCCATTGGGTTTGACTTACGGATTTCAAGTGAGCAACACAGATTTGTACCACCAGATGAGTACTTTATTTGTATAAAGAAGACTTTATTTGTATTACCACAGCATCCCTAGGAGGCCAAGTCAGGAACTAAGGCTTTGTCTACACTTAAAGTCCTTTAAACTGAAAGCGTGGTCCTAGCATGAGTGCTGAGGGAGAAGTCTCCTAGCACACTATGTAAACTCCCTCCAAGAGGGGAATAGCTAACAGCGCTGGGAGCATGGCAAGTGACTTGCTGCACCCAGAGGGGGTGGGTGTGTTTTTTCACACCCCTGAGCCAGAAAGCTGCAGTGCTGTAAAGCATGGGTTCCCAAACTGGGGGGCGTGAAGGAATTCCGGGGGGGAGGGCGGAAGGCGACCCAGCCCCCTCCCGCCTCATCAATCTGGGGGTCGTGAAGGAATTCTGGGGGGGGGGGTGCAAGGCGACCCAGACCCCTCCTGCCCCATCAATCCCCTTGCTATTTTTGTTTTTTGGTCCTGGTCAGTTCCTTTTTTTTTTTTTGGCTGGGGGAAAGGGGCGTGCGGGTTTCTCAAAAATCAAAAAAATTGAAAAGGGGGCGTGATGCCGAAAAGTTTGGGAACCACTGCTGTAAAGTGTTAGTGTAGACTTAGCCCAGGGCCTGATGAAATGCATCCTAGAATACTCATGGAGGTGATAGAGGAGGTATCTGAGCCATTATCTATCATCTCTGAAAAGTCATGGAAGTTGGGAGAGATTCCAGAAGACTGGAAAAGGGCAAATCTAGTGCCCGTCTATAAAAAGGGAAATAAGGACAACCCAGGAAACTACAGACCAGTCAGCTTAACTTCTGTGCCAGGAAAGATAATGGATCAAATAATTAAGGAATTCATCAGCAAACATCTGGAAGATAATAAGGTGATAGGTAACAACATGGACTTCTAAAGAACAAAGCATTTCAAACCAATCTGATAACTTTCTTTGACAGAATAACAAGCCTTATGGACAAGGGAGAAGCGATGGAGGTGGTATACCTAGATTTTAGAAAGGTATTTGACACGGTCTCCCATGACCTTCTTATCAATAAACTAAGGAAATACAGCCTAGATGGGGCTACTATAAGGTGGGTGCATAACTGGCTGGATAACCATTCTCAGAGAGCAGTTATTAATGGTTCACAATCATACTGGAAGGGCATAATGAGTATGACTCGATAGGAGTCAGTTTTGGGACCGATTCTCTTCAATATCTTCATCAATGATTTTTAGATAATGTCATAGAAAGTATGATTATAAAGTTTGCAGATGCCATCAAGCTGGGAGGGGTTGAAAGTGCTTTGGAGGATAGGGTCATAATTCAAAATGATCTGGAAAAATTGGAGAAACGGTTTGGGATAAATAGTATGAAGTTTAATAAGGACAAATGCAAAGAACTCCACTTAGGAAGGAATAATCAGTTTCACACATAGGGTGCATCTAGACTATATGGCTCTGTCGACGGAGCCATGTAAAGTAGTTTATTTGACATAGTCAATGAAGCGGGGATTTAAATAATCAGCTGAGCCATTTTTATTTTAATGAAGTGGGGATTATTTAAATCCCCGCTTCATTGATTATATCGAGTAAACTACTTTACATGGCTCCGTCCATGGAGCCATGTAGTCTAGGCACACCCATACAGAATGGGAAGTGACTGTCAAGGAAGGAGTACAACAGAAAGGGATCTAGGGGTCATAGTGGACTACAAGCTAAATATGAGTCAACAGTGTGATGCAGTTGCAAAAAAAAAGCAAACATGATTCTGGGATGCATTAACAGGAGTGTTGTGAGCAAGACTGGAGAAGTCATTCTTTCTCTCTACTCTGGGCTTATTAAGCCTCATTTGGAGTATTGTGTCCAGTTCTGGGCACCACATTTCAGTGAAGATGTGGAGAAATTGGAGAGGGTCCAGAGAAGAGGAACAAAAATGATTAAAGGTCTAAAAAACATGAGCTATGAGAGAAGACTGAAAGAATTGGGTTTGTTTAGTTTGGAAAAGAGAAGACTGAGAGGGGACAAGATAGCAGCTTTCGAATACCTAAGAGGGTGTCACAGGGAGGAGGGAGAAAAATTATTCTCCTTAGCCTCTGATGATAGGACAAGACGCGATGGGCTTAAATCGCAGCAAGGGAGGTAAAATTCCGCTCTCAGATCAAGCTATGTATTATCATGCATTGAGCATTAATGATGGGCTTTGTTCACAGAAGGCCATTAAGATGGGTGAGAGGCAGTTGATAGATCCCCAGGAGGGGGCAGGGAATTTAGAGCAAATCTAGATGGAGAGGTTCTACCAGTGTAAGGTAAGGTGTCAATTTACATCCCTATAGTTATACTGGCAAAACGTCTCAAGATTGACGAGGGATATAAAATTTTTTTTAAAGACCAATTAATTGTGCAGCCGATTGAAATTCAATTGGTTACACTGTTAAATGTTCCATAGGCTGCTAGCCCTGTGGTCTCCTGGCAGCAGCTGGACACTGGGTTGCCAGCTGCCAGATCTGCGGGCTACTGGTAGTGGCCAGGAGTTTATCCAGTAAGGTTAACCGACAAGCTAATGCTTATTGGTTAACTGGTTAAACTCTTATGTCCTTAATGGGGACAGTCTAATGCTGGAGTAAGAGTGTTTTTTTTTTTTTCTGATTTAATTTATGTCACTTTGGAAACAGCTTAAAATCTACTAGAAAAAGGCATTTAATTACTCTCGAATTAGAGAGTCCACTGGGGAGTTACCACTCTAGTGGTGTAATTATTGTAGCAGAGCTTTAGTGCTTAATTTCCCATGTAGACATGCCCTTATCATCTAAATCTCCCCATAGAATCATAAACTGGAAGGGACCTCGAGAGGTCTTCTAGTGCACTCCTCTGCACTCAAAGAAGTGGGTTCCCAAACTGGGGAGGGGCGAGCCCCCATGGGGGGGTATGAAGAAATTGCAGGGGGGGTGCGAGGCGACCCAGCCACATACATACCCCGTCAATTCCACCCCAAGTTTTGCTGCTATTTTTTGGGGGGGGGCATGAGGGTTTCTCAAAAATCAAAAAGGGGGCGTGATGCTGAAAAGTTTGGGAACCAATTTTGATCCCTTTAGACCCCGTTTTTAAAAATTTCCTATGACAAAGATTCCACAACCTCCCTAAATCATTGATTCCAGTGCTTAACTACCCTCCTGACAGCAGTATCAGATCTGCTGCTGATGGCACAGATCTCAAAACAGTCGACAAATGGATGTCGCAATTTTACAGGTGGGGAAACTGAGGCACAGAGAGGGACCATGATGTGTGTCAGGTGACTCTGTGGCAGAGTGTGGGATAGAATGCAAGTCTGCTAGTTCTGTGCTTTGTCTAATGCACCCTGCCTCCTCCCTGCCTCCCTTGTGCATTGTCTGTATACTGTAATCTTCTGAACCTTTACAGCAGTGAGACTCAGGGTCAGGGTTGCGAGTCGCTTGTGACTCTTAGGGTGTGTCTAGACTACAAGGATTTTTTGAAAAAAATTGCCTTTTTTTGAAAAATCTTTACCTGTATCTAGACTGCTGCCACGTTCTTTCGAAAGTAAATCGAAAGAATGCGGCAGTTTTTTTGACCGTGAAAATCCTCGTTTTACGAGGAATAACACCTTTTGAAAAAAGGTGCTATGTAATGCAAACTGTGCTTTTTCGAAAGAGAGCATCCAGACTGCATGGGTGCTCTCTTTTGAAAAAGCATCTTGCTTTTTCGAAAGTTCTGGTTGTAGTCTAGACACTCTTTTTTGAAAGAAGCTTTTTCGAAAGGCTTGCAGTCCAGACGTAGCCTATGGATACGTCTAAACTACACCCCTCTATCGGCAGAGGGATGTAAAAGACGTATCGAAAGTGCAAATGAAGCTGGGATTTAAATATCCCATGCTTCATTTGCATAATGGTGGCTGCTGCTTTTTTTCTAAACGGGACTTTAAAAAACCCAGCAGTTTAGACGGGGAATTTTTGATAGAGTACAGGATCTTTCGAAACGGGGCATTTCTGTCTAAAATGCTCCATCTAAACTGCCTTTTTTTTCGAAAAGCCCCGTTTTGAAAAAAAAAGCGGTGGCTACTCCTCGTGTAACAGTAGTTCGAATTAGAAAGCCTAATTCAAACTACCTACTCCGTGCCGCGTGTAGCCGCGGGCACGGAGTCCGCACTAATGGGGATTTAAAAATGGCGGCGCCTGGCAAGATGCAAATGAAGCCCGGGATATTTAAATCCCAGGCTTCATTTGCAACTTTGAATGACTACATTAACCACCCTAGTTCAAATTAGGGTGGTAGTGTAGACATACCCGTAGGAAGTTACTTCGAAGTTACAATTACTATTACCTGTGGAACTCCTTGCCAGAGGATGTTGTGAACACCAGGGGTGTGTCTAGTCTGCATCCCTCCATCGACAGAGGGATGCAAATCAAGCACATTGAAATTGCTAATGAAGCAGGGATTTAAATATCCCGTGCTTCATTAGCATAAACATGGCTGCTGCTTTTTTTCCAAAACGGAGCTTTTTCGAAAAAAAGCAGCAGTCTAGACGCGGATCTGTCAAAAATAAATCCTTTTTCGACAGATCCTGTATTCCTCAAAAAAATAGGTTTACACGATCTGTTGAAAAAGGCTTTATTTTCCCATGAAAGCTCATCACCTAACAAACCATCTTGTTAGTCTTTAAAGTGCTACATAGTCCTGTTTTTTTCCAGCTACACCAGACTAACATGGCTACATTTCTATCACTAGTCTATATTAAAAACAAGACCGTGTATCACTTTAAAGACTAACAAGATGGTTTAATAGGTGATGAGCTTTCGTGGGCCATCATGTGGACCACTTAGACACTAGAGAAAGGAATTAGGACTGCTGGTTTCTGTGCCTCATGTTGCCAGACTCGCTCTGTAACCTTGGGCACATCACTTTTCCCTGTGTACCTCTGTTTCTCCATCTATAAAAAGGGGGGTGAGGATTTTTACATACCCTCAGGAAACGCTCTGAGCCCTTCATATGAAAAATCACTATAAAAGCACCTTATAAACCTTTGGTGCATTGCCTGGAGCACTGAGGGTTTCCCTCATCCAGAAGATGGGCACAACCTGCTTCTGCACCCTGTGCCTGTGTCACTGGGGATTGCAGCTAGGTCTCAGAGGGTTAGGGAGACTAGCCCTCATGGGGGAGGGGGCCAAGCCCTCCTTCCATGCTGTACTCTGAACCACCTCCCCCCCCCCCACTTTAATCCTCTCAACCCATGCACAGCCTTTTCCTTCTCCCTAGCCCTCTGCAAGAGGAATCTATGGGTCACAAGTCAGCCATCCTGGCTGGGCACATGTGAGGTTGGGGGTGGAGGAAGAGGGGATGGGCTGTATTTGGAAAGACCATCAGCCACCCTGCAGGCACAGTCCAAGTCTGCAGGCTGGGTGTCAGCTGGCATTGTCTTCTGAGCATTGAGATGCAAATCAGCACTCCAGCAGTTTCCTAAACCAGGTGGATAAGTAAGATTTGCATTCCCTTAGCTACCCCCTCTCCACCATTGGCACCATTGAGGTAAATGATGGATTGTCTGGATATCTGGAGACAATATTCTGTGAGGCCTGTGAAACAGGGCCATAGCCCTAAACTCACTTTTGTCTAAATGGGGCTGTGCATACTTATCCAATCACTGTCAGGGCACCAACCCACACTAAGTAATTCAATAGAACCTGGCCAGCCAATACCAGACAGAAATAACCAATTATCAAGTGGCTGGTGGAGAGATGCCTGGGGCATTAGAAGAACAGGGTGTTTGCTTGGGAGGGCTAAAGGACATGAGGTTTAGAGAAGCTTAGGAAGTTTTGCTGAAACAAGACTCGTAGCTGCATACAAATTGTTAGGGCTAGGGAGGAATTTCTGATAAAACGGTGGGTGGGTAGGATCACAGACTTGCACTAGGATTGCCCATGGCCCAGTGAGTGCCCTAACCACTGTGCTATTGGCTGGTTTAGGGTGGGCAAGTTGTGTGTGTGTGTGTATGCATGTGCGCACACAAACACATTCAGTTTCTCCCGGGGGAAAGTTTTGAACTCCTTGAAAGATGGAAAAACCCTTCCTGCTCAGGTCTGACGAGGTTAGGCTGGCTGGCGGCAGGATGCATGTAAGTAAAAGTGCAGGGGAGGCTCAGAGGGCGGCTCGGGAGGTGGGGGAGTCTTGGGAAGTGGGGAGCACCCGGCAGCTTGAGATCCAGTGGACTTACAACGCTTTGCCCTTGTAGTTAAGGAATTCCTAGCTTGCCTCCTTGGGGGAGCTGCGACTCAGGCAGGTGACCCCAGTCTGGTTCCCAGGGAGCCATTCTCCTGACTTGATGCTCCCCTGTAATTCTCCTCTGCAGGCCACCTCCCTCTCTCCTCCGGCAGCCACATAACAGCTTGGCTTTATCAGGTTAAGGAGGTAGATCAGCACCTGTTTCTCCCCCCTTGCCCTCCCCCACTCTGCTTTTTCAGTTAGTCCATGTCTGCCCTGAATATCTTGCCTGTCATGGAACGGGGGTAGGTGGCTCCCCCATCCCAGTATTGCTTCCAACTCTGGAACAGTGTATCACTTCCAAGAGGCTCACACGCCATCATGTGGACCACAGTCTGGGAACCCCTGTACTAGTGCCCTGAGCAAAGGTCTAGGAACTAGCCTGGTCCTGAAATCGATTCACCGTGCAACTTCAGTCAAGCCTGCTCTGTGCCTCAGTTTCCCCAGCTGCAAAAGCTGAATGAATACCAGCCTGGTAGCCAGGGTCACATAGCAGTGATGAAGAGCTATATTCATGCTAAGCACTGGGGGTAGAGATTTGCACTAGCTGTAAACTTTGGGTGTGGATCATGGGTTCCTAAACTGGGGGGCATGAAGAAATTCCAGGGCGGGGGGGGGGAGGGTGTGAGGTTGGGTCGCATCACACCCCTCCTGGAATTTTTTCACACGCACCCCAGTTTAGGAACCCATGATCAGATGGTGCTTGGTCCTGTCGTGAGAGCACTGATGCCCTCTCCAGGTTCCTTCCTGATCTATGATAGAAATGTAGCCGTGTTAGTCTGGGGTAGCTGAAGCAAAATGCAGGACAATGTAGCACTTTAAAGACTTTAAAGTGCTACATTGTCCTGCATTTTGCTTCAGCTTCCTGATCTAGTATTTTATGATTCTGTGATTCTAATGCCAGGGAGGAAGAGCTGCCAGACCTATGGGAGTGGTTCTGCAGATGGAGGAGGAGCCCAAGCTTGTGTTGGAGGAAGCGGAGAGAAAAAACACCTTGGTATGGGCAGGGACTGGAGAATGGGATTGCAGGGAGGCGAGGAGCCAGGAGGCTGTCAGATGTGCAGAGATAAAGGAAGGCAGGAGGCAAAGTGCTTAGAGGAGAGGTGAAGCAGAGAAAAATGATCTTCAAGCCTAGGACTGTCCCAGACGGTGTATAAGGATCCCAGGCCAAAGAACAGACTTGAGTCTCCAGTTGTCTCCTCTGGCATCACTGCGCCACTTGCTGCTCCCCAGAGCCCTTCTCTGAGCAGTCCACTTCAGCGTCCCACCCCGTTCACCCCCTCACCCTTGATTTTTCCTTGGCAGGGTAAAGCTGATCACCTCTCTCCACTATGGCCTCTGGGGATGGCAGCGACCCGCCGGACCGTCATCGGCGCAGGGCATCGCTGAAGCCCAATGCAGGTAACAAGGTCTCTATTGTGAACGGGGGGTTAATGTGTGTGTTTTCCATTCTTTTCGATTTTTTATTATCATTCCTGTGTCCTATCACATTCCTTTAAAAAGAGGAGGGGGAGAGGTACGTGGGCCATTCCAGATTTAATATCTGGAGACGTGGTTTCAGGTGTGTGGCCAGTCGTTGCGCCAGAGATGCAGCCCTGAACTAGTGTCGGGTGCTGCAGATCACGACTGAGATGCGCTGGTGGAGCGCGTGTGTGTGTCTGTCAGACTGGAATCCCGGAGAGCTGCAGGACAGAAGTGAGATGCACTGGCAGAGAATGCATGGGTGTGTGGATGGGGGGAGTCTAGGACTAGAGTGGCCAGGGGAGCTGCAGGTGCGAATTGAAGTTTATTGGTGGAGTTTGCGTGTGGAGGCGCTGGACAGCAATAGCAGTGGGCCGCAGAGACCCCAGGTGCATTGGCGGAGTGGTGGATGGGCAGTGCATGCATCTCTTACCTAGATTCATTGCCATGTTCTCCTATCTGTACAGCCAAATGTCCCCTTCATAAAGGAGACCCATGTCACGCCAGGCAATGCTTAATGGGATGCAGTCCGGGCATATCAGCTGTTGGGTAAAATCGAACCCAGATGACTTTCTAAAAGGTGGCTTGGCACAGCAGCAGCAGGCAAAACACTGAAACATTGCAACTGTTCTAAGAGCAGAGACCAGACTGAATCGAACAGCTCTGCTTCTTGTTTTTGTCCCAAACAGACACTACATGGCAACCTTTTAAGCATGGGTGATTCTTCAACCTGTTTTGCAGGTAGACTAGTAAAGGAACATGAGTCACTGCAGCTCTGTCAATAATCCTGCTGCAGTAACTATACCTAACTGTTTATGCAGCTCGCATCCAGCTCCGAGCTGTTTTACAGTCATGATTAGATTATTATTTGCATTGCAGTAGCATCTGGAGGCCCAGCTAGGGTGAGAACCCCATTGTTCTGTGCGCTGGACAGGCACGTAAGATGACAGTCCCCGCCTTACTGAAATTTGTAAAGTACATGAACCTCCGTTCTCTGGGTGTCCCTAATCCGGGAACACCTGGGATACCGACCCTGGGCGGCAGAGGAGGAAATGGCTCTGTGCACTGCCGCTCCCCCGGCTAGGGGAACAGAAATGACGCGACGCGCTTCCTCTCTGGCTTTTCCCTTTCACTCTCATAGTGGTGCCTTGGGAGCATCAGGTAAACACCCCACCCTCCTTATGCCCAGACCCCGCAGTGCCCTCCCTGGCCTGGCAAATTCTTTAATTTGGCATACCCTGTTTGCCAGGGTTGCTGGATTAAAGAGGTTCCAGTGTATTAAAATCCAGTCCACATGTAGCATACCCATTGGAGCCAATGGGATTTTGCTTGAATAACAATTGTAGAATCACTTAAAAAACAACAAATAGTCTAGCAGCACCTTAGGGACTAACAAAACATGTAGTTGGTATCATGAGTTTTCGTAGGCACAGCCCACTTCTTCAGATGAATGGAGTTACTAAAGGTCCAGTTTCTAAATAAAAAGGGGATGGGGGGGGGGGGAGAAGAAGAAAAAAAGGGGAAAGAAATAGTTAATTAGTGTCCATGCTACATGAAGAGAAACACCTTCTCTATCAGCTTCATGTGGCATGGACACTAAGTGACAATTTCTTCCCCCTTTTTTCTTTTTTTTCCTTCCCTCCATCCCCTATATATTTAGAAACTGGACTTTTAATAACTCCATCAGAAGAAGTGGGTTGTGCCCATGAAAGCTCATGACACCATCCGCATATTTTGTTAGTCTCCAAGGTGCTGTCAGACTATTTGTTGTTTTTTAAGTTTTTCCACTTACAAACTAACCCTCTTCTACCCCTCTGAAGCAATTGTAGAATCAGGCTGTAAACTACAGCCACACGCATTGCCCTCCCCTCCCTGCCACATGCAGTCTGAGTAGGATTCCCAAAGGGTACTGGCCTCACTTTGCTCCCAGTGAAATCAGCAGGAAGCTGTAGGGCTTCTGCTGTCCATGACTGAGGTATGGCCTTAACTTTTGGAGGCAGGAACACCAAACAGCCTGTAATTTACAATCGGTACATATGTACCAATCATGAAGGTAGAGGCGCTGGCGTCTGGGGGTTAAAACAGGAAATTTTACCAAATCTCAAGTCACACCTCTCTGCAAGGGGTGGATTTTCCCCCAGACTCCAGACCTTTGTCAAATCTGCATTTAAATGTACCAGGGCAGCTTTGACATTAGCGCCTTGTTTGAGTGAATAGGGCTTAGGTGGAGATGGCTTTTCTATCTATACAGCTATAGCTTAGCTAGAGAGAGGCTGGGTGAATAGGTCATGAACAAGGGCCAGCTAAGACAGAGGCTGTTAGCCGTGCTAAAAACAGTAGCATCCTGTCCCTGTCCTGAGAGGCTTACAGTCTAAGCAGGTAAGCCAGACACATGGTGGGCGAAGGAGCAGAACACGCAAGCAGAGAGAACCCATGTGGTGGCTGCAGATGGCATGTTGGTTCCATTTTGTTGGGGGGATTATATTTAGAAGGGGAGCAGCTAGAGCATGGGTTCCCAAACGGGGTGGTAGTGGTGAAGAAATTCTAGGGGGGGCGTGAGGTGACCCAAGCCTCCCCCCCATCAATCACCCTCCCAAGTTTTGCTGCTATTTTTGTTTTTCGGCCCCACTCAGTTCCTTTTCTTTATTTTTTTTTGCTCAACAAGTTTTGCTGCTATTTTTTTGGGGGGGGGGCGTGAGAGTTTCTCAAAAATCAAAAAGGGGGTGTGATGCAGAAAAGTTTGGGAACCACAGAGCTAGAGGAAAACAAGAAGAAAGGGAAAGTGCTGCAGAGGACAAGGCAGGGGAAAGGGGGAACAGGTGTAGTGTGAAGCTCCGGTGGGGGAGTGGGTTGGTGTGAGCAGCTGAGTGCAGCAGAGAATGTCCAGTTTAAATCCCGGAACAAACTCCCCTTACTGTTCCCTGATACACAGGACTGGCCCTGCCATGGAAGCAGGTGGGAATGGGAGCTGGAGACTTTGGTAAGGAAAGTTGCTAGTTCCTACAGAAAGCAATGGAAAATGCAGGGCGAGACCAGGCTGTTTGGTCTGTTTCTATCTGGCTGTTTGTGTGACTGTGAAAGAGGCTGACCTATCCCCGCATGTTTGTAGCCGCCGGGTGGGGCACTGGATTTGTCAATATGCTAGTCACTTTGCAAAGGCAAAATTGACAGCCCCAGTGGTCAGTATAATCTAACTGTTTTGCCTCTGATGTAGGAATGCTTGATCGGAAATGCGATCGCCCGTACAGCCACCTGGAAGCATAGTGCTGGGCAGTACAACACAGGGCTGGGCGTTAGGACTTCTGGGTCTAGACCCTGGCTCTGATACCAAATTGTTGTCTGGCTGTGGCCATGCAGCTTTACCTCTTTGTGCCTCAGTTTCCTTATCTATAAAATGAGGGTAATATGCAAACCATTGGGAGGCATAACTCATTAAGGCTTGTAGCACCCTTTGGGATCCTTGGATGGAAGGGTCTGGAGAAAACAAAGCTAATGTTTATTTATTCGTATCTACCCTGATGTCTGCAGGAATAGCCAACATCTGCTGCTTCACATACGACAGTTGAACCCACCCAACTTCATGCCTGGGGCTAGAACAGGGGTGGGCAATAATTTTTACCCAGGGGCCACTTCAAAACTTTTTTGAAGGGCAGGGCCTAAACAGGAAGGGGCGGGGCTACCCCACCCCCAGACCATGATAGGTCTGGGGGTGGGGGATCCCCTTTGCCCCCCTTCCCAGTAGGCACCCATTTCCTGGAAGACGCTTGGCATGCTCCCCCACACTCAGGCCAATTAGGGCCTGGGGGCAGGGAGCATGGGAAGCCTCCTCCGCTCTCCCCCCCACCTTGCAAGCCACGCGTGGCACTTCAAAGTGCCACATGCTCCTGGCAGGGCGGGAGGAGGCTTCGCGCACTCCCCGCCTGCAGGTCCTAATTGGCCTGGGGGCGGGGGAGCAGCAGGGCCTCCGTGGGCCGGATCAAGCCACTTGGCAGGCCGGATCCAGCTTGTGGAGGCCCTTTTGCCCACCCCTGGCCTAAAAAGACCATTTAAAAGTGGTTGGAAAATACAGCGCCCCAAATACCCATCCTTCAAACAGCCATGCTGTGGAAACCAGTCTCTGGCGGATGAGCCTGCTTCTGAGTAAAGCTACATTTTATGGGTATTTTTAATAAAAGTCATGAAAGGTCATGGCCACATGGGCCATGAGTTTTTGTTTATAGCCCATGACCGTTCCATGACTTACTATGAATACCTCTGACTAATGCTTAGCTGCTCTGGGAGGCCGGGGGGGTCGGTGGGAGGGCGATGGCTTTGGCGGCAGGGGTGGGGGGGGATGACTGCCCCTGGCTGGCTGCTGCTCTGAGGCCCCCAGATACCTCCGTTCGGGCAACCTCCGGGATCACTGCTTCTGCTCAAGCAGCTGGCCCCAGGGAGGGTGACCCCGGTGTCAGCCACACCGGTTGCTGCAGCGGCAGAAACTCCAGGACAAACTTGCAGGCGTACTTATGAGCCGCTGTAGAGCTAACGCTCCCTTCCTCCCACTCCCAGCTATCTGCTGCCCATGCCAGCGAGTTATTTCTGCCCTGTCACTAGGGGAAGCAGTATGTCCAGGCAAGATTTACTGCGTGCTGCTGTCGTACAATTTCCCCCACCCCCATGCTGTGCACCCCAGTCTTTGTCCAGGCGTGCGGCAGCCATCGTCATGCACGCTGTTTCCTGTGTCAGTGTGATCTGCGGTGAGCTCCCTGGCAGAGATAAATGAGTAAACACTTCACACCTACCTCAGCCTAAGGGGAAGTGACCTGGCTGAGTCAGAGGCTGTGCGGGGACTGGAAAATATCCACCCCAACCAAAATCAAAGGTTGAGCAGAGCAAGAGGAGCCTTCAGGCTGCAGCCCCGGGTTTTGCTTACGGCTCGCTGTGCAGTTCTATGCCAGCCGCACAGCTCTGCAGAAGGATGCCCTGCTGTCACCCACCCAGGGTTGTCCTGCATTGCCATGACTCAAGCCAGACCTGACCTGGAGGAATCTCCTCTAGGGTGAGACCATGGTCCCCCCCATGGCTCATTCAATCGCTGGCCTCTGTTGAGATTGCCTCTGATGGGGGGTGGATTTTACGATGGAGTCCCCTGCAAACTGAACAGAAACCCACCAAATTCATTTCCCACTGGCATGTCTCAGCGGGCAGCTACTTTACAGGACTACTGATGTGGGCTAGAGTCAATCTTTTACCTCTATGTTACATTGGCAGCCTCCTGAGCTACCGAGGGCCCTTGTGTTGCCTCGATACTGAAACAGCAGAGTTTGAAAATCACTGTGGTCATTTTAAGATATGAAGATGTAGTAAAGATTGTCCCGACTTTTGCTGCCCCACAAGGGAAAGCCAGCATACAGGGGACACTTCCCCTTGTGGCAAAGGCAATTTGGTGTTTGTTCACTAAGGTAGCGAGGTCAGAAGGGACAATTCCATCCAGGGCACTGGAAGGAAACCCTTTCCATTGTATGGCTGCCAAACTCTCACTCTGTATCCCTTGAGATGCCTTTGGCATGAGGTTGAATGAAATTGCCGGCCTCCTTCTGATCTCACTTAAACGGGCGTTGTTCGTAATAATAATCCTTTTTTCATCAGTAGATGTCAATGCACTTTAGAAAGGAAGGACTCCTCATTGGTCCTATTTTAAAGATGGCAAATTTGAGGCACAGAGAAGTTGGGTAATTTGCCCAAGGTCATCCAAAAGGCTACTGGCATAGTTGAGAATCTTAGAATCCTAGTACTGGAACAAATTTCGAGAGGTCATCAAGTCCAGTCCCCTGCTCTCATGGACAGACCAAGCACCATCTTCATTCCTGACAGGCGTCTGTCTAACCTGCTCTTAAATATCTCCAATGATGGAGATTCCACAACCTCCCTAGGCAATTTATTCCAGTGTTTAAGCACCCTGCCAGAAAGTATTTTCTAATGTCAAACCTAAATATCCCTTGTTGCAATTTAAGCCCATTGCTTCTTGTCCTATCCTCAGAGGCCAAGGAGAACAATTTTCCCCTCTTCTCCTTGTAACACCCTTTTATGTATTTGAAAACTGCTGTCCTGTCCCCTCTCAGTCTTCTATTTTCCAAACTAAAACAAACTCAGTTCTTTCAGTCTTCCCTCATAGCTCATGTTTTCCTTTAATCATTTTTGTTGCTCTCCTTTGGACCCAATCCGTTTCTCCACATCTTTCTTAAAATGTGGTGCCCAGAACAGGACACAATACTCCAACTGAGGCCTAATCAGTGCAGAGTAGAGCGGAAGAATGACTTCTCATGTCTTGCTCACAACACTCCTGTTAATGTATCCCAGAATCATGTTTGGTTTTTTTTTGCAAGAGCATCACACTGGTGACTCATATTTAGCTTGTGGTCCTCTATGATCCCTGGATTCCTTTCTGCAGTACTCCTTCTTAGATAGTCACTTCCCAATCTGTACGTGTGAAACTAATTGTTCCTTCCTAAGTGGAGCACTTTGCATTTCTTCTTATTAAACTTCATCCTGTTTACCTCAGGCCATTTCTCCAGTTTGTCCAGATCGATTTTGAATTATGACCCTATCCTCCAAAGCACTTGCAACTTCTCCCAGCTTGGTAGCATCTGCAAACTTAATACGTGTACTCTCTATGCCGATATCTAAATTGTTGATGAAGATTTTGAACAGAACAGGTCCCCAAAGTGTCCCCTGTGGAACCCTACTTGTTATGCCCTTCCAGCATGACTGTGAACCATTAATAACTACTCCTGAGAACAGTTATCCAGCCAGTTCTGCACCCACTTTATAGTAGCCCCATCTAGATTGTATTTTCCTAGTCTTTCTGAGTCCTAGCCTAGTGCCCTGTCAGCTAGGCAAGAGTAACTCTGCTGAAGTGAATGGGAGCTTGTAATTTTCAGAGGTGAGCACTGTAGTTGCTCACAGTACGTCTACACAGCAGCGTTATTTTGGAATAACTGACGTTAGGAAATAACATAGTCCGTGTCTGCACTACAAGCAGTTATTTCAACAATATGTCAAAATACTGTCAAGCTGGAGGACTGCTTACTTCGACTCCTGTAACCTTCATTGTATGAGGAGTAAGGGAAGTTGGAGGAAGAGTGCTCTTTCTCGGACTTCCTGCTGTGTAGACAGCGCCAAAAGCCGAAATCAGCTATTTCGACTTAAGCTATGCAATTAATGTAGCTCAAGTTGCGTAGCTTATTTCAGCATTAGCCCTGTTCTCAGTGTAACAACCCATCTGGGCCAACAGTGGGGCTTGAACTGGGGACTTCCAGAGCCACACTTGTGGGACTTTACACCTCAAACAGGCAGAGGCTATAGGAGCCTCACATCCTCTGTGGTTCAGGCACTTGTGATTCTCTGAAAAACTGGGCTCAGGAGCTACCCTGTTGGGTACCCAGCGTGGGATTAGAAAAGGCCCTGTTTTTGTTTAGAGGTGATGGGATTTTCGACTCTTGTGACCAAAAAAAACCCAAAAAACAGCTGCATGGGCTGGGGAGGTTTTAGCATCTGCTCCTATCTGATTGTTTTCCATCTTGTGGTACAATAGCATCCATTGTCAGGATGATGTAAGTTGCAGCAGGTATGATTTGTAGCTGCTCTCTGATAACAGGGTGCTTATCAGCCTTTGTTTAAACAAATGCACCTTTTAGTGCATCAGGGCTGAATGCGGTTCCCGGCATTTGAAAGACAGTGTCAGGTTAGGCCTTGCATAATTACAGTTTAAATGCTGATGGTGAGCTTGGAGCCATATGGGTACCTAGAGGGGAGTGTAGCCGCAATTTAGGGGCTTTTATCCTGCTTACTTTTCCTGCTGCTGGCATAGCAGGAAAAGAGGTGAGGCCAGGCCTCCCACACTGCTTTGATCCCTGGCTGCAGATGGGTCCTGGCGTTGTAAAGCAGACTGGCACTGCACTGGAATGGGAACAGCACAAAAGGGAGCTGAGCTTTGAGATATTGTTGCACAATCCGCCTCTAAGCCGCACAGAGCGCTTGAATTCCAGAGATCTGACTCAGTGTGTACCGGGAGCTGGTCAGAACTCAGCATGTTTTTTGTGTCTGAAGGGTGGAGAGGATTTCTGAACTACAGACCTCATGACATTGCACTGATGCCTGGTGGCATTTGAAAAAGATATAGTTCAGAAAAAGATTATTGTTTATATCGTGGGAGCACCTAGGATCAGGCCTCCCTTGCGGTACAAAAACACAGGCCCAAAAATTCTGTCCCAGAATTCTTCTGTCTCTGTGTTACGAGTAATAACACCTGGGGTTATTATAACAGAAAGTGGTGGGGTTTTTTAAACCTGTCTCCTCTTTGTTGTTCATGCTGCTTATTTGCCCGTCTGTGTTTCACTGAAACTATGAGTCAGTCAGTTTCGTTTTCTCGTTCCCCTTTGGCCAGCACAACACCCTTGCCTTCCGCTTCGCCTCAGTCCGGGAATTGTTTACATCCAAATAAATCTGTTCTTCCTGAATCGAAAACAACCCCAGAAAGAACTTTGGGGGAAGGAGATTGTCATTCCTCCCCCACACCTTTATTTACACAACCTAGAACATAAGAGGGGTTAGACCAAAGGTCCATCTAGCGCTGTATCTTTGTCTGCTGACAGTGGCCAATGCCAGGTGCCCCCAGAGGGGAATGAACAGAACAAGTGATCATCAAGTGATCCCTCTCCTGTCACCCATTTCTAGCTTCTGACAGAGGGTAGGGATACCATTCCTGCCCATGCTGGCCAATAGCCATTAATGGACCTAACCTCCATGAATTTATTTAGCTCTTTCTGAACCCTGTTAAAGTCCTGGTCTTCACAACATCCTCTGGCAAGGAGTTCCACAGGGGCTATGTCTAGACTGCAGGCTTCTTTCGAAAGAGGCTCTTTTGAAAGAGCCTCTTTCGAAAGAGCCTCTTTCGAAAGATCGCGTCTAGACTGCAGGCGGATCTTTCGAAAGAGCAATCTGCTTTTTCGAAAGGGAGCACCCAGCGAGTCTGGATGCTCTCTTTTGAAGAAGCCCTATTTACATTGAAGAACGCCTTCTTTCGAAAGAGGAACTTTCGAAAGAAGGCGTTCTTCCTCGTGAAACGAGGTTTACCGCCATCGAAAGAAAAGCCGCGTTCTTTCGAAATAATTTCGAAAGAACGTGGCTTGAGTCTGGACGCAGGGGAAGTTTCTTCGGGAAAAGGCTACTTTTCCCGAAAATACCCCTGAGTCTGGACACAGCCAGAGAGACTGTGTGTTGCATGAAGAAATACTTCCTTTGGTTTGTTTTAAACCTGCTACGTATCAAACCTAAATTTTGTGTAATCACACAGTGTCTCTGACTCACTGTCTTCGTCCATCTATCCATTGGTCAGTTACCCAGTTATCTTTTTATGAGCCAGAATTATGTTATTGGTGTGATCTTGGGCTTGATTTTCAGACTTGTTAAGGACCTACAAATTTGTCTGAAGTCAAAGGGAACTGCATGTGTTCTGTACCTCTGAAATCCATGACTGACCTGTGCCCAGACCTGAGTTTAAATGTATATAGGCCTTGTACTCCACTGTTTTCCACCTTGTATTATCGCTTCTCGGCCTTTTGGCTAAGATCAAGTGTCTTTAATCATTTAGACTCTGAACCTGCAAATGAGTATGCATATAATTTATATTTAAGTAGGTGAATACTCTGAATTAAGCCAATATCTTGTTTTTACTAGTGTTTAACCATAGTGCAGAGAAGGCAATTTGTAACTTAACACAAATTAGCTAGTAACACAAATTAGCTAGTAACATTGTGCTTTATTAGGCGTCTGTTGGCTCGTAAGAGCTGCCATGCTTAGCCATGGGTTCCCTACAGTCAGCAACTTGTCTTGTCCCATATTTGTCAGATGTCCTTGTGTAAGGATGTGTCCACACTTGGAAATTTTTCCAGACTAGCTATTCCAAATTAATTTCCCCATGTGGACCTTCTTATTCCAGAAGAGCTGCTCTGCTTCCAAGTGGAGACAAGCTCTGATACAGGCCTAGTGTATCCTTCCACTACGGCAGCCACTAATGTCGATAGATCACTAGCAACCTGTCTGCACTGGGCTCTTGCTGTTATGTCACCGGTGGAGCATAACCCAACAGCAGGGAAACTCCACCCCAGCTTATGTTTTGAAGATCCAGCCAACCTGGTTCATTTCCCTGAGCATGTGTGGAGCCTGCTTTGTTGTTCTCTTGAACAGTCGGCCAGGTGACACTACTGCTCTGCATCTTATTTGTTCCAAACCAAGACCTGTTTATAGCCCTGACACTGAAGAAGAAGCGGCTGTGTCCAGAAACAGTCACAGGTTTTCCAAAACAACCCCTGTCTTCTGTTGGAGCCTCAGAACCATCGTCCCTGCTAGTGACTTATCTCTCCCTCTATTTGTTATCAAAGCAGAGGATTTGGACACCCTGCTGGTAAACAGCAGGGGTGGGGATTTCAGGAAGGCTGAACAGCAGCCTTTCTGCAGGGCAGCTCGGCTTCAGATCACCTGCGTTTCAGCGAGGTTCCTGTTTTGCAGCAGCACAGTTCACTGGGGCGCTGGGAGTCAGGCGACTGGCTTGAAGTCATGTGGTGTGCTGACGTATGTGCGTGTGAGTGTGTGTGTGTGTGTGTGTGTAATTTAGTGGTTACAGCATCTGCAGCAATGCTGTGTGAAAAAGCATGGCTTTCTTCCTGTTACCAACACCAGGTCATGCAAAGGACACAGAAGCCCAGATGGCATTTGCAGCTACCAGACATACTGGCATCAGTGGGCTCAAATAGTAAGTGATCTGATAGGAAGTGAGTGCATGAAAATGGCTCACGAGCCTTGGTTATCCAGTCCTGGAGAATCTATACAACTGCACCTGCATCCCAGAAGCATCGCTAGGACATACACTGTAGGGAACAATCCTGCAGTGGCTACAGAGAGATGCCAGGCTGGGTTGATGGGTTGGCTCCCACTCACCAGACACTTATCGGATGTTGTAATTCTAGTAACACAGGGTGGGGAAGCTTGTTTGGGTTCGGGGCCACTGAGCCACAGAAAAAATCAGCTGGGTGCTGCACACAAGCGAGAAGCAAAAAATAAAAATTAAAAAAAGAAACCCACACAACCATCCCTGACAGTGGCCTTCCATATCAGCGCCTCACTCTTTCCTGTTCTCTGCCTCAGGCACTTACTGGTTCAGACTTCGGTGGACAGAAATGCTTTCATTCAGCTCAAGCTATTGGGCGTTTTACAGCAGGACCTGGGTGAAATGCAATGGCTTGTGTTATGCAGGAGGTCAGGCTAATGGCCCTTCCTGGTTCTGGTCCTAGGCTATATGAAGGGAAGGTTGAATGGCATTGTACAAGGCACTCGTAAACCCCATCTGGAATCCTGCGTACAATTCGGGTCAGCCACATGCAAGAAAGATGACTTCAGACTAAAGCAGGGGCAGAGGAGAACTACTCGGACGATCAGATGAATGCAGGGCCTAGCTTCTGAGAGGAGACAGGAGAGCCTGGCTTGTTGAAAGTAGCAGTAAGAAGGCTGCTGGGGGCTGGATGCAGAGTTATTTCAGGTGAAGGGCACAAGAACAAATGGATATAAATGGGCCATGAGCAAACTGAGGCTGGGACTTAGAAGAAGGTTTCTAACCAGCAGAGGAGTGAGGTTGTGGGGCAGGCTAGCTGAGGTTGGGGATGGCAAACACCGTAGTGTGTTTTAAGGGAGAGCTGGACACATTGATGAGTGTGATTATATGCAGGGGCTGTTTATGATGGTGGGAGAAGGCTCAGCTGTGCTAGTGCTCACGTCTGGTTTATGTCTGATGTTCTTAAACACTAATGCTTCAGCCAGACCCACCAGTAGGGGTCAGCAAAGGAATTTGCTCCCCACCTCCAGTGCAGGGGTCCCCAACCTCTCAGGGATGCCGGGCGCCCAGGCTGCTCATGCGTCGGGTGCCTGGGGGCGGGGCCGCTCACGCACCGCATGCCCAGGGGCGGGGCCGTTTATGCGCTGCGCACCCGGGGCCGGCACCGCACATGTGCCATGCACCCGGGGCAGGGGCTGCCCTTGAGCCGCGCACATAAATGCCCCAGCGGGCGCCACGTTGGGGACCACTGCTCCAGTGTATTCTGGGAGGTTTCCCTCCATCCTCCCCCCTTCCTCGGAGAACCCAGAGGTGGCAGAGCTGGAGCTGGGACACTGGACTGGAAGATTGATCATCGTCTGTCTCGGTTGCTTGGCTGGCTGGTTCTTGCTCAGGTGCTCAGGGTCTAACTCCCATATGTGGGGTCAGGAAGGAATTTCCCTCCCAGGACAGCTTGGCAATGACCTTTCCTCCCCCCACCTTTCTCTGCAGTATGGGGCACAGGTCACTTGCCGGGATTATTAGCATATTTTCCTGCCATTGATGAGGCCTTGGGCATTGATATTCCTCTGTCCCTCTTGTTCTCTGTCTTTTGCTCATAATAGTCCAGTCTCCTAAGAGCTGTAATACTCTGGTATCATTTCGGTTGTTTGGTTGGTGTGTGGGTGGCCTGTGCTATAAAAAAAATCATTTCATAACCTCTATGAAAGGATTAGGAATCTGCATTTTCAAGCTTTTCTTCACAACCACAAAGGCCAGAAACTTTTTTTCCCCCTTATAATCCTTTGACTCTAGAAGCTGGGACTTTAAGAATGAGATCAGCTATTGTGAAACCTGTGATAAAATTATGAGAGTTGGCATCACTCCCTGGGGATAAAAAATCTCCTGCACGACCGTGTGTACACTTGCAATTGAACGACAACACTTTTGTCATTCATGGGTGCTTAATACCACCCCCTCCCAAATTAAAACAGTTTTGCCGTGGCAAGTGCCAGTGTAAATGGCGCGTTGTCGGCAGCAGCGCTCTCCTTTCGACAAAGTGAACCCTGCTCATAGCGGGTGGAAGTATTTAGTTGGCAGAAATGCAGACAAACAGCATTCGCACGGCCTGAATTTAACAATCCGGCCGTGTTGCTAAAAGCTGGGTAGTGCAGACAAAGCCTATGCCTCATTTTTTAGAAAGCCACTCACAAGAAAGTTTGCCTTGCTTTGTTTGTTTAAAAGCGATAAAACATTAAGCTAACACTTTTGACGTTGACCACTGATTTTTTTTGGCAGCCTGTGGAGGCTTTTTTGCCTGGATTTTCGGAGGAGTTGAGCGCTTGCAGCTGCTGTTGAAATCAGTGTGAGCCGCGGGTTCTCAGCACGCCTACAAAAATCCAAGTCTCTAGTAGAGCTTCCAAAAGACAGAGGCTTTTCAAAATGTGATGGCACCACATCTGTTTGAAACCCTCTCCGTCTGAAGCATGATCTGTGCATGTAATGTGGGGCAAAGGCACCATGGTCCATGGCTGTACAGGCTGAACCTCTTTAGTCAGGGACCCTCGGGACCATCCGACTGGTGCAGAAGCAGAGAATTTGCTGAACCACGGCAGGGCAATATTGTCTAGCAGCATCACTAACACTTGCCCTTCTTACTAGGTTCTGAGGAGACATTTAGGGGTAAATTAGAGCTAAATAACAGCACAGAACACTGAGAGCCAGGACCAGTGGCTTTATGGGACCTCGGGAAACTGGGCCACGCCAATGATAAGTGGACATCCAGCTAATTAAAATCAGTCTCCCAGTTAGCCCTTGACTTGGTTTGTTTTGAAGCTCTCTAGTTTTCTTACTCTATTTGTCACTGATATGCTCCCTCCAAGATCCAGGTTCAGCCCTCATTTGATCCTGTAGCAAGACGTGTTGCTAACACACACCTTGTCTAACCAAACAATTGCACTGCTTTAGTTAAACTGATTTGGTTCTGTTGGTACAAACTCCTGCGTGACTTTATTATGGAAGGCAGCATGGCGCAATAGAGCGTGCACTCGGCTGGCACTCAGGAAGACTTTGGGATCTGTGCCACTGGCCTGGTGGGTAAACCTGAGCAAGCAGCTTCCCAATGCTGTGCCTCAGTTTCACATGGCATCTGTCAGTGCTTCAAGCCTCTGAGGGCTCTGCTGCTGTCTCATCAAACCCCCCAAGCAGAGCAGGCCCTTGCAGACCAATCTGCCATCTAAACACAATGGCCATTTGGTGCGTCAGAACGACAGAGAGCGCAGCAGTGCAGGGGGTGCTGGTGGAGGCGGCCTCAAAGGATACGGGAGAGGCTGTGGAGTTTCCCCAGGGTCATAAGAGCAGGGGGATAGAAGGGCTTCCCTCACTCCGGCGCACCCCAGGGGAGCTGCCTGCCTGACTCTGTCAGTCGTTGTCTCTTCCTCAGAAGATCAAGTGGCCCGTGAGACGGAGGAGGTGTTCCAGAGCTATGCCTTCCACCGCTACCAGCAAGAGAGGGAAGCGGGCGGAGAGGAGGTGCCGATGGACCCCGAGATTGCAGAGATCCAGCAGGAGACGGGCAGGTAAAGCTCTCCCCATTACAGACTGAATCATACCTCTCCCCACATAGTCCATGCTCAGGGTGGATTCACATTCCTGACCCTGCATCCTCCTGGCCAATGTTCCCCCTGATCGTTCCCATCCACGTGCAGATTTTTTTTCCCAGCCATGTGCGGAATAAATTTGTGCCATGCATAAAGCATGTGCAAATGTGCACCACCCGTAGAAACATAAACCTAGCGGTGAGTGCTCTGCTAATCAGCTGGGCAGCATTTGAATCGTTCCTGAGCGGCCGCACAAGCGCACCGCTTACAGCAAACCCTGCTCTTGACATCCTGCACTCACTGTGGAAGTGGGGCCCATCTCTAAAGTTTTCTATCCTCTTGCCAGCACCAGCAGCCAGGTGGGCAGACGCCTGGCCCTCATCGGAGATGACATCAACATGCGGTATGACGCAGAGTTCCGGAACATGCTGAAGACCTTGCAGCCCACAAAGGACAACGCCTACGAGTACTTTACCAAGATAGCCTCCAGGTAAGGCAGCCAGCTCCCTGCACTCCCATGCCACCTCCCTAGGAATGCTGGTGACAGACGGGGTCTTGTTCTGTTGCAGATCGAGTCAGACTGGCACACAGGGTGGAAATCAGAGGAGCAAAAATTAGTGTTATTTTACCCAAATCCTGCCCCCAAACCCAGCCCACAACCCCAGAGAAGCTGGTGTCAGCTGTGAACTAGTTCACAATGGAAGGATGGAGTTCCATGAAGCAGTGCCCAAAATATGCCCATGTTTTCCATCTGTCTGTGCTTCTGCCTGTCATTGTACACCCATGTCAGATATGTCATGGGCGCCTGTAACCAGGAGTGGCCCATGACTATAGGCCGACTCAGCCGTCGCCTAGAGCGCCGCCTTCGATGGGGTGCCTAGGGCGCCCGATGATGACTTCATTCCATTGTCGGCCGTGCAGGTGGGGGTGCCGATCGTGCGTTCCGCCTGGGGTGCCAGCTGCCGCAGCCGACCTCGGAACACTCCTGACTGTAACTAGGTCTTCGGTCCCATTTGCAAATGCACCTGCAGTCTTTGCAATGAGCTAATGAGCATGCAGAAAGATGGATGGTGATGAAAATGTGCCCCAATGCTGTGAATCCCAAGGGTGATAACAGAATGTGTCATTGAGCTGTGAGGCCTGGCTCTCCTCTGACATCCGGAGGGATTTTACTGATGTCTGGAGTTACCCCGGTGTAAAACCAGCACAAGAGGGAAATCTTGTCACTGTTGAATTCTTGGGCAGACCTGTGTCAGCTCCCATTGGGAAGGTTTTTCTTCGCAGCCAGGAAAGCTTGATGGTTGAAAGCTCAAGGCCTGTTTTCTAGCTGGCTCTAAGCAACCACAGCTTCAGGCAATAGGCTCTGTAGAGGCTCGGTGTCTCTAACAATGAAACGCCTTAGTCCAGCCTGTGACCTAGCTAGCACTCAGACCTGGTTACTCCACAGCCCTTTAAGTGCTGCCGGCGCATCCTCCTGCCCTGAGGCGCAGCTTAGCCCTGCTGCTGAGAAGGGGAGAGAAGGGTGAAAAGTGAAAGCGAAGGGTCTGAGAAGCTGGGACTCTGATGCGTTTGTTTGCTTGTTTACGGCGGGAGGAAAGTCTCTCCCAGAAGTCAGTGGGTGGAAAGGGAGCGTGTTCTGGTGGTGCTGGAGTTTCCCGTGTGATCTCCCAGCTGCTCAGGCTGTGCAAAAGGGGCTGGATTCTGTGTGAGCTCTGTCTGAACTGGCAACGCTGGCTCCGGGGCTGGGCATACGCCACAGTGGAAGGGGGAAGGGCAGTTATACCAGTCCTCAGAGTTTCCCAGACTGTTGCAGCTCACACCAGGACTGGCAGTTCCCTGGTGTCCCTTGCCCTCTTGCTTGCAGAAGAGCTTGGACGCAGGGGAGAATCCCGCTCCCTGTGTTTAAAACAGAACAGCAGACTAGCCGTGCTCAGAAACCTTCTGATTTCAAGAGCTTGCCATTGTTGAAATGGCTGCACAGATGCCTGTGGATTGGGGCAGCTTCCTAGAGTGTGTGTTGGGTTCAGCGCAGTCCATATAAGCAAGCAGATAGAGGAAAGCACTTCAGTCCTCTGCTACTACTGGCAGGCCACGGCGGAGGTGGCTTATCCGGGGTAAAGGGAAAGGCAGCAGACATAGCTGGTGAACCCACAGCTTGGCATTGATGGGACGAGGCCCTTGAGGAGATGGGGGTCCCCCTCTGCCCTATCTCCCCTATTTTGGGATAGCCGCGAGAGGCTTGCCTGTGCACGGCATCATTCTGCCTGGTACTATCCTGCCATGGTATCTGAGCACCTCACAACCACCACTGGATTCTACCCCTGTAGGCCCCCCTGAGGAAGGGAAGGCTTAGCTCTCTTTTACTGATGGGGAACAGAGGCACAGAGAAGGTGAAGCAATTTGACACAGACTGTGGATTGAACCTTGAGGCCCAGACTCATCCCTATCCACTAGGGCCTCCTTCCTCCCTCATTAGGCCAGGCCCAGTGCAAATGACAGTCCTGCGGCACGGCTATACTGGGAAGGGGAGGAGGCTTCTCGCCACTGGCACACCCACCCAGCCTTTCCCCAGGGCACATGCTGGTCTTGGTGTATGTTGCCTAACTGTCTCTTCTGTCCTTTCTTCCTGCTCCCTTACTTCGGGAAGCCACGCTTTGCCATCCTGAGGTGGTTAACGCACAGCAACACAGGTAAATTAACCTCTGTCCCTCACTCTCCATCCTGCCTTTTCAGTGTTGTTCCTTCCTGCATCTCCACTAACTCCCCTCTTTCCGTAAGCTGTTCTGGAAGGCCCCATCTGTACTAGGAAGATCCTCATCTTTATGCGGTGCAGCGGGGTGGGTACCTGTGTTTGAACAGTTTCTCTGTCGCTGTGCGAACAGAAATAGCCTTGACAGGCACCCACATACTCTGGTGCAATAAGGGGTAACTCAGGGAGGTGACACTGGTGGTGCGAGACCCATGTGAATTGGTGGTTGTTTGGGCTGGAAGCTGTGCTTAGGAGTGGAACCCAATTGGGTTGATGCTGCACAGATGCACGTTGAAAGTCCCTCCTCGCCCGAAAGAGCTGACAGTCTAAGGCGAGATCAGCAGCCAGCCCTAGGGGAGGTATTTAATTGTCATGCATCCAGGTGAAGAAGAAATCATGTCCTAATGTGCTCGGGCCACAGCGCTGTTGAAACCTGCCTCTCTCTGTTGCCTAGATAAAGCCCAAGAGTGAGTGTGTTCCTTCCAGGGTAGCTGCCACTCAAGGAGAACAAATTTGTTAGTGGCTGTGGTGGAGCATGTGGAAGAGCAGATCTGCACAGTTAGTTGTGTGTGTTTTCACCGCGACGCTGTCGCTCTCTTTGATAGGATGTCACTCGAGGGCTCAGGGTGCTCCAGGTGTGCACAGGATGCACCTGTGAACCCCCAGACATTTCACCGACTGCAGCGGAATGTGTCTGGATGGAGCAGCCCAGCAGGGGGTGGCGGAATACCAGCTCCAGCAGGCCTCGCATTGTCTTTTTAACCAGAAGGCTTGGTTCTGTTACAGCTTGTTTGACAGCGGCATTAACTGGGGCAGGGTGATTGCGCTGCTGGGGTTCGGTTACCGGATGGCAATCCATGTATACCAGCACGGGATGACCGGCTTCCTCCGGAGCATTGCCCGCTACGTGGCAGATTTCGTGCTCCGCAATCGCATTGCCCAGTGGATTGCCCAGCAGGGAGGATGGGTGAGTAAGTCTGCCTCTTTTTCTCCACAGGGCAAAGTTCCCTGTAATCCAGGGGCTACTCAACTTTGGAAGCCCCGAGGGCCACAGTGATACTCACAGCACATGCTGAGGGCCGCAACTTAAGTGTGGTAGCATATACATGCACATATATATGCAAATAGTTTCTTTCACACTGACAGGCATAAATACAAAAATTGAGGCAAGATTACACAACACGCAGGCCCCATTTAAGTCAGTTCTGCTGATATTAATAAAATGCAATATTTACCCCATTTCCACCCATATAACAGCACTTTCAATGAGCAATGGCAGTGCAGGAATTTAACTTCTAAAACTACTATATCAACAGAAGACCATTATATTGACTACTTTTTTGTTTTGGTTTCCACCCGGGCGCTGCGTGTTGAGCCCTGTGTAAACCCCAACCGCACCGTGGGCCGCAAGCAAATGGGCCACATGTTGAGTAGCCCTGCTGTAATTATTTCCATCCATGTGTGGATTTTTCCATCTGTGTGCAGAATAATTTTTTTTCGTGTGCACCAAGACATGCGCAAATGTGCACCACCAGGAGAAACAAAAAAAATAGCGATGGGCACTCTGATTATCAGCTGGGCAGAATGTCTTGGGTTGTGATGCACAACTCACAGGGAAAACTGATGCAAGGTAGCTAGGCCAGGCTGGGGTCAGCACATGCTGGAGCAGTCTGCATGCTGGGTACACCACAGACAGAGGCTGCTCCGGTCTCCATGAGTTAACCAGAACCAGTAAGCGTCACCTGTCAAGGGCGATGCTTACCAGTTAACCTTTCACCGCCCTAGTTCTTATATTGAAACTGCTGCACAGAAAGGGCTATTTGGATTCCTTAGCTGCTGTAGGTAAGAGTGTCCCTTACAGCTGGCTGACGGATGAAAACGCTTCTTCACTAATAATGCTCTGAAGTTACTGTGGGTTTACCATGGTGTCAGTGGGATCAGAATCTGGCTCATTTGGTGGCAGGGCGGAGCATATTTTAATGAACGCGATGCCGCCAAATTTATACACTTGTGCAGCGGGATCACTGTGCTGCTCCGTCGTTTAACCGGCGATTCTCTCTCCTGCGGCAGGTGGCAGCATTGGACTTGGATAACGTTTATGTGAAGTACATGATGGTGGTGCTGGTCGTGGTCCTGCTGGGTCAGTTGGTGGTACGGCGCTTTTTCAGCTCGTGACTGGCGTGGAGGCCGAGGCCGGCGATTCGGCCAAACTCTCTCTCAGCACTCTGCAATAAAGACATCTCCCGTGAGAGAGAGGCTCAGGGAACAAGCAAGGGAGAGCAGTATGGAAAGGACAACTCCTCTGCTGAGACCACGCCATCCGTGGAGTGACTGTGGAGTGCCGGCCAAGAACTACACGGAGAGGCGTTAATGAGGGGTCTTGGGGGGTAGGGAGGAATTGATTATCTCATCCAGAGGTTGAATACAGCAGTAAGGAACGTGGGCGTGATGGCATTCCCAGCAATGGGGCGAGGGTTGCAGGTTCCTCCTGTGTACTCAGACTGGAGAAGCCCCCTTAGAGGAACAAACATTGTTCAAATAATGCGCAGAGAGTTCCATCCTCTAATGGATTTTAGCCCCGATTTCACCTGCCTTCATATAACAGGAGTTCAGCCACAGCTGGTGCAGTCTCTGCTTGTCGGTCATTGGAGGGGGTCAGCCAATGCTGGAGAGTGTGTGGCAGGTTGGCTTTTACCTTCCCTTGCTCCCAGCCTACTAAACCCAGATTCGTAGCTTCCCCGATTGCTCGTAAAAGGCATCCCTGGCCACCACTCAGCAAACACAGTTTGACACGTGACAATCAGGACTAGACATTCAGTTGCCTCCAGACATGACAAACCGATCCTGTTGGAGATCTGCTTCCCAAAAGGAACATCCCAGACACCTAACCAGAGCTGCATCCTAGGACTGTGGTCACCAGCCCATCCTAGGGGTATGCAGAAGCCTGAACTTCCAGGTAGCAGCAGGTATATAAAGGAACAGCTGGTTTTCAAACACTAAAATACCATGGGGTGAATCGGGAGTGAATGTCTTTGGTTGCGATCCATCATCCCACATCTGCACTGTTTGGTTTACAGGTGATGGGCTTCATCCAAACACATACCTTGCTGTGGACAATCTCTCTCACTCACCGCCTGTATTTCTGTTGCTGTCATTCGGAGAGCTCTGAAGTCCCCAGAGCGGTGAGGGAGGGGGTGTCTAAGTCTGGATCTGACCCTTGATGGTTGGGTCCATCTGTGCTTCCCACTTCAGGTTATTGTGTAAAGCTTGTAAACTGTGACTGGATTTAAGCTGTGTCCATGTGGGCCTCACACTGGGTCTAGACCCAATTCCTGCCCACCCTGATTCTAGCACTGTTTGGCCAACCTGTGGGGAAGAAGCCAAACTGTGTTCTGATCTAAAGAAAGCTGGAGAGCCAGATCCTTGGATAATAAATGGCTTTCAGTGCTGTGAAGCTGAAGACCTTGCTCCTGTCTAAAGGCTAGTATAAGGGACCAAGGCTACTTAATTTTGTCCTAAAGACTGGATAGAAGAAGTAGCAGCAATAAGACTATGTTAAGTGTTATCAGGGATTTTTCTGCTCTTGCCTGTGTCATGAACCTTTGTTGGTTGCGGTGAACAGCTTGCGAGGGGAGGAGGCAAAGGGATGTGGTGACGACTCTTCTAGGCGGTTGCAGTAGTAGATCTCATAGGGTGCGTTTACACTGCACCGTTATTTTCAGATAACTAGCGTTATTTTGAAATAATGCAAACGTCTACACAGCCATTCTGTTATTTTGAAATAATTTCGAAATAACGGACGGCTTATTCCAATAATCTGTAAACCTCATTCTACGAGGAATAACGCCTATTTCAAAATAGCCCCTCACCAGGGCCATTCTAAGTTATTCCTCCCCAGTGCCTCCTGGGGCTCTAAATCGAGAGAGCGCGTCTGCATTAGGGAACCCTGCCTCGGTTTAATTTTGAGGCTTTCCTGAAGTGTAGACGTGCTATTTCGAAATAAGCTATTTCACAATAACTATTCCGGAATAGCTTATTTTGAAGTAAACAGTGTAGACGTACCCATAGGGATTTACCAGGGTGGATTAGACCTGTGGCTTGTCTAGTCCACTAGCCAGGCTCAGACACTGCCCAAGTGCTTGGGAGGAAAATGAAAGAAGTCTGCCATAGGAAAACGTGGGGTGATCTACTCCGATGAAGGCCTCATCCTAATCCCTAATAGTTAAGTGATGGGCATGAGGTTTAATATCCCTTCCAAACTTTGTGTTAGCATTAACTGTGATAACTGGCTATTTTTGCTATCCATATAAATTCCCACATCCTTTTAGAGTCCTGTTAAATTCAAATCCTCAGCAACATCTGTATTGCTTCCTTTATCTAATGATGCGTTCTATAGAAATAGCATTTCCTTTTATCTGTTCAGAATGACCCAGCTTTTATTTCATTGAATGTCTCCTTGCTTGAGAAGGGAGAACATTAGCTCCCCTTCTCTAGATCATTCCTTATTTTATACCCTTGTCCTCTCTTTCTCTTCAACTTTCTAAGGTAAAATGATAGCAAACTTTCCCTCCCCCATCGCCTGCCTCTAAACCTCCTCCTGTTACGCAATATCCTGTTTGAAAGGGAGCGCCTGGTACTTCACAAAGCATCCACAACCATCAGGTTGCATAAAGATGTGAGAATATTTTCCATAGTGTGCTGCATCTGATTCCTTAGTCCTCTTGACATCTTGTTAGCTTTTTTCCGCCAGCTGCACATTGTATTAAGGTCTCACTGAGCTGCGACCCTCAGACTCCACTCCTAAGTTGATACAGTTAATTTGGAACTGTGTACAGTGCACAAGTAGTTCTCCTCCTTCCCTCCAGTGTGCATTGCTTTGCATTGAACAACACTAAGCATCACTTCCCATCATGTTGCCAATTCAGCTGGCTTGATTAGGCCCTTCTGGAGCTCCAGTGTTCTCTCTTGCCTCCCCTAACCTAAATAACTGGGCATCGCCTGCAAATTTTGCTACTCCACTGCTCACCTTCTCTTCCAGATGACACTGAACTCCAGACCGAGCCCAGCACTTTGAGACTCCCAGCTGTTAACGTTTTGCTGTGATTAAATTTGATCATTTGTTCCTTCCCTTTGTTCCCTGTCCCGTAGCCACTTTTTGACCCCTGACTAATTAGTTTCGTTAATAGCCTCTTGTGCAGGACCATGTCAGAGTCCTTTGGAAAGTCTAAATAAATTATGACAACAGACTCTACTGATATGTTCCAAGCACTGTAGTAAGTTAGTGAAACATGATTTTCCTTTGCAAGAAACCATGCTGGTGAGACCTTATCATCATGATCAGGAACAGTTTACCAAGGGCCATGCTAGATTCACTATCACTGACCATTTTTAGTTGTGATTTAGATTTTTTTCCCCCCTAGAATATCTACTCTAGAAATGATTTTGGAAAATGTCTCTGGACTGTGCTATATAGGAAGTCAGACTAGATGATCGCAGTGGTCCCTTCTGGCCTTTGCAATCAATCTGTGAATCTTCCAGATGTGTGAGTTACCTGTTTTTTGTTTGAACTTATTTCCCAGGTACTAGATTTAAGACTAGTAGATTTTTTTTTTATGATGCTTTATGGTAAGAGATCAAGTCCCAGTGGACTCAGTGTCGGGGGCCCCGAAAGGGAACCTTTAAAACTTGAACCTTTGTTTAGTTTACCACTTTTTTTCTCTGCTACCTCCAAAAATATTCAACTGGGCACTGTCAAACCCAAGACACTGCAAAGACTGTCTCCAGGCATTTGCTTGTCACCCTTTTGCCTTTACTTTTGCTGTTGGCACTAATTTCGGAAGGGGGAGAAAAGGCAGGTTTGACCTGGGGGATGAGACAACCAGGGCAAGGTGCTGCTACGTGAATTGCTGATCTGCAGTACTGTATTCGGTCTCTGGCTGGCACTGTTGTTGCACATGTAAATAGCTACCAGAGGTGTTGAGGAGAGGAATGGAGAAGAGGCATCTTAAATTTAAGTCTGTTTGGAACCTACTTTGAAAAAGACAGAATCCCGTGGGCAAAGCTGCTATGCGATTTTTAACAGTGCCTACTATTGGACCCGTTGGCCCCATTCTGTCTGCTAGGAATCCAACCCAGCACCCAACCTCACCCTTAGGCTTTGTGTTCTGAGCTGCTTTGAAATAAGAATGCAGCTGTCTTCTGCTTGGAACTGGGCTGCTGCTCGGGGATCGTGGGATGGCTTGAGGGGCAGGGCTGGGCATGGGGGAAGACAGCCTTTTCCCTTTGGACCTGCAGGTTCAGCACCAGTGCAGAAGAGAGAGAGGGACAGAAAACCACAGGCTTCCCAACATCGGTACTAGCATCAACCTATGGTGCTAGTGACCAGGAGGTCTTATTGACTGATGGGGTCTAGGCAGGAGTTAGCTGATTCTCTCAGTGCTGTGAGTTTGTGCTCAGTATTTTGCCTGCCCCCCATGTTTCTATGGACTCCTTAGCAGGGGCGGCCCATGCATATAGGCCAACTCGGCCATCGCCTAGGGCGCCGCCTTCAACGGGGCGCCCAATGATGATGTCATGCCATTGACGGCTGTGCAGGCGGGGGCGCCGATCGCGCGTTCCACCTGGGCACCAGCTGCCGGCAGCCTGCCTCGGGCTGCCCCTGCACCGTAGTACAGTGTACCTCCAGGCTCCCCTCTGTCACCCTACCTGCTCAACATCCAGCCATTACAGTGCAAACTCTAAGAAGTTAGTTACAGCTCCCCAATTCTCTGCCTGAGTTTGGAGCTGTTTAGAGCCGCTCCAAACTCTTGCCAGCTGGCACTGATCCGCTAGAGGCCATAGTCAGCTGGGGATTTTCAGAGCCGCCACCTCACTTCCCTTTCCTGTCCCTGAGGAGCCTCTTGTTGCTAGAGGCTGTGGGGAGGGAAGTGGGAGCTGGGAGGGAACAGAGTGGTGCTATCTGGCCCAAGAACCCTTGATAGGAGCGGAGAGAACAATAGAAAAGCGGGGAGAGGTGAAACCTAAATGAGAGTATTTGATGTGATGCGTGAAGAGGGTCAGGAGCTTGAGGGCATTAGTGCAAGCTACAGAATCATATGTGACTCACCCATTCCTTCCAGCCAGGTCCCCAAACCTCACCCTGTGGCCTACCGGCCACGACTGAGCATGGGTACAGGTGCGGTGATGGGTGGATTTCAGAAAGAAACTTGTAATGTCCTGCCAGGCTAGCTTGCAGGATGGCGAAGGGCACAAGACCGTCCTAACGAGGGCTTACCCCTGGATAATCAGAAGTGGTGACAGCCCTTTGCCAAACTGGCTGTGGGAAAGAGGGGGAGGGGTTACACACATACTAGAAAGCCATACTGTTCTCCGACTTCGCTTTATTAATGCTTTTCTGGAAAGCTTGTTGTTCCACAGACCAATCGCAGCCCTCCAGCAATTCCTGATTGCCTCAGGATGACTGGGGGGCAGCAGAGGACCTCCGGTGCGAGGCAATGGGGACATGGAACACCATGGAGCAGTAAGAGACCCACCCCGTCATCTCAAACAAGGAGGGGTTTGCAGGGCCTTCTCTCAGCACGGTGGTGGTGGTGAAGACATGGGGAGTGCCCTAAGGGGCAAGAGGTGCCTGTGGAAAGCTCTAGATGGTTTTCCTGGAATATCATTTCCTTGCAAATAGCCTTTTAAAAATATGTATATGTATATATTTCAAAATAAAAGTAATGTGCACTTGCAGGTCTCCCTCATACTGGTGTGTGTAAGGACATGTCGGATGTTTGCACGCATACTAAGGCTTTCCCTGAAGGAGTTGTCTTCTGTCTTCTACTCTCGCAGTTCTTGCCCACTCGGCGTGGGAGGAGCGACGCCCTTGTGGTTAGGGTGCTAGCCTGCGACTCGGGTTACTCTTCCGCAGATTCACCTTTAATCGTTCTCCTTATTGTTCCAGCTATAGATGCTTTGGCTCTCACTTTCTGGCTTGCTCAGGTCATAGCCACTGCGTCCGTTTGAGCGGGAGCAGTCACAGAACCCGGGACTGGTGCCCACTATGGGCCAGGAATAGTAAGGCCACCCGTCACCTCTGAGATGCAGGGTGCTGTTTCCCAGCCCCATCGATATAGATCTGTTTCTGCACCAGTGATTTCCACGTGGCTATGGAGGGCAAGTCTGCTGGTCTGTAGTAATGGGTTCTCAGAACTTTGGCTGGTGTGTGACTCCAGATACACCAGTCCCAGCCTATATCACCCAGTGTGGGATACACGCTAGGAGGGGAAGCTCATGACTGTCACGGTCCCTGCCTCCCCCAGTTGGAGTCATTGTAAGGAGTGGAGCAGAAGGAGACTGCTCCCAGCCCAGCTGCCATTAGAAGTGCATTACAGATCACCTCTCTTCAGCAGACCCAGTATTTGCCTGTTACAAGGAGGGGTGGAAGAGATTCTGGTCACTGAAGAACCCACCCCTTGGAATCTCAGAGAGTCCCACATATTTCTTCTCCAGGCTCTAAAATGAGGGAAACGAGAGGGCAGAGTAAGGGTAAGGCTAAACTACGGAGGGGGTTTTTCGAAAGAGGATATGCAAATTCCATGGGAATTTGCATATCTCTTCTGATCTCACTTTCGAAAGAGGATCTTTCGAAAGTGAAAGTAGTCTGGACACTTTTTTGGGGTGGGGGCGGGAACCTCATTTTATAAGGAAGAATGGGTTTTTTTTTTCCGAAAAAGGGTTTTTACCGAAAAAACTGCAGGCAGACTACTTTCACTTTCGAAAGATCATAGAATCATAGAATCATAGAATAATAGGACTGGAAGGGACCTCGAGAGGTCATCGAGTCCAGCCCCCCGCCCTCAAGGCAGGACCAAGCTCCGTCTACACCATCCCTGACAGATGTCTATCTAACCTGTTCTTAAATATCTCCAGAGAGGGAGATTCCACCACCTCCCTTGGCAATTTATTCCAATATTTGACCACCCTGACAGTTAGGAATTTTTTCCTAATGTCCAATCTAAACCTCCCCTGCTGCACTTTAAGCCCATTACTCCTTGTCCTGTCCTCAGAAACCAAGAGGAACAAATTTTCTCCTTCCTCCTTGTGACACCCTTTTAGATATTTGAAAACCGCTATCATGTCCCCCCTTAATCTTCTTTTTTCCAAACTAAACAAGCCCAGTTCATGAAGCCTGGCTTCATAGGTCATGTTCTCTAAACCTTTAATCATTCTTGTCGCTCTTCTCTGTACCCTTTCCAATTTCTCCACATCTTTCTTGAAATGTGGCGCCCAGAACTGGACACAGTACTCCAGCTGAGGCCTAACTAGTGCAGAGTAGAGCGGCAGAATGACTTCACGAGTTTTGCTTACAACACACCTGTTGATACAACCTAGAATCATATTTGCTTTTTTTGCAACAGCATCACACTGTTGGCTCATATTCAACTTGTGGTCCACTATGACCCCTAGATCCCTTTCCGCCATGCTCCTTCCTAGACAGTCGCTTCCCATCTTGTATGTATGGAACTGATTGTTCCTTCCTAAGTGGAGCACTTTGCATTTCTCCTTATTAAACCTCATCCTGTTTACCTCTGACCATTTCTCTAACTTGCTAAGGTCATTTTGAATTATGTCCCTATCCTCCAAAGAAGTTGCAACCCCACCCAGTTTGGTATCATCTGCAAACTTAATAAGCGTACTCTCTATCCCAATATCTACATCATTGATGAAGATATTGAACAGTACGGGTCCCAAAACAGACCCTTGAGGAACTCCACTTGTTATCCCTTTCCAGCAGGATTTAGAACCGTTAACAACAACTCTCTGACTACGGTTATCCAGCCAATTATGCACCCACCTTATCGTGGCCCTATCTAAGTTATATTTGCCTAGTTTATCAATAAGAATATCATGCGAGACCGTATCAAATGCCTTACTAAAGTCTAGGTATATGACATCCACCGCTTCTCCCTTATCCACAAGGCTTGTTATCTTATCAAAGAAAGCTATCAGATTAGTTTGGCATGACTTGTTCTTCACAAACCCATGCTGGCTATTCCCTATCACTTTATTACCTTCCAAGTGTTTGCATATGATTTCCTTAATTACCTGCTCCATTATCTTCCCTGGGACAGACGTTAAACTGACCGGTCTGTAGTTTCCTGGGTTGTTCTTATTCCCCTTTTTATAGATGGGCACAATATTTGCCCTTTTCCAGTCTTCTGGAATTTCCCCTGTCTGCCATGATTTTTCAAAGATCATAGCTAAAGGCTCAGATACCTCCTCTATCAGCTCCTTGAGTATCCTGGGATGCATTTCATCAGGACCTGGTGACTTGCTGACATCTAATTTTCCTAAGTGATTTTTAACTTGTTCTTTGTGTATCCTATCTTCTAAACTTACCCTCTCTCTGCTTGTATTCACTACGTTAGGCACACCTCCAGACTTCTCGGTGAAGACCGAAACAAAGAAGTCATTGAGCATCTCCGCCATTTCCAAGTTCCCTGTTACTGCTTCTCCCTCCTCACTAAGCAGTGGGCCTACCCTGTCCTTGGTCTTCCTCTTGCTTTTAATGTATTTATAAAAGGTCTTCTTGTTTCCCTTTATGCCTGTAGCTAGTTTGATCTCATTTTGTGCCTTTGCCTTTCTAATCTTGCCCCTGCATTCCCGTGTTGCTTGCCTATATTCCTCCTTTGTTAGTTGTCCTAGTTTCCATTTTTTATATGACTCCTTTTTTATTTTGAGATCGTGCAAGATCTCCTTGTTAAGCCAAGCTGGTCTTTTGCCATATTTTCTATCTTTCCTACACAGCGGAATTGTTTGCTTTTGGGCCCTTAACAACGTCCCTTTGAAATACTTCCAACTCTCCTCAGTTGTTTTTCCCTTCAGTCTTGCTTCCCATGGGACCTTACCTACAAGTTCTCTGAGCTTATCAAAATCTGCCTTCCTGAAATCCATTACCTCAATTGTGCTGGTCTCCCTTCTACCTTTCCTTAAGATCATGAACTCTATTATTTCGTGATCACTGTCCCCTATACTGTCTTCCACTTTCAAGTTCTCAACTAGTTCCTCCCTATTTGTTAAAACCAAATCCAGAACAGCTTCTCCTCTGGTAGCTTTTTCAACCTTCTGAAACAGAAAGTTGTCTCCAAAGCAGTCCAGAAACTTATTGGATAGCCTGTGCCTCGCTGTGTTAGTTTCCCAACATATGTCTGGATAGTTGAAGTCCCCCATCACCACCAAATCTTGGGCTTTGGCTAGTTTTGTTAATTGTTTAAAAAAGGCCTCATTTCAAAAGTGAAATTGGAAGATATGCAAATTCCCACGGAATTTGAATATCCTCTTTCGAAAATAGAACATTGTCTAGACATAGCCTAAGCGTCCTTTAGTTCAACTGTGCCCCCCTGCTGCCAGATCGAGAACTCCCAGGGGAACAGCCTTCCCAGGCTGGTTCACATCCTTGCTGTGAGATTACTGGTGCAAAGGCAAACAAAGGGCTTGGGTTTGATCTGTCATGCTGATGTGGCTATGAGCAATCAGTCCCAGACTGCTATCAGCTTCAGAGAGGAGAGGGAGTCAGCAAAAGCCGCATATGGGTGGACTTTGCACCAGTCTGGTAATATCGTGAGACTGGGAATCAGGGTGCCTGGAAGTTCAGACTGGCTTCAGATGCGGGGCCAGGAGTAATGCAGCCTGCCCTCATGCTGGATACAACTCCCTCCTCGCTCTCCTCCATATTGACACAAAGGGCCAGAGCCACAAGTGGCGTAAAGCTGAATAGCTCCATCGCCTTTGAAAGCGTGATGCTGATTTACACCTGCTGAGCCTGAGCTAACACTGTGCCAAGGACGGGACATTCCCCCCACCCCTGCACTGAGCTCTGCTACCAACCCTTCACATGGTTCTGCATAGCTAGTGGGATGGTTCAGTCTTTTGCGTACCCCGCTCACCCCCACACTAAATGGGGAAAGCACTCAATACAGTCACCAGATTTGAGGCTGGCCTTATTTTGCACTACACCAGGGTACGATGAGCGTGATTGGAGCAATCACCCACTGCTATGGGCACTCTGTCTCTCTGTCTCTGGGGTTTCTATCGCACCCATCACTCCGGCATCAAAGCCAACTCCCACTGAAATCCATTACCGGGGCCCGGATTTAGAGATCCTGCCTCTGGATCCCCTGTAGAAAAAGTAGGTGATGAAAAGTCCACAGAGATGGGCCTGGAGGGAGGTATCTGTGGTTGGGTGCTGCCGTAGGAACAATGCAAGGTGGTGAAGCAGGTGGGAAAGCCGATCCCCTCCCTGCTTGTGGAGCACAGAAGGAATCCCTGGGAATTGGGGCTCACATGGGTGGTGGGTGAAGGTAAGGCAAGCCCCCAGCCTTGCCCCTTCTGCCAAGCCCTGCCCCCAAGCCGCCCCAGCACCACAGAGAGGTTGGGGCGTGGGACCCAGTATCCCCCACCCCAGAGCACGGGGAGGGAGGAGCGTGTGCTGTCGCAGCCTCCCCAGCCCCAGAGCATGGGAGGGGCATGTTGTGGGGTAGCAATACTCCATCCCCAGTAGGCCTACAGCAGGCGTTCTGGGGCAAGGCCAGGTTGGCAGTTTGGGAAGGCTACGCCTCCCCCTGCCTAAGATACCTACTGCCCCTGGGCTCCAGACTCCCTGTAACAACTGTTGATGTAGAGAGGTGGGGCTCACTCTCTTCCCAGTGCTAACAGCCACGGACTAAACCAGACACCTAGCAGTTACAGTACCCCCGCCCCCGTCTTCTATAAATATCTTCACTGCAGTGGTGCCCGCAGATACTTCAGAGCCATGACAGTGAAACTCAAGTGAGGTCACAATGCATTCCAGGTCAGCTATCTCATTCGGCATGAGTGACTAAGCTGACACGCTTAATCCATTTACTTTCTTTGTTCAGGGGAAGGTTACATTTTAACAGATGATAAATGGCCCTAATAAAAAAGTCAACTGTCTCTGTAATCCACCCTACCTCTAACACTAGCTTGGGCTCCTTCTGTTGCTCCTAATTCAGTTACCAACAGAAATAAAAAGCCACATCATTTTAAAGATTCTTTATTGCGAATTTAAACACTAGCCTGAGACTGAATTTAGGATTGATGCACCATGAATGCTGGGCAAGATCCAGCCTTCATGACTAGTTCCTTATCTCTATAATGGGCCAAGCTAAACTTCTGGATCCGAGTTTTGAGGCTGTTTGGATCTGGATCTGAGGTAAATAGACACGGAGTTAAATAGATAATTAGTTATAAAGGTAGGCAGGGAAATAGATTAAGTAGGTAGATAGGTTAAGTAGGTTGGTAAGCAGGGATTAGGGGGGGGGGGTGAACAGGTTTGTAAACAGGGTATCTAGGTAACTAGATTAAATTAGGTTAAATAAATGAAGTAGGTAGCTAGGCTAAGTAGATACTTGGGTAAACAGGTTTTGGACTGCATATGTACACAGACAGATAGACAGGAGATGGGTAAACATGAAGTAGGAAAAACTTAAAAAACAACAAATAGTTTTGCAGCACTTTAGAGATTAACAAAAAATGTAGATGGTCTCATGAGCTTTCAGAGTTAGGTTAAGCAGCTAGATTAGGTAGGTAGCTGAGGTAAGCAGGAAGAATAGATGTTTAGAGGGAAGTACTCTAATATGTTGTGTGCACTGTGACAATGAATTCATTGGTCGCTGCTGCTTCATTCGGATTGGCTCAAACAGAAAGAAAAATAAAGGTACAAAAAAGCTGGATGTTTCCCTCTGTTGTTTGACTTGTGCTTAATGAAAACACAGACTCTTCCTTGTGTCACTTAATGCCATTTCCTGTATCTGCTGTACTGCAGAGATGCCCTATATCTTGTCTTTTATCAAGACTGCTGCTTTCTTAGAAAATGCAGAGGAGACAGACGCTGCTGCGGAGCTTCTGAGACACCCATGAAAGGACTCAAAGGAATGCCCCGACCTTTTCATCCTATGGAATGTGCATCCAATTCTCACCTATGAAATCTGGAGCACCTGGGAAATTTGCATCACATAGGGGAGTTGCTCCAGTTTAACTGTATTAGTGTAAATCCAAACCTTAGGTTATTCCACTGCAGGTTTCCCATGGTTAGCACAAGGAGGATGCCTTGTTGGGAGCCTCAACAGAGAAGCCAAGGTCTCAATGATCCATGCAGAATGACTCCCCCCAGAAAGAGCCTTTAAAGGTGGCTGCTTCGGGGCAGGACTGGATTGAGGTATATGCATGGCACACAAGGGGATGTATAGAGAGAAGGTTGCCTGCTGCTGGCTGTACTAGACACATCTTGGGGGCCATCGGTCTCTGGCATTCTTACAGCCACTTTTGCCAGCACTAAAACTCATTGGGGAAAGGGCCTCCTTTAAAGGGCATTTACGTACATACACACACCAGCAAGAGGCTCCACCTGATTAACATGCTGCTACAAAGGCTTGTTCACATGTAGTACATGCAAAGGTACAATGTTGAGGCTAGGTTTGCAAACGCTGCCATAAAACACAAGGGGGAAATATTTCTCTCCGAATGGATGGACAGGGTTGGTGTGCTGTGGGCCCAGCAAAAGCATTCAGAACAACTTTGCTTTTTCCTGAAGGCCACTTGTTCAGGAAAGAGAGCACTTAGAGAGGCTTTCGGGCCCCAAAAACATTAAGGATAGCATTAATAACTAAAGAAGACATTGAGGTTGGAACAGAAGTCCATGTAGCTCACTTTTTAAGAAACTAAGTGATTGTACAAAACTGCTCATTAAAGCGATCTTAATCAGCTAGTGTTTTATTATTTTTCACTAACTTTCCCAATAAAAAGTGACGTCTCTACCCCTGTCTCTGGTTTATACCTGCTGTGAGCCAAATTCCCTGACAAAGGCTGCTTTGTAAACAATGTTTTGTTCTGACCTGCCCACGATCCTGTCTCTGGCAGAAAAGCTAAGGGTATCAAAGAGAGAAAGAAAAACTAACAGTAAGGGGAAAAAAACCCCAAATGCACAGGATCAGGCCCTCAGCTGGGATTAATCAGTGAAGCCCTACAGAATAATTGGAACTATTTCTGATTACACAAGCTGAAGATTTAAACTGGAAACATTGGCTGGTGGAACACACCCTGCTAGCTCCAATGCCAAGAAACTGAATGGCTGCACAGATCCCATTCACAAAGAACTAGAACCGGGGGAATCAGCCCAAATTGGCATCGGCTCTGGGTGAGGACAGTGTTCTGAGCAAACAAGGTCAGTGGGGCAGACAAAACAACAGTGCAGGTAGAAGAGCACAGCAGCTGTTTATGATACATGAGCATCATACAGTTCTAAGAAAAAGGAGGCAGGGCAGCAGTTAGTGTACTTCAGTAACAGGGGCAAGAGGGACATGATTTGCCTGGCAGTAAGCCTTCTTTATTGATTCGCATTTCAGAGACAAACCAGGGAATAATGGGCCGCAGCTCAGGCTTAGAGGACTGAAACCAGTGGGATCTGGCTGCCATAAAATGTCCTTTACTGGGGGAACTCTTTTAAGAAGAGGAGCTCAGATGCCATGGTGAAGGATGTCCAAGAAATGCCTAAGACAGGCAGGACCAACTTCCGAACCTGACCTAGCCCCACTTCCTTTGCAGGGGCACTGCCAGATGTCCCTCCGTTGGGCAAGAATGTGACTATCCACACAGGTCACCAGAGGTTGTTACTATAGTGATTAGATGACATAAATAGATCAACAGGGTGACCATAGCAGTGGTATCCTGGCCCTGGGCTCCTTTACAAGGACAGAAGGCCTTTATTCATTAACTGCTGTTAAATAGTAATAGCTCATATCACTCTACATCTGTATTAGACTTGTTTGGGATAAGGAATAAAATTTCAGGAATGAAGAAAGTGAGGCTTTAAGCTGCTAAATCAGTGTTTCTTGAACTATGTTCCACGGCACACCGGTGTGCCGCGGAGAACAGAATTCAAAATGGCCACCCTTAAAGGGGCAGGCAACTTTTTTTTTCTCAATAACTTTCTCCCCGAGATTTTTCTTTTCTCAACAAAAAATCCTAGGTGTTCCTCATAAAAAAAATATTGTTTGGTGTTCCTCGGTCTTAAAAAGTTTAAGAAACACTGTGCTAAATGATCTGCCCCAGTGGCCACGTTCTTCTTCTATTGCACATGTGTGCGGATCACCAAATTCAGAACTTACCTAGACCAACAGACAACCCTCAGCATGCCCCTTTGATTCATGGCGAGCTGAGAAGTCAGCTCCTCTGTGCGTGGATCCCAGTGAGAATGCTGAATCCTGGCTCAAGAGAGTGTTCTGGAGTAAGACCCAGAAGGGGTCTCTGTCTGGCCTGCCTTTCCCACAGAGACACATGCTCATCAGAGATCAAAGGCTCAGTCCTGCAAAGGGACTGGATGTTTCAGTCACATTATCTCCCAATATATTTTGTTCTTCTGATGAACTGTAGTCTGTCAAGAGAAGGAAAAGCCCCCATGACCTATGGAAGGCCAAGGAGAGCTCATTGTTTTGGCTATGCATCCAGCACAGCGTAGACTGAAAAACTGCACTTTAGCCCTCTTAACCTAAAAAGTTCCCTCTACAGGACAGAAAGAGGAAGTGCAAGCTCTATGGTAATTTCAGTGTAAACGCTAGCTACATAGACTTCATTTTGAGCACTGTAAATAGTGCCTACACCTATGCCAGTCCTCTGCACTTCAGCTCCATCTACACTGTGAGCCAGGGAAGTGATTCCCTTGCTCTTATATATGTACTTATAGTAGTTTTTAGGGCTGCCAGCTCTCCTGGGCACCATTGCAGCAAATGGCATAGGGTTGAGAGAGTTGGCAACCCTAGACTTGATCATTGCTAGTGGGTGTATAAACAGTAGTGGCTGCAGTAACGTGCAGGGCAATGGCAGCAGAGAGGAGGGTCAACTGTTTGCAGGCAGGTTTGTACTCAGCATGTCTGATCTGTGCCTCCACTCTGTTACCAGTGGGTTTTGTTCATGGGCTGAGATTCCTGCCAGACCACAGCTGCACTGCTATTTATACCGGTTTGCCTCCCTGATTCTGCGGCTGGCCCGATCCCCAGCGAAGACAAAGTCACCTCAGGTCTGTCCTAATGTGTATCCATCTCCCTGTGGATCCTAGGAGCTATTTCAGCAACCAGCGGTAGCCGGAGTGTGGCAGTGCATATCACTTTTCTCCAGAAATGTCCTCAACGTGACCCCTACTGGGGAAGCAGCTGGGAGAGTAGCATCGTGCCATTATGCCAATGATATGCCAACACAGGTTTTATAGCTTCTGTGCCAGTGAAGCCAGGGCCATAGAGCCACCATGAACTGGGCCATTCATATTTTTTTAGATCAAAGATTTAATGTCATTAGCATCCTATGCGATAAAGTGGGGTAGGAATTTCACAGCCCAGGCCTAGCTATCATCTGGGTTGTACAGAAATCCATCAAACAGCCCATTATTCTGAACAGAAATCTTTTTTGCACCCTACCCCGGGAAGGAAAAACCAACAGCTAACTGATTGATAGGTTACCTTCCAATATAGCTGCCAAACAATCATGAAGGAAGCATTAGTCAGTGCTCTGCATTATTGCTGCTCTAGTGGAACGTCCGCAGCCAGCTGGCTGATCTGTCGTGCACAATAGCAGCAACGTTGAACAATGGGCTTTTCCATTTGCAAGGCCTTCAGTGGTGGACTCTGATGCTTGTTATTCAGTTAATGCGTGTGTTACATCTGTTATTTTACAGAGATAATTACCCTATGGAAGCAAAATGGCTCAACAGAGCTACGTGGATTTACAGCAATTAAGGGAATGACTACAATTCAACAAAAGACCCACTGTGGCTGGTTCAGTTTGCTGACTCAGATTCACGGATTTGGGCTGCCGGGTGATGAAATTGCAATGTAGACATTTGATCTCGGGCTGGACCCGGGGCTCTGAGTTCCTGCAGATGGGGAGTTTTTCTGAACCCAGATTCCAGCGCATCCTGAACATCTACACTGCTTGTTGTAACTGAGTCCCACAAGCCTGAGTCAGATGAGCCAGCCCCTCCGACTCGGTGCCACAAGTATTTTATCACAATGTAGAAGTGCCCTAAGCATTTGTAGTTTCCCCCACTCCTCACAAACCTGTAATTTTCTTCTAATCCTTCTAAGTCCAATAACACTAAAGGATCTGACGGCTTGCAGGGTGTAACAGAAATGTCATGCTCCCCCGTGAGATATCACCTTGTTTCAGACCATGACATTCACATAATGAGCCATAGAAAAAGTGAATTAGTGCTTAACTCGCCATCCCTAGATAGCCTCCTAATGGAAATTGATTTCTAAGTCTCTCCCTCCCTTCCACCCCCTTTTTAACATAGATATGTAGCATCTGTCTTGTAGATTCAAGAGGCTTTTGCCAATTTTGGCTAGGAGGGAAGTGGAGGGAAGATCACAGAGAGCTTCTGATTAATGAATGTTCTGATATGCACCATATGGATGGTTAAAATTGCAGACACCCACTCCCACCCAGAGAGAATGTTCTCGTTCTCACTCACGCTGCTGTACATGGAGAAAAGATGCTTGCCCTGGTCAGCTCCTCTGCTTGTGCAAATCAGTATCACACTATTAATACCCACAGAGTTACTCCAATTTACACCAGCGGATGATCTGGCCATCTATTTTTCTCATTAACACACTGGCACACAAATACACAATCCCACAAACAGGACACAGTCTCGCTTTCATAGAAGTTCTTCATTAACACACTCCTATAAACACACTCATACTTACACACAGACACATATATACACCATTCATGCATGTTCAAACACTCAACACATGGTCTCTCTACACAAGGCACGCATAAACAGAACACATTCTCTCTCTCTGTCATATACCCACACACAGACACATGGAGGGATTCCCTCATTGCATCATGCAGAGATATCTCACATAGGGCATGTGTGTGGGGGTTTGGCAGGCTGGATCCGCCCTCTGCAGACAGTTACACAAACGCCACTAAAGAGATCCTGGGTAATTCTTTCAGACTACAGGCTCCACACACACGCCCCTTTCTCTGCCACTTCAGTGAAACTCAGATGACAATTTCTTCATTGTGTAGGAGCAGGAGCAGAACCAGAGACTGGCCTCGGAAACCCATCCGTTTTCTTGTTGTGTTCTGGCGAGGGAGGGAAATCAACTGGGAGAAGGTGAGTGAACGCTGCTGTTCCTATAGATTTAGCCTTGCAGTTTCAGCAGCTGCGTTCCAAATTAGAATGCTATGACAATGAGGTGTCAGTTTCTCCCTTTAGTTAGTTCAGCATTCTGTAACAAACTAGCCTGGTATTTCCAGGGTCTTTTTGTTTTGTTTTGGGCAAATCTTGGCAGCAAGGATTTGCTGTGATGAAGAGAAATTGAAATGCACCCTGCACCTTATATAATTTTAAAATTAGGATGGATTCCTCTTGTTTTTCTCAGTCCAAGGTTGCTTTTCTGGCCCACAGTTGCTTCAATAGTGCCAAAAACTGTCTGGTAAAGGACTTGTTGGTTATGACGCCTGTGTGTATTTGGTGTTTACTGATGCATACCCTCGCTTGTGATCCTCTGACTCCAGGTTTCTTGAGATGACCTTGTCTTGCATAATATTAAAAATTTAGTATTGGGTGTCAGCATTAGTTCTGAGTCAAAATCCAAAACCGAGAAGAGCGTTCAGATAAGTTCTCTTCTCCTGATTTATGTCCTCTGACAAGTGTAAGGTAAGAGAATAGACAGATTCCCAGGGCAGTGGTATTGGGGGTGCTGCTGCACTCCATGTCTTGAAGTAGTAATTTCAAACACCAAATCCATAGCTTCCATCATCAGTCTCCCCACTATAAAAATTGTTCCAGCACCTGTGCTCAGGGACTTTTCTTTTCCCTAAAAAATGTGCTCTGAATCCCTCCCCTTACATTCCCAAAGACAACAACCTTTGTGAAGCCCTTTGCTCTGACTCCCACTGTGACGCTGAGCGGGATCAGAATGTTCTTTTACTGCCAGGAAGAACATTCCACATGTTCCTGCAGATTAATGAGATTGAGTTTAAATTTATGAATGAAACTGAAAAGAAAGGGTTGATCCAAAGAGAGGCTAGGTAGCAATGTATCAATCTGCCCCCGAGATTAAGAAGCACGTTGAGGACTAGGGAACACTCAACATTGCCCCGTAGACATGTAAGAACTCTAGGACTGCCTTTAAAATGTGAGGGTGTAATGTAATGGTTAGAATATGGCACTGAGACGCAATATTCCTTGGTTCCATGCCTGCATAGAAGGAAATCACTGTATGACCTAGAAGAGTAAAGTCAGTAAATCCCTCTGTGGCTCAGTTTACCCCTTTGTGAAATGGGTGAGAGTTTTAGCTGAAGAAAGAAAATGGGAGTCCCATGACAAACTGCCTATTTTTTCCTGCTGAGAGCAGCATACAAAAGAAAGATAGTAGCTTCACTGAGAGGTGTAGAAGCAAACATGCATGAGAGTCGGTACGCTCTGTCAGCTGTGGCATTTGGACAAGCACTGAAAAAAAGTAACTTCAGTCCTGTCTTCTACGGATGATTTCAATGCAGCCACTTTGGATAAATAATGAAATTGCAGCAGCCAGTGCAAACATGGGCGGGAGGGCACTTTGCCAAAAAGACCAAGGGTAAAATCCACCTGTGTTAACAAGTGGTTAAGTGTCTTACTCAAGGTCATGTGAGACATCAATGGCAGAGTCGGATAATGGAACGCAGGAGTCCTGGCTCTTAATCCCCTGCTCTAATGACAAGGCTACACTTGCAGACAATTCGAAATGATGAGGCAACTGCCTGTCCCATTGCTGTAATACTTTGCCCTTTTTATCTGAGGATCTCAAAGCACTTTACTAAGTAACACATGAATCCGCACCACCGTTTTAGAGATGGGGAAATGGAGGCACAGAAAGATTAAACATATTGCCCAAGATTAATCATAGAATCATAGAATACTAGGACTGGAAGGGACCTCGAGAGGTCATCGAGTCCAGTCCCCTGCCCCCATGGCAGGACCAAATACTGTCTAGACCATCCCTGATAGACATTTATCTAACCTACTCTTAAATATCTCCAGAGATGGGGATTCCACAACCTCCCTGGGCAATTTATTCCAGTGTTTGACTACCCTGACAGTTAGGAACTTTTTCCTAATGTCCAACGTAAACCTCCCTTGCTGCAGTTTAAGCCCATTGCTTCTTGTTCTATCCTCAGAGGCTAAGATGAACAAGTTTTCTCCCTCTTCCTTATGACACCCTTTTAGATACCTGAAAACGGCTATCATGTGTCCCCCTCAGTCTTCTCTTTTCTAAACTAAACAAACCCAATTCTTTCAGCCTTCCTTCATAGGTCATGTTCTCTAGACCTTTAGTCATTCTTGTTGCTCTTCTCTGGACCCTCTCCAATTTCTCCACATCTTTCTTGAAATGCGGTGCCCAGAACTGGACACAGTATTCCAACTGAGGCCTAACCAGCACAGAGTAGAGCGGAAGAATGACTTCTAGTGTCTTGCTCACAATACACCTGTTAATGTGTGTTGATTACGTGGTGACAGAGCTAGGAACAGAACCCCGGTTACCTACATGCCAGTTTCCTGCGTTGGTTGCTAAAATGGACCTTTGGGCGATGAGACAAAGACAAAGACCTGGATGGTCTTGGTCAATACTGAAATAACCAATGTCCTTGGTAAATGATGCTCACTTATTGCTTTTCAGTTACAAAAGACCTGGACCAGCCCACTCAAAATCTAGTTCAATCCAGTAAGGAGGAATGTGGGCTCATGCTTTTGGGTTCTCTGCCTTTCCTCACATTGGGGGACTTCTCGGCTGGCTCCTGACACGGAAGGAAGTGCCTACTTGGTTTGAAAGTCTGAAGAAACCTTCTTGGCGTCCACCCAACAAAATGTTCCCTGTCGTATGGACTACCTTGTACACAGGCATGGGGTAAGTTTCTATGTACGACTCCTTCTCTGCTTCTGCAGCTCTTTATCTCTAGAGGAGATGATACTGCTGACTCTCCCATCCCTCAATTTGGGGCTTTCCTCCTCGAGTACCAAGTGCACAGGAAAAGAATGTTTATTTTCAGAAGATGAACCTAACTCCCCATTGGATACTGAACTGAGTTCATTGACTCTACCTGGAATAATAATAATAGTTTATTATTTTTATTATTTATTTTATTTTATTATTGCCAAGGAGTTTGTTTACCCTGGGTTTATTTTGCACTGAGGAGCATGATGACAACTGTAGAACTTTGAGAACCCAGCTAAGATCAGGGCCCCTTTGTGCTAAGCACTGTAAACAGACACACACTCTACCAGGTGAATTTACTACCGTCCTAAACAGACAAGAGAGATCATGAGTCTGAGGTGATGCAGGGCTAGAAATGTAGATGCACCAATGCTGTGCTGGTGCAAACCCACTACTGCAAGTCATTTTTAATTTGGTATGTCTAGACTGGAGGTTGCATTGGTGTAGCTACACTGGTGCAACCCCTCTCCCTCTCAAAACAGAATTTAGATAAGCCCTAAGAGCTGCCTTTGGCTAGGCTGGGATCTGCCCTTGGAGTCATGTTCCAGCAATAATTCTATAGAGCAAAATCTACTGTGATGGGGTGTTCACAGACGACCCCTCGGGGGAGCCTCCTAGGGTGCTGACACGGCCATTTCCACTCACCCTCCTGCTCTCTAGGGCTCCTCACCGCCCGGTCCTGCTGGGCCAGCTCCGCTGGTCTCCCTGAGCCAAGGCCCCGAGCTGAGGTTCCTGTCCCCACCGAGAGGTTCCTGTCCCAACTTCAGGTCCAAGGAGAGTGCAGTTTAGGGCCCAGCCTCCTGAGAGAGCACCCCCCAGATGGGATCAGACCCCAAAGAATTAGGTAAGCCCCCTTTAGCAATGAAAGGGGGAATGTGCACACTGGTTGCCCCCCCCCCCCCCAGGTAACAATTCCTTACACTGGGTTTGATAGAAAATAAAAATAGTGTTATTAAATTGAAGCAGTAGGATTTAAGTAGCAATAAGAGAAGTCAGGCAGAGCAAAGTAGGTTACAAATAATCAAAAGAAACAAAACCGCTTGGCTAATTCTCCACTGAAACCTCAGTGCAAACTTAAACTCACCCGAAAACCTCTTTTCCAGTTGCCACTCTAAACCAGGGCTCTCTTCCCCCACCCTGGGGTCTCAGGCTCCTTCCTTCAGGTGCAGCCCCGCCAAAAGAGCCAGGCCTCTCCTTTCCTATTCCTTTTGTTAAGGAGTTGAGGCCCCTCCCTACCAACCCCTGCTCAGAAGTAAGGACAAAAGATTGTTTAACAGTGGCTCATCTAGAAGTCGCAGGCAACACCCTTCATGTCTCCCATTCACACATTTGAAACTCACCAAGTATTCCGCACTCCATGTGTCTAATTTTCCGCACACAAATGATACATACAACAGAGTAAGATAAACAAAACCAGCAGATCATTATATGAAGATTGATGGGTTACAGCAAATAATTTGCTCAAACCACCTTTGAGTTATGTATATTCATGTCCATGAGTCCATTTCCAAAAGCATGGGGGGGGGGGGGTCCGTCACAGTCATGTTCCAGCAATAATTCTATAGAGCAAAATCTAGCATCTCCTGGTAGAATAGTGCCTGATTCCTCAGCATCTTGGAGAGAAGGCAGGTGGAACAGGCAAACACTAATTGTGATTTTCCTCTTTTCAGCTACGCTTCATACTTGGTGTGGAATGACCTTGGTGGCTTCAACAGCAAAGCCATCATCCCACTGGGCCTCTATGGGGCTCAGCTTGCCTTGAACTGGGCTTGGACTCCCCTATTCTTTGGCGCCCATAAGCTAAACCTGGTAATGTGTCTGTGCATATCTGCTGATGTCTTGTATTGTCGGTGTCCCTGAGCCACCTGTATGGCGACTTCAGGAGGGTTCACAGCTAGCAATACTAGTGCCGTGCCGTGTGCCAACTCTAAGGGCATCTGAGCAGAGTTCTGTGTCTGCTCTCACCACCCTTGATTCTAACTAGTGGTATCAGTCCCTCACATTCCTGATCCAAAAAGTTGGGCAGTTTGGGAGCCAGTGTTCTGGTTGCTGCATCTTTCCGTTAGAGATAAGCCTCCTTCAGAGTCACACCCTACTGCAACCAGAGACAGGACCATCAAGGGGGCCGCGCTGTTCACGGATGGCTTATCAGGCTATAAAATACACTGTCCACAGGCGAGCCCATAGCAGCCCTAGTCTGGCTGGACTGCCTTTGATAAGAGTTAAGGGAGAATAGGGTCCCAGCAGTTAGATGCCTCAATCATTTCCCTCTCTTTTCTTCAGGCGCTGGTGGATGTTCTGTGTCTGTATGGCCTGGTGCTGGGCACCATGTATTCCTGGTACCCCATTAACAAGACAGCAACAGTGCTGATGGTGCCTTACCTGGCCTGGCTGACCTTGGCTTCTTCTCTCACCTTCTGCATCTGGAGAGACAATCCTAAGAAAGAAAAGGAAAGGAGTGACTAAGACCAAGAGAAGAGCTGATGAACCCAAAGCTGATAGTCTGTGGATGGTTACTTCTATTAAGATAAGCACCAGAACATACACACACCATTTTGCATAGGCTAGATAAGGAAAATGTGCACAGTGCAGCAGTATATCGTTTTAAGGTAAACATACACCTTTAGGCTGAGAACCTATGCCTCTCTCTTTCTCCAACAATGCTGGGAGGTTGGGGTTACACCTGTATGGTTGTCTTAAAGGGACACTATCAGGTTAAATCTCACAGGCCAACTTCAGCTCTGCTATGCCATTGTCAATTCAGAATCACTCCACTGAGGTCAATAGAGTTATTTTGGATTTATATCAGTGCAAAGGAGAGCAGAATTTGCTCGCATATGTTAAAAAATATTCACACCTGTGACACGAAAAACAATTGAGATGATTAAAACCGGACAATGTTTATAAATCTAATGGCTTTTTACCAGTCCTGCTATTTAATTTTTTGCATATCACTCAGTTTGGACTTTCTATCATTTGCCACTTGCTTGTCACCATTTAGGTTGCTTGCTCATGACTCGCCTTTCCCTCTGCTTGTGAAATGAAAATGGTCAAGTTCATTACCTGCTTCTAGTCTATTTCACTTCTTGGTTTTCATGCCCCTGTACAATGCTGCAAGAACTGGAATGCAAATAATTGTACGGAAGGGAAATGTTAATATTTCCCACCCTAAGTGACTCGAGACCTGCACCACATCCAGGTGTCCCTGTCAAAATGTTAATTGTTAAAAGGGATGTCTTCACATGTTCCTCCCTACTTTTGTAGGTGGCCATTCCTGCACAACCTCCCTTGCAGGTACCAGTTGCCCTTTCTCCCACCATCAAAATACCTCTCCCCACCAAACAAACCCTACGCTGCTTTCACTGAAACAGAACAAAACCCGAAACAGGAACTGAACCATTTACATTGCTAAAACTTCAAAAACCTTCAAACCAACCCCTCTAAATGTGCCTTAAACTACCAGACAGCAGCTGGGATTTCAAAGGTGCACAAGGAAGTTAGCTGTCTAACTCCCGTTGGAATTCAGTGGGAACTGGGCCCCCGACTCCTTTAACATCCCAGGCAGCAGCTCTTTAAACGACACACCTTCAGGAGAACAGAAGTGGTGCTTGATTCTGCACATTCTTAGTCCCACAACAAATAGGCCTGTAAGGACTGCTAATGTTGGAGAGTGCTTGCAGGCTGAGGTCTATAATGCTGATGAGGTTGTGCCTTCATATAATTACCAAGAAGGTCCTGGACACATCAGCTATCTAAAGTGCTTAGTAGATCCCATCACTATAACATCTGAGCCTCTCATACCTGTTATGTTCACAAGCTCCCTATGAAGTAGGACAATGCTATTATCCCTATTGTACAGACAGGGAAACTGAGGCACACAGACACTTAGGTCAGTTTGCTTAGTTCCTTTGGTAAAGCAAAAGAAATGCTTGCAGTATTTTTTAAACAACATTTCTACAGTGGCAAAAGCCCTGATGTAGATGTAGATGTCACAGGAAAAAAAAGCTTTTTCTGATGGAAGCTTTTGGGGAATCAAGCTATGCCAACAAAAGCAGTCCTTTGCCAGTATAAGAGGGATCTATACAACAAGGGTTTGCCAGCATAGCTATACTGAGGCTGTGTCTAGACTATTCCTCGTGGGATGAGGTTTACCGGGGCTGCTGACAAAGGGCTTTGATGTCGGCAGGGGAGCGGCCAGACTAGCACGCTGAGCGGACAAACAGCTGATCTGCTGTTTGTCGGCTCAGCGTGGCAGCCATGTAAATTTAAATGAAGCCGCGATCATTTAAATCGCGGCTTCATTTGCCTTTGCCAAAAAAACAAATCTACATGGCTCCGTCAACAGAGCCATGTAGTTTAGACGTACCTTGAGTGATTGCTAGTGCAGAGTAGAAAAAATGATGTGTCCAAGGCCACAAAAGCAGTCTGTGGCAGAGTAAAGTCAATTCTCAACTCGTAGGCCAATGCTCTAGCCACTGGGAAATCCTTCCTTTCCAAAAGATTGGAAATTCAAAACATTGAGGCTTAACCCTCATCTTGCTAATTCAGAAATTCAATAGGACTTAAGCACCTGCTTAATTTTAAGTATATGCTGAACTAGTTTCCTCAAGGCTGTCTCTTTTAACTTTGTGGTGAATTACGGATGCTGCTTGAATTTGTTTGAACCCTTGGGAAAGGGGGAGTAAAGAGTTGCTTTGTTTTTTAAAGGGAGCAAAATTGGCAGGGAAAATGACGATGTATTTACTATTCCGCAGACACGATACGCAGTAATCCACGCTTCTTGGAGCATGTCGACACTGCAATTAGACATCTGCAGCTGACCTGTGCCAGCTGACTGTGGCTTGCCTGGCTCAGGCTAAGGGGCTGTTTAGCTGCTGTGTACACATTTGGACTCAGGCCAGAGTCTGGGCCCTACGAGCCTGTGAAGTGGGGGGATCCCATAGGCTAAGGACCATCCTTCAGATGTATGGGGCTCTGCAGTATTAAAAGACTGGTGTCCCTAGAAGAACCCCCCTCCCATTGCTGACACGCACACATGCATATTTGTACCCAGCAGACCCTGCGGCAGACTGGGCTTGCAGCCCAGGAGAGGAAGGATGAGACAGGAAAGGATTCCGAGCTGCCCAGCCTGCCTTCCGGTGGTCCCTGCAGAGACCCCTGCACCTTGTCCCTCACACAGAATGCACCATACTGGCATATTCAGCTCCGTGAATAGAGTCCGTCCCTAAGGAGACTGCAGCATGCTGGGTGTGCAGGAGCTGACCCACTCTTACCTATTGGCACCCCAAATTTTTGGGTGTCCCATGCAGCCATGCATGCTGCCTATGCCTAAGGACAGCCCTGCCTCGGCCCAAGAACGAGCTGCCCTGCAGTTAAACAGCCCCTTAACCCAAGAGTCAGATACATTTGACAAGGGCCAGTTGTGATGTTTAACTGCAGTGTAGACCCTTAGAGCAGGGGTGGGGAAAATCAGATACACTCCATCAGGATTAGCTCCTGGTGGGCCCTCACAATTATATTTGCCTGCACAGACGCAGGTACCGTGAATCGCTGTTCCTGGCCAATGGGAGCTGCGGGAAGCAGGGTTCCAGTGCACACTGCTTTATGCCACTCCCATTGGCCAGGAACGGTGATTCGCAGCCAATAGGACCTGTACCGGTAGCCATGCCGGTAATGGCAGCCCTATGAGAGGAAGATTACAGAATCAGAGAGTTGGTCATTGAGTCCAATCCCCTTCCAAAGCAGGAAGGTCGATTCCAGTCTCCCCCATTCTGATCCTTCTGTTCAGTAGATGTTCCCTGTTTAGAAAGAGATTTACTATTTTTTATTAAATAAAAACAATGCATACATCTTCTTAATGGATCTTTTTAATGGAGGCTGATTATAGGGGTGGGGCCATTGTGCTGGGTAGCATATTTTGAACTGCAGATGTAAAGATGTTTTATTACTTTTAATAAATCTAAGATATTTTGTTTGAAAAACAATCCACTGTCTGTGGTTCTGGATTCATCAAAGGGCCAGGAAAGGTTGAAAGGACCCTGGCTTTGCACAGAACTCAGAGGGAAGAGGAAATGACACTAGTTCTGTGAAAAGCTCCAAGGAACGGACTGAACCTTGTGAGGAAAAGCTCCTGAAGGACCTATTCTGACTTCCTGAGTAGTACAGGCCAGAGAATTCCATCCACTGAGTCCACACATTGAGACCAGCATGGGGCTTTTCTTGGTGACTAATATTTTTTTCGTTGTTTTACTCTAAAGTAGCAAGTCAGTTCCTTCTGGGGCAAACTGTCCAGAAGCAGATGTTCTGTGGAGATAACATCCAGGGAGCAAATGAAACGTCTCACCCCCTGCTCGTGCTGATATGGTAATCTTGCTTTTTGCAGGAAGGGAAAGAAAGTTGATGTGGCAATAGAATGGGACCTCCTAACAGCAGTGAAAGTAACATAAAATGTCTTACAAGTATGGGCCTATTGCAAGCCTCTTTAAATAGCTCCCTGCTGGCTTTTGCCAGAGCTGCACACCAGGGAGCACCCGCTTACTTTCACCTCTGCTCCCTACGCACCAGATGACTGGAAATGTGGCTGTTTACGGAGGAGGCCACATCTCAAATAAAGCAGGGACGGTCCATCTTTTCCTCCCTAGGAGACACTGAGACACCTTTAATTCACTATGGCCCAAAGATTCCAATTCACTATGGCCCCTCTTGAGACACTTTGGGCCTGATTTTCAGAGGTACTGAGTTCCCACGAGCCCAGCTCAAGCGAGTGGGAGCTGCCTGTGCTCAGCACCTCTGAACCAGGCCCATGGCAAATGAGCATCGACAAATTGAGGAACCTGAAACCAGTGGCAATTTTTGAAAATTTGGCCATATACTTTGTTTCTTTACCACTTGATCTAGCTTTGCCCCCAAGCCTTTTCATTGGTGAAAGCAGCAGACCTGTGCCACAAGGGTATAGCTTGCTGGGCAGGAGACAGAACTTTCTTGGGAGCGGTATTTGGGGTCTTGCAAGAACTGGAGCTAGCCACCCCTGGTTACAGAATGAGCCACACCTGGATGACTGTCCTATAAAGAGTAGCAGAAAGCTACAACAAAATGAGCAATGCTCAGGGATTAGAAATTGTTAGAAGTGAGAGTTAGGACTGAGACACCGGCCAAGGAGCGCCTGGAAGTGGCCTGCCAAAGCAGGAAAGATGCCAGGCAAGAAGGCCTAGGGCAAGGAATCACAGAATCCTAAGACACCTTTGTGCAGACATTTTTGGTGGACTTTGAAACTTTATTTTAGTGCTTGTTAATTCAATAAAGTGCAGCTTGAGAAGGCAGGGGAATGGACAAAAGTGTTTTTCAGTATCTTGAGTCTAAGAAGGGAAACAGAGGCTGACTGCTTGTAGATGGATCTTAGGCCTCCTTGCAGGAGGAATAACAGTAGTTCAAATTAGGCGCTTTAATTCGAATTACCTAGTCCATGCCGCGTGTAGCCGTGGGCAAGTGGTTCGAACTACGGGCATTTAAAAATGGTGCCTGCCCGGGAACATGCAAATGAAGCCCGGGATATTTAAATCCCAGGCTTCATTTGCAAGTTCGAATGCCTACATTAGCCACACTAGTTCGAACGAGGGTGGCAGTGTAGACCTACCCTAACTAGTTGGCTACCCTTGTACTATAGTATATGGACTAACCAAGAATGTGGGCTATTCTATTCTAGAAGCACTATGGCAGTGCCAACAGAGTTGCACTGCACGTCGGGTGAAGATGCTCTGCCAATGGGGGACAGCGCTTTCCATCGGCATAATTACTTCACCTCTGTGAGCGACAGAAACTGTCCAAGGAAGAGTGTCTCACACTGACCTAGCACTAGTGTGAACTGTGCTTAAGCCATTGTGATTTGTACCCCTCAGGATGCATGTGGCTTTTTTATACCTTTGAGAGACATAAGTTATATCGACATAAGCAGTCGTGTCCACCTGCCTTGTGGGATGAACTCCCATAGGCACTAAGGACCAATACAAACCCCATCTCCCTCTCCTCCAAATGCAAGGGGTGCTTTTTGACCTTGAGCTCTCTAAACACAAAGTAATGGGTGTGTGTGCGTATTTTATTAATACAAAACAAAATTCTCCACTCATTGCATACTTCTTCCCCTGGGGAGAGGACAAAAATACAAGCACATGACAGATGGTAGTCATGCTGTCCTGTGCCCTGCTAGAGGATGCTCACATATCACACTGATGAGCATGATATTAGAACCTATATGTAGGTTTGGCTTAACTTTAATTTATTATTTTATAATTTTGATGGATAATATCAGTTTATTTCTAAGAATTTTTTCAATGTTTATCAATTTAAATTTTCACAGTTGCAAAAATCTAAGGGTGTTAAACATACAATAATTAATTAATGACAGCAGACAAGATCAAAACGTTAAAGCTTTATAACCATTAAAACACAAATTGTCAACATCCCATGTCAACATGTACAAATATCCTTCAAATAATAAGATCTCAAGCAGCATTTGTCTTGCTTTGTTGATCTGTAAATTTCAATTAGTATTGATGGAAATATTTTCTTCATTGATTTGTGTGTGTAAGGGGAAATTGAACCTTCCGAGTCTGCAGTAGGGATGTAAAATCCCATTTAATTAGGTTAACTGGTTAAATGTTACATTTAACTGGTTAACTGATTAAATGGGGACAGGCGGGGGGGATGTTCCACGCGGGCTGGGAGTTGGCAGCCTCAAGCACGGGGCCGAAAGTGGCAGCAGCAGCTCCCATTTCCGCTGCCACTTCTCCCCCCACCTGCTTTTGGCCCCCCTCTGCGCAAGGCTGCTGTCTCCCAGCCTGCGCGAGCTGGGAGTTAGCAGCCCCGCGGGACTAGAGCAACCTGTGGCAGACCACTGCATGGTATCAAGTAAACAGTTAACAGGTTATCCATTCACATCCTTAACCTGCAGTACAACAGACATCCCTGGAGACTGAAGTATTCAATCCATGCGTCTGCAGAAAGGACCAATTCTGCTCCCAGTTTCATGAGTGGAACATACCAGTGTTGTCTTCAAGTCGTCACTGTCAAGTCCAAGTCGAGTCTCAAGTCACTACAGTTCAAGTCTCAAGTCAAGACTCGAATCCCTAATGTCACTTTCGAGTCAAGTCCCAAGTCGACTCTCAAGTCTTAATTTAAAAAATGTCCAGTCACTTTTGTACAAGCCATCACTATTGGCATTTTCTGACAATTTTTTCACCAAGTCATTTTAACAAAATTAGTAAGTCTCAAGCTGAGTCTCAAGTCACAAACAATGAACCCGAGTCGAGTCTCAAGTCGAGTCACCTAGGCAACTTAAGTCGGACTCGAGTCAACAACTCTGGAACATACTTTAAAAGAAGAGGGAGTTGCAGAACTTGATCTAACAAGTACACCATTGACACAACCAGTGTCTGTCTGTCTGTCTGTCTGTCTATCTATCTATCTATCTATCTATCTATCTATCTATCTATCTATCTATCTATCTATCTATCTATCTATCTATCTATCTATCCCCATACATCCCATCTATCTATCTATCTATCTATCTATCTATCTATCTATCTATCTATCTATCTATCTATCTATCTATCTAAGCATTTTATATAATGCCTAGATTACACAGTGATAGGCACTATATGAAAAAGATGACAGATGATAAGATTAGATTTAAATCTCCGTTTCTCTCCTGAGACTGTCATCAAGAGAGACAATTAACACCAGTTGTCTGGAATGGAGACAAAGAAATACACTGGGATCAGAGACTTGCACAAAGCTAAAAGGTTTCATGAAAGAAACACCTCTTCTTTTCCCCTCCTTCCTAGGCTCTCTGCCTATTCCTACCTTTTGATTATATCTATGACAAGGACCCCTCGGAAATCTTTGCAGTATGAAGCATAGTCCCACAGAGGGTAGGGAGGGAAGGAACAGACAGCTGATGGGCCAAACGGGCCGAGGGAAGGAAAGCTGGCTCTGCACATCACTGTCGGTGGGGGGGTATTTATTTATCGAGTAACGGTAGTTACAGCTGGAAAAACAGGAGGAGGATCATTGCCAAACAATGTATCTAGGGAGATGTTTTGTTACTGTCATCAGCTGTCCCCTTGGAATAAAGAGCACATCCCAGCTATGACTAATACAGCCAGTGTCTTATTTCACTCTTGGACCTGGCCAAAAAATGTTTCTCGGGCCTAGGAATTCAATGACTCCCTAGCAAGATTCTTCTTTGCAGCCAGTCTCTTCTAACCCAGATACCTGAATCCCCCTTCAAAACACTCAATAATATTACGATCAGAATATAATACATTGTAAGTATTCAACTAAAATTCTAGCAGCTAAATCTCATGCTTCAAGTCATATACTGATCCCTGGCTTGGGGGCAGGAAGGAACCTTTTCTCCCCATGAACAGCATTCCACAACTGGCCAGCTGTATTATGTGTGTGAAGGGGGAAGCTGTTTACCTCTAAAATACCAGATACTGGCCACTGCCAGAGCTGGGATACTGGAGTGGTGGACCAATGCTCTGATCTAGAATATGGCTCCTTTACTCTCCTGAATTTCTTGTGAATGCAACACAAAATCCTCAGCACCTCACCCTTGTTAATATAAATGGATAATCCTTCGCTCATTTATAGGTGAGCTGAACCTTTTAGAGTATCTCTTTGAAATGGAGGCTTCAACATTTGCAGATGATACCCCCGTGTGCTCACCATACAACAACAATCACGTGTTCATATTTTAACCTCCGAAAATAAAAGCCCGTGATTAGAAGGCTACTGACAAAGGATCTGAATAGGAGAAAGATCAAAGCGTTCAGGTGTGTTGTATTATATATATTTTTCCCTACACAAGAAATGATTATAAGGGAAAAAGACAAATAATTGTTTTGTCACAGATAAATTTAAGGGACCTATCCTACTCCCACTGGTCCTGCCTAGAGCAGGGGGCTGGACTTGAAGACCTTCTGAGGTCTCTTCCAGTTCTATGGTTCTATGATTCTATGATTCTATGAAGTTAATGGCAAAGCTCTAAAAAGTTTGAGACAAACCCCACAAAAGCCAAAAGGATCATATCTCCAATTGTTATGCAGAAGCAGGCACCACCTTAGTTTCCCCTCTTATAACCTTCCAGCAACCATCCCATGCCTCACATCTCTGCCTGCAGTTCTCTGTTACTAACTCCAGACTGCACTGATGAAAACTGCACATCTGTGCGATCCATGCCCAAGTCTCCCTCTCTTGACTAGCTGAAGAAAAACTCTAATGCTGTGCAGAGCACAACATTACCATGTGCAGTCACTAGGGACACACACACACACACACACACACACACACACACACACACACACACACACACACACACACACACTTTTATTGGCGTAACCAATGGGTCAAAACGCCTGGGCCAGACCAACAGACACTTTTCCCCCCTACAGTTCAAATGCAAATGTCAGACTGACAGCATCTCTCTGGCATTCCTTTAAATATTTGGCCGAAGCATAGACTGGTGGTGGTTGTGAATATTTAGTGCACTGCCCTAGATGGAGCTACACAACAGCTGTGGAAGGGCTGGATGGAGCCAGTATCTCAGAAGCACATTCCAGAGATTAGATTAGAGCTTGCATTGATCTTTGCAGTTTGGCCGGGCCAGTGAAAGCTAAAGGCTGCACGAGTAATGGCACCATGATTAATCGAGCTGTTGAGAGCATCCAAAAATAGAGACAGTGGGTCGGGACATACAAGAGAGGGTGGGGTTTTTTTAGAGGGTGGGAGGAGAAAGGGAAAGAGTGGTCACTCATCATCTGAGGATTCCCATCCCCAAACTCACTCCCCAAAATGTCAAAGGTGAGAATGACTGGACAGGGGATCTGGAATTTCAACATAAGTTACCGGTCAAGAGGAAAAACAATACTATATCCATCCTCTAGCCAAGGAAAGTATTCCAAGCTTTAAAAAAACACATAGGAAAAATTATATCTATATATCTATATAGCTATATATAGATATATATATATCCCATGGACAGCCTGTTTCAGAACTTCTCAAATGCCTTCCTGTCTTGTTGTCACAATACAACCCTCCCTAGAGGTGTCAATCATAAAATAAATAATGACCACTCACCAGCAGTGAAAGTAACTTAACCAGTCCTGTCCTATTGCAACTGGGGTCCCTGTCAGCTCTTTAAATAGCTTCCTCTTGGCTTTTGCTGCAGCTCAGCCAGCTCTTGCCAGAACTGCGCACTAGGGCATACCTACTTACTGTCACCTCTGCCACTCACCAAGTTTCAGCAAACAGTGTTGATGCAGCACAGAGATTGCTGTTCTCTGTCCCAGAAGTAGCTGCATTTCAGTGGTGCTGCATGTGGGGAGTTAGGAAGATCCTTTGATGCTCTAGAAAGGAAAGATCATTGTTAGCAAAGGAGCAAAAACTGAACAATGTGCAATACGAAAAAAAAACCTGGATAAGTGAAAAAGGATGAAATGGTCCACATCTATCATGATGTGGAGCACTATAAAATTACAGAGGCACTGGATGCAACATTGTGTTAAAGCTGAATTAAGTTTTGCACTTAAAGCAGAAATTTGGCCTCTTTGATATGTATGAAGAATGTAGTGTGTCCTCCCAACTTACAGCACTTACTCCTAGAATACAGAGCTAATATTGAATAGCTTGGTTGGCTGAATCTTACTCATCATGGGTTCTGCCTTTAGCCCAAGAGTCAAGATGCTGGAGGTTTGATTTCCAGTTGTCTCTGGAGGAGTAAAATGTGAATTCTGAGCTGCTACATGCTTCTTAATGATTTTCAACCTAGAGGCATGGCACGAACAGCTTTCAAAGATTAATCTGTGTTCAAGCTGCATTAAGTTAGGAACACCTGGGATTCGCATTCATTTCCCCCTTAGATTCAGAACGAGATGTTTTTGTAATATTTGGAAACATTTCATGTAGTCTTCAACAGAAAAAAATCTTGCTAGAGATTACAAGAAACCCAAATACACCCTTGGTTCTCCATCGCAAGTTGCCCTGCTCTTTTGCTGAGCAATACTGACATCCCAAGCTTGTTTCAACAAAATGTTATACCCCGCCTCCTTTAATGCAATTCTGCATGGTCTTGTTAGTGTAGCTGGATTCTCTGCTAAACTGGTTCAGGCAAAATACAGTAAATACCACCTCAGATCTTCTTCTGGACAATGTAATATTCTACCTCTCATATGCTACATCCATATGCTACACCCTGCTTCCCAATCTCACTGCTGCTTACTCCTGATCCTATTATGGTACAACCTCCATACCCCACATGGACACTTCAACCTGATCCTCAGCTTCAACATAGGCTCCCACTTCCAGGCTTCAGACTGTCTTCTACCTGATGCAATGACTGATCCAGTGTCTGCGACCATGGCGACCACAAAGGTGGTGTAAACCAGTGTTACTCAACCAGTGATACAAGTACCCTTAGAGGTACTCGAGAGAAGTATGGGGGATACGTCAACACAACTGAAATGTGGAGAAAACTGAATTTTTGTTTTAAGTTTTACAGCACTTTCTTATTTTTGTACTTTTTACACCCAAAAATTGTATCGCCTGCCTGGCTACGATTAAGTTGTTTAAACAAATGTGTTGCAATGGTAGAAAAAAAATGTCTGAAAACTGTAGGTACTGGGAGTAGTTATAATCTTCCTATTTTGAAAAAGGGGTGCTTTATAAAAAAAAAGGTTGAGAAACACTGGTGTAAACAAACCAAGGAAAAGCTGAGAAGCCGGAGTCTTTTAATGATTATGCATTCTTTTTCTGCAGTGCCCTTTCCACGCATCCAAGAAGGACTGCTCCCTGCCCTAACTAGCATACAGCCTTTGGAGAGAGAAATGTGGGGAGAAGGACTGGGTCCTGAGTTGGTCTAAATTAGCACAGCCCCACAGCCCACATATTCCCCCTCTGTGTAACTGTTCCTGGCTGACTTTAATATACCCGGGGTGAAATACTGACATCAGTGAGGATTGTGCCATTGGTTTTAATAGGACAAGGATTACGTCCCTGTTGGATCCCCTCCTCCCAGAAGCCTGGTTTACAGTGGGTGCAGTTTTCAGGCTCTTGTGAGGGTTCTAGCTGTAATGTCGGCAGGGGGCCTCAATGAAGCCTGGCTCCACCCCATCCATTATCCATGGTGATATCTAAATAAAACAAATCCGGGACTCCCGCAGCTCTTTCCTGTCCTCTCCAGAAGCCTGCCTCTGTGAAGGCAGGTTGACAGAATGCTGGCAAATGAGAGCAGGAAGGGAAGAGGCCAGTCCTGCCGATGGAGAACCTGGGTTCGCCGTCCATGCCCTACCCCGCCCACTGTGAATTCGTCACTTTATTTTAAATGCAAAAGGGGAGTGAGAGATTAATAAAAGGCCTTCGCAAAAGTGAGGAGGGTGATGATATCTGAGCGTTGTCAGATCATTCTGCCACCCCGTCCAGTCACTGTCACTGCAGCGTCGTTCCATATTTAGCTCCCAACAACTGTGCCTAGGTCTGGAACTCCCAGCTCCCTGTTTCCCCTCTCTCTCTCTCCTGTCTTTGCTGCCTGCGCAGGTCTCAAAAGTCTGCTTCCTCTCTTTCCTAGTGGTCTTAACCCAGTGCCCCAGCACCCGAGAGGATGGCTGAAAAAGAGGAGACGCCCGACAACACCCAGAATGGCGAGGAGCAGCCTGAAAATGCAGAGGAGGCTGAGGAGGAGAAGAAGAAGCAAGAGCTGGAGAAACTGCCGCCGTTTGAAATCGTGGAAGGGTAAGAGAGAGATCAGGGAGCTGAATTTAGATTTAAAGAGGCAGCAAGTGAGTGAAAGCCAGGGTGTGTCATTTCCACTTGGCTTCTCACGCAGTCTGTCCAGGGGGAGGTCTCTGCTTGAAGGTTTAATGTTGGTTAAATAAGAAGGAAATCTGGGGCCAGTGCTAGTCTGCAAAAGGATCATTGAAACTTTCTCCATGTTGTGCAGGCTGCAATTCTTCCTACGGCTGGACCTGTCACTGGGCAGAGTGTTTCACTGCCTTTGTATACAATGAATTCAAATCAGCTTGTCTTTAGCTTCATTTATGTTGTAATTGATGGGCCTGATTCTACCAACCCTAGCTTGCTGATACTGACAAGTGCCTTAATAGGGAAGTAGTCTTACTGGTTTCAGTGGGATGACTAGTCCAGAAAGGCACGGCTTAGTGTGAGAGTGGAAGAACTTGGCCATATTGAAATACTGTTTTCTTGAAGGGGTCTTGCTTACAAGTCTCTCTGTTGCTGGGTTAGGAAAAATACCAGCCCCTGCACGAATGGGGTGGGTTGAGAGGGGCATGCAAAGGAGATGATTTGCTTCAGTGGACTTGCAGGGCTGCTACAGAGGCCCAGTGAGAAGTACTGGATTATCCTTCTTGGGGACTATTCTCTGTCCATTACTATCCACAGGAGAGGGTAACTCTGGACAACAGTGGTGAAAGCTTACCTAACATACTCCCCTGCCCTGCAAACAATCTTCAAAAGACTCCCAATTATTGTCAGAAAGGCCAAAATATGTACAAAGCTCTCCAGTGTTAAGCAGTTGAGCAGCACCAGATGAGAGAGATTTTCATCCCTTGTACAGATTATAAATCGCAGCAAAATAGTGACATGGTAGCCACATTTTACAGGTTAAATGCTTAAAATTCAAGATTTTCCACTGGGTCTAATTAGCCACTGGTCTCCTGGAAGGCTGTTTGTTTTTAAATAGCAACATTCAGGACCCCAGAACACCTATTGCTCCTTCAATAATGGGACCCTACAATCAGCCCTGAAAAATACCCCCAGCGGTGTTGTGTCTGCACTATGGATACTGTGGGTTAGATTTTCAAATGAGCTCGGGGTCAGATTTTCTAGGGCTGAGTACCTATTACCCATTCAAAAGCGACAGCTTACATTTAGGCATCAAATCCTTAGCCAGCTTTCAAAGTGCTCAGCACAGTGCTGAATTTCTAACGAAAGAGGTGCCGGGGCTCAGGAAAGTGTTTTACATTCATAACTGATGCCACCAGCTTCAAGGTGCCAGGGCTATGAACTGCCAAGGCCTACCAGTGTGGGGCTCAGCCATGACATAAATTAAGCACTGACTCAGCGATTCCCATTGGGACCAGATTTTCCAAACAGCTCAGCACGTTGGACACAGAGGTGTTTTAGAAATCTGGACACTTATTTAGGAATCTGACTGGGCGATGAGCTCTCTGGAAAATCTGGCTCCAGTTGTGAGTGTTGAGCCTTTCTGCAAAGCACAGCCTGGAAGTGGATCGTTATAAGAGCTCAATACAATAAATCATACGGCTAATACAAGCATGGAATGATGATGAATTAATAGATGCATGATTATATATTAATCATACATGAGCGGAAAAGTGCAGCTAGGAAAATCCAATCTGCCATACTCAGCATTTCTAATATGTCTGTGTCTGTTCGATCTGAGCATACATAAAGTGTGGCTTAACTAGAAATATGACATTATAAAAATGTTATGATCTAGCCCTGTATTTATTCACTCCCAAGTTTGCCAAGCCCATGGACCCAATTAATAAATCAAAACATGATTCTTTCCAGCAGCCTTTAACAGAAACTTAAATCCAGGAACTGAATATCCAGCTGTTACAACATCACCAATAAGAAAGATTCTACAATCAGAATTTTAGCTGGCAATTCTGATTATGATGATGCATAAGACAGGTCTTTCTCCTCTAGTTGTGCTACCTCCCCTGGGCTAAAGTGAACTTTTTGTCCAAAAAAAAAAAAAAATCAGCCAATGTGATTCAAAAACACACAGGCTACATCTACACTGGCATGATTTTGCACAAATACTTTTAACGCAAGAGTTTTTGCGTTAAAGTATTTGCGCAAGAGAGCGTCTACACTGGCATGTGCCTTTGCACAAGAAATGTGCTTTTGCGCAAAAGCATCCGTGCCAGTGTAGATGCTCTCTTGCACAAAAAAGTTCCGATGGCCATTTTAGCCATCGGGCTTTCTTGCACAAGAAATTAACGTTGCCTGGCTACACTGGCCTCTTGCACAAGAACAGTTGCACAAGAGGGCTTATCCCTGAGCAGGGGCGTCAAAGTATTTGCGCAAGAAGCACTGATTTCCTACGTTAGAACATCAGTGTTCTTGCACAAGTACTCACAGCCAGTGTAGACAGGTGGCAAGATTTTGCCAATGGTGGCAAGAATCTTGCCAATGTAGACACAGCCACAGCGAGCAAACATGTTGAGTAACAAGATGCCAATTTGCTTTGCTACTATGCTGACTATAATAGATGTTTTGATATAAATAATTACAGTAAATTGCTCCTTCATTAAATTCTAATACTTGTTTTTCTCTCTGGATTTCACTTGAGAATAATTTTGTTTTCTGTACTCACAACTGATTTGTAAAGTCTTCTGTCATTTTTGATGGTTTAAAAATAGTGGACCATGCTCTAGACTCCATTCTTCACTTTCTTGCCCTTGGTAGGATTTTCTTTAATGAGAGCAGGGCTGGGCTAATGCTAAGTGTCTCTGAAAATCCTAGCCAGTGTCATTATTTTCACCTGTGCAAAGTGCATGCCAGGTGTAATGAGTGAGTGGACAGTGCTACCATTCTGATTGTACTCGTGAACTTACTGCATAAGGCACAAGGCAAGGGCCAATCCAGCTCTCTTGCCTCAACAATACTTTTTTATTTCAGTGAAGTTGCATGGCTGTTCCAGAGGCCCAGGGGGAAGTACTAGATTGCTCTACTTGGGAACTATCCTCTGTCTATAGGACAGGTAAACTCTGGACAAGAGTGGTGAAAGCTTCCCCAAGAAACACCTTCCCTAGCAGATCTCATCTCTGTTTTGGAGACTCTCTCTCAGGCTGAGATCACCAGACTTCTTTCAATCCTTGGCCTCTGTACAGAGACTGACAACAAACAGGACAATTGGCACCTGCTGTTATGGTGGCTTTAATGATGTGGAGCCTCCAATAGGAACTGAGCTAAATCACAAAACCCATTTCATAAAGGCTATTGGACTTGGTTACAGATACCATGCTTGGTGATTGCTTTGGGTCATTACTGACCTGTCTGAATGCATCTGAACTAGGAAGCTTTCACCCTTGCTTTCTGTCAGCTCAGAGCTTACCTAGATAGAAATACAAATGAATGAGGCCATGTCCTCTAGCTTCGCCTCTCACCCCTGAAAAGCTAGAATCTGGATATTGCTCAGTTGCAAAAGGAACTTGCTGTCCACCTTTGTAGATACTTGACTAAATGATGGGGCTGCTGCAGTATTTAACAGGCCTATCAGGCTGCAGCAGGAAATGTGACAATAGCTGGCAGTGATGAGATTGATCTGCATGTGAGGAACCAAGATCCAGAAGAGCAGAGGATGCAGCAGAACAGAAGTGACATGCATTGGAAGAGCTGGGGGAGCGTTCAGGGTTGAAATAGCAGGGATGCAACTGATCAGGACTGAGGTGCATTGGTAGAATTGCATAAAAAGCTCCCAGGACTTGACCAGAACACGCTCTCCCAAGTTGTGATGGAGGCAGAGCACCAATTACTAGGGGCTGCCACAGATCAGGGGAGAGCAGTAGAGGGCAACCTGCGGCCCATGGGCTGAATGCAGCCTATTGGGGTTCTGTTTGCGCCCCCCAAGACATTTTGTTTACTGTTGCCCATGCACGGCGTTGCCAGATTATACTTGTTTCCATCTGCATAGTTTTTTTTCCTGCCAATATTGCTAATGTGACACACACGGAAAGCAAGGGCATATGAAGTACGTGCTGATTGCACACGGCATTGGCTGTCAGAGCCGGGCACTCCCTCTGCATCCAATCAAAGTGCTGCAACGGTTCAATCCGCACCCCCCGCAAATTCTAGGTGCGCAAGCGCAGTGAGCAAAACTACTCTATCCTAGGAGACCAACTTGGTTATAACAATCTAGTGGCCCGCTGAGATGAAGGAGGGCCATTCGTGCAGCCCACTCACTAGCCTAGGTTGCCCATTGCTGGGGTAGAGAGCTATAGGCAGGGATTGTTTAGGCACAGTGTTAGAACCAGTTTCATGATAACGGTATGCACGACACTGGTGCTAGCAGTTTTTCATTTTCAGTATTAAACTCTACCCATTAGCTCTCAGGATGGACAGGACCTTTTAACTCCATTGAATGAGCCTGCTAATACTCTTTAAAGAGGAAATGTTTTGAGTTAATCTATCTATACATACCAGTATGTAGGTATTTAGACCTTACTAATCACTGAGCTATGTGAGGACTGCACCCAAAGATCTACCTTTTGCTGTCTGATGAGCTCCAGCAGAAGATAAGTCTATCTGGGATTATTATTGATGTGCTGGGCTACTAAGGGTGAGAAGTAGAAAAGCAAAGGGAGAAAACAGGTAGAGCATAGAGGACTTTCAAGACAAAATTGAAAAATCCAGCAAATTTAACCTAATGCTTAAAAAGTGCTCATATTAAGATACTGTGTTTGGAAGTCCTGGGACTGCAGATCGGAATCTGTTTCTTTTGGATGTGATCCCAGTTTGGATTTTCTAGTTATTTATAAAATTTCAGCAGACAGCCAGTTATCCGGCTAATGAGAGAATTTACAACTCCAAATGCCCCAATGTGTGTGCTCAATTACACTGTGTACAGTTTAAGCATTTCAGTTGTCGGCCTTGGATTAGGGACATTTTATGATCCTTGCCAAGTGTTTGATGCTGCTATCTGTAGCTCCAAGAAGTCTGTACTTTGCAAGTGGGGGTGGCAACCCAACACGTAAGAACACTAAAACCCTTTTCACAATGTTACAGCCAGATTCAGCTCAGCTGCGTAAACTTCAAGGAATACAAGCTGATGCATTAATTTACACTACATTCTTCGGGGGTGGGAGGATGACGAGAATCGCTATAGCACAGACGTGCAGTAGCAAAATCTTCCCCTGCACCTGGATTGTCATAGGCTCCAGTCATGTCAGAGCAGTATGGGTCTACTATAGAGTTCTTGCACCATTGTCATCAATGAACCCCAATGCAGTTCTGTTTATTACTGAATGGCTGCTGCAGAACCAATGAAGGGAGCATGAAACATTGACTTTGTGCATAAGTGTGGGAAGTCGGGGTGCAGGAGATGCTCCAAGATTTTGCAACCCACATTGGGGTCCCTGCAGCCAGTCCGCAGGCCCTGTTGTCACCTGAGGTCCTGGCTGTTAGTGTCAGGGGGTATCGGCTGTCAGCCCCAGGGGCTTTGCTATTGCCCATGCGGTCCCAGCCGCTAGAGCTCCGCTCACACTTGGGGTTCTGATCCTTGGCCCTGTGACCAGAGTGCCATAGCCCTCCCCTTCAGCTGTGGTCCTAGCCTGAGGTGGTGAGGGGTATGGATGGAATAAGGTGAAGGTGGCTACATCTGAGCACCCCTACCCTAAAATTGTTCCCGGAGCACAACTTTTGTGTAGGCCCCATGTAACCAGAGACTACCACTCCTGGTTTCTATTGGTGGGTTTGGCCACTGATATTTTGTGTGATCTTGAAGCAAGAGCCCTTCTCTTTCCACATCTGTAAAATGGGCATAACATTTATACACCATCTTTCATTCAAAAATGGATACATAGGATCATCCTCACTTTACAACTGGGGAAACGGATGCCTAGAGAAAATTAATAACTTGTTCACTGCCACACAGTAACTTAGTGTCAAGGCAAGAACTAGAACCAATACCCTGCGAACCAGCCACTTCTTTACCCATTAGATCCCTTTATTTAGCTACTTCGGAGATGTATTATTTGTTAAGTTCTGTAGCCTCTTCAGATGAATGGTGCTATAGAAATTCAAAGTATCATACTTATTTATTATTGTAAGTATCTGAAATGCTGAAAGGTCAGACCACGTCCTGGCCAGGGTCCAAAGTACATGCAACCCAGGGTATACATTACTTTCTTTATTCCTGCTAAATCACTCACTGACTTCTGCAAGTCCTCTGACCAGGAGTTAGGTCCACTAACTCCAGATATTTAGATTACACACTTGTCCTGGAATATCCATTCTGCTCTGACAGAGGTGGGTGTAAGTAGATTCCTTTTCATATATTACTACTCTCGGTACCCATGATGAGCATGGATTTCCAATATCTTAGCCAGACATGAACAATCTTGGACAGTCTCTTTAGCTTTGTTTACAGGTTTCTTTACTGGAAAGAAAGTGATCTACTATATAGTCCACATGGCTAGGAATATGCATCTGGTTTAACATCACAGGTAATCCCGGTCAGCCTAGTTCATAATAGGTAAGAGAATTCCATGGAAGTAAGGTCTGATTGGAGGTCCTGATTTAAAGAACTCTGAAATCAATAGGAGTCTTTGCATTGACTTTGGATCCGGTTCTAGCAGATTAAATGACTCAATAAAAGATACAGCAGGGGTGAATTTGTGTAACTCCATTGAAGTCAGCAGACTTATATCACGGATGACTTTGCAGGAAACTATTATACCGGTTACATTTTAAAATAATATAATGTTTATTTCTTGTAAAATAATTTGTTGTGGCTTTGCAAACCTGCCTTTGAAACAAGAGGAGGAGGAGGACGGGTTGAACCTTTTCAATTTTAAAAGGAGTCATTAATTATCTCAGAGGTGAAGTCATGAAGTTCACTATTATCAAACAAATGTAAATTTCTTAAACTCAAGGAATAAGAGAGAAGGATGTTCACATACCATCATGCCTCCTTCGCATGGACTAAGTTATGGTCTGATGCTGCTACTAATGAAGTCAGTGGGAGTTTTGCCATTCACTTAAGGAAGGAGGTTAGGCCTTACTGAGATACCTGTAAATCTTTTTAGGATGAAGTATTGCTTAGATTAGGGAAATTTGCAACAAATTTTGTTAGTGTAAAGCAGACACAGAGCACCAGGGCAAATCAGAGCATGCAGTTGGACAGTGTAAGTACACTAGATGTCTGAACTGGTAAAACTGCATCGATGCAAACTTCCTTAGTCTAGATCTATACAATCCCTTGATCTTTTTGGCCCTTTCTTCTTTTGGTTTACCTACTCCTTGTGCTGAATGTGAGATACTCCAATAATGAATATAACGAGATTCCCAGGATGGATGTATCAAACATACCCCCAAAAAACTAGAAGAAAACAGTTCAGGACTGGGCACCTAAACTCCAAGATTCTATTCTGACCCATTTATCTATGTATTTATATGGCTAGATTATCTGAGTATCTTGATCACTAGAAGTATTTGATGACTAGATTATCTGAGTATCTTGTAACAATTAATTAATTTTTCATCCTCACAGCACCCATTTGGGGTAGTAGGTATAATCAATCCCTAGTTGGCAGCTGCACAACTAAGGCACAGGGTAGAATAAGCAAGTTGCCCAACATCACACCAGAAGTCTGCGGCACAGCTGCAGAACTGAACCTAGGACTTCTGAGTTCCTGTCCAGTCCTCCAATTCTTCATTCCATTTCTGCCACTGATTGGTTGGGAAAACCTTGGGCAAGTCATGCAAATTCTTTGACTTGGTTTCCTCACCCTTTCAGGGTGGCAGAGAGGGTGAGGCTTGACTAATACTTGCAAAGATCTTTGGTCGAGAGTTGCTGTTTAAAGACTATGTTACTGTAGGATATTTTATAATACTTTGGAATTTCTCTTGCTCTCTCCCTTTCCACAGGGAGCGCTTCCCTGCCTTCTTTTTCAAATTCCAGTTTAGGAATGTGGAATACAGCTCAGGCAGGAATAAGACCTTCCTGTGTTACATTGTGGAAACCCAAGGCAAAGAGTCTGGGAGCTTTCGGGGTTACCTGGAGGATGAGCATGTAGCAGCCCATGCCGAAGGTGCTTTCTTCAACAACATCTTGCCCACATGCGAGCCCAGCCTTCGCTACAATGTCACCTGGTATGTCTCCTCCAGTCCCTGCGTGCCCTGCGCGGACCAGATAGCTCAGATACTGCAGAAGAACAAGAACCTGCGCCTCACCATCCTGGTCAGCCGTCTCTTCATGTGGGAGGAGCCGGAAATGCAGGCTGCTCTCAAGAAACTGAAGACAGCTGGATGTAAACTGAAGATTATGAAGCCTCAAGACTTTGAGTATATCTGGCAGAACTTTGTGGAGCAGGAAGAAGGAGAGGCAAAGGCCTTCGAGCCCTGGGAGGACATTCAGGAGAACTTCCTGTATTATGAAGAGAAGTTAGCTGAGGTTCTGCACTGAGGCGCATGTGAGTGAAGATTTCAGACTGCTCATTTACCTTCTTGCTTTAATGGAGGGTGGGGCAGACTCATCTCTGTTTTCGTATGTCTTAAGTCAGAAAGAGAGGCTTTTAAGGGTACTGACATTGCCATCTGTGACTCCAGCTCTGCCTAGATCTGACAATACGAGAGTATCATGAACTTCACCTTGCCCACTGCAACTAGCAATCCACTAGTGAGATCTTCCCCGCTGTAGAGAAGGGCTACTCAACATGCAGCCCACGGCCGTTTCTTTGCGGCCTGCGGTGCGGTTTGGATTTACATGGGGCTCAACATGCAGCCCGCAGGTGGGAGCCAAAACAAAAAAGTAGTCAATATAATGGTCTTCTGTTGATATGCGTTTTAGTAGTTAAATTCCTGGACTGTCATATGAATGGAAATCAGGTAAATATTGCATTTTATTAATATCAGCAGAACTGACTTAAATGGGACCCAAGTGTTGGGTAGTTTTGCCTTAGTCTCAGTATTCATGCCTGTCAGTGTCAATGAAGCTGTTTGCATATATATATTTGCATGTATATGCAACCACACTTAGGTTGCAGCTCTCGGCATCTACTGGGAGCATCACTGTGGTCCCTGGGGCTTCCAAAGTTGAGTAGCCCTGATGTAGAGACAAACTGAGCTGTTTTCCTTGCAGTGACTTGTCAGTACCTTCAGGAATTCAACCCCTCCTCTCCAATCACTTTTCATTAGTAAATAGAGGGGAGGGTCATTGGATATAGCAAGAATGCTCCGTTTCTAGGTGGGTGATGTTTCTAGATGAGTAAACTGGGAAGAGGAGGCAGTAGTGGTTCTAGTCCCATAGAAAAATATCCAAGGAGGGCAATATACAAAGATTGAAGAGTCCATAACTAATTTTTTTTAGCAACAAGCCCTGACACACTGGAAGCTGGCAACATCTTTCTCTTATCTCTACAGGGCCAGCTTGCAAGAGATCCCTCATCCAGTGGAGAGACGAAATATGAGACTTGGACATCTAGGACATGCCTTCAGTTTTCCAGAGCTGCTTTGAGACATAAGCCTTTAGCAAACATGGCCCTGATGGACTAAGACTACATTTACAATGTAGCAGTTAGGCGTTTTGTTTTTTATTTTTAAAATAAACTTGCACTGTCTTTGTTAGCAGGACAAGAGAAAGCCATGTGCTCTGCTTAATGACATGAATATAGTGGGCTTACTAGGGCAGCATTAGCATTAAAACTCACCCCCTTAGATCATGGCTGAAAATTAGAGCAAAAGCAGCAAAGTCAGAATAGCTATTGAGCAAATGTATGACCTATAAATGCTAAGGACCTTTTTTTTAAAGACAAAAACCAAGTTGGTAAACAGAAATGCTCATGCTATAAAAACTGGAAGGGCAAAGGAGTTAAATCAGAAGCCATTGCAGAAACTCTCAGCTACTGTGTTTTCCCCCCCTTTCACATAAACATTTTCCAAACATGGGCATTTAATATAGTGGAGAAGAACTTACAACCCACCCATGTAATGTTTCACACTTGAGAAAGTACAATGCTATAGGAAGGGGGAATTCCCACATACAAAATAATTTCAAGAGCTAGCAAGAGAGTGAATGGAACAGATGGAAAAATCTGGTCCTGTGACAATGCCTACATGGAACAGGTGGAAAGATCATAGGGAGGCTGGTCAGCCAAGATGTTCAATCAGAGGGGGTTCACACTTCCAGCTTAATTTCTGACTCACCATAGTTTTTGTCCCAACAGCACCAAGCAAAATCGAAAGGAACAGCAGACCACAGGAATGTAAGAGATGAAAAAGACAAGGTATGGCCAAAAGTTTTACATCTGACTGTTCCACTGGCACCATACCCTAGTCATAGCCTTCAACAGAAAGGATGCAAATAGCAGTAAGAAACCATCAGTGTGGAAAGCAGACAAAAATAGGTGTGCTGATTTTACTATTTGTGTTTGTTACCAGACTTAGAAAACAAATATAAACAAGATACAAAACCTAAATCCAGCACATATTTTTGGTATATATTTATGCTTGTTTACAGATTCGATATTCCAAATTTCTATGTGCTGAACTCAATCCTTTAAGAAATTCCCATGTTTGGCTATAGCAGTTATACACCAAAAACAACTCCACAAGGGACAAAATGGTGATCAGATACAGGCTTTACATTTTTAAGGTGTTACAGATACACACATGAGAGCAGAAAGACAGAATCACCCAGTGCCAACCCCTCTGGCAAATTAAAGAGTAATTCATAATCTGTAAAGATGTGATAATTTTTGACTGAAAAGGAACAATATAACAACCTGAGGCCTTTAAAGATTAGAAAAAGGGATTTGCAGAGCTTCATCAAGTATGCAAAAGATCCCACACAAAACATTCTGTTAATAGCTTCTCAATAGAGAAGGGTTTCCATATATTACCATGAACAAAAAGATTATCTTTATTAAGGATTCTACTTTATGCTTGAATTCCTATACTTTGGTACTTAGTTACTATAGTAATGGGCATCCTAAAAGTAAATCAGATTAGTCACTGTGATGGGATTGGAAGTAAAGCATACTACAACTACTAAAGGTATATATGGCAGAGCAATTCAGCTTAAAGGTTCTAAAATCAGTAACATTATTATATTTGAACCAAATGCTGCAGAAAGAGACCTGGTATCTTACTTTAAGTATGTGGTGAAAAAATGCTCCAGCTGAAGTTTACTGACTACCACCAAGTAACAGACTACATTTTGGGGGTCTGCTGGATTCAATATGCTATTTATTATTTGTTCATTGCTGTTTAGCAATGGCAGAAGTAGAAAAAGAATGGCACGTAGCCCTCTCAATGACTAGCAGTCTATAAATAGACTAGATAAAAAGTAAAGAGGAAAACCAACTCATGCATTTAATAGTAACCCTTTTCATTTCACAGTAGCCTATTCATATGTGATCTCTCTTCAATGCTGACATTTGTACCAATTACATGGGGCAAAATGAACCTTCGCTCCACGCATGTATGTTCCCTTGAGAAGTTTATCCTTACTATAGAAGGCAGACAGAAATGTGAACAAGAGTGGGGTTGATATAGTGGTTTGCACTCTAGTTCAATAACAAGAGTTAAAAGGTACACATTTGAAACTGGACAGCATGATGCTTGATACAGTCTTGATAAAAGCATGAAATCTCACGTTTTGAAAAGACATTTTATTTTTAATAACTCAAAGAACAGAGGAAATCTGCACTTCTGATCTGAGCACTATACTGCTTTAAATTAAACAGCAGACCTCTGCAATAATTTTCTTCATTATTTTGAAACACACTAAACAGATACATATAACTCTTAATTTCAAAGATATGGAATATTTTGTAAAGTGTCAAACTAGCTCAAATTTCCACACAAATGCACTAACATCCTAAGAAAAGATGACTTTACAGGCAAAAGGGCATTCGGTAGGGTGGAGGAACAGTGACATCTGGTGGTTGGCCATGTGACTCACAGGAGAGGATCCCTGAGGGATAAATATAACCTGGCAGGCTTACAGATACTTCTCTTCTGGAATTCTGATCAATATGTACAAAACCAGCCATTCTCTAGAAGTAACTGCCTGACATTGGGAAAAACCAAGACTTATTCCCAAACAGGAAGAGATGGGCTCTACTTCATGAACAGCTTTTTCTCTAAATCAATTCCCACAACATTTGAATCAATAGCATGGGAAATACACAATCATCTCTGTAAAGCCTCTCTGTTCAGAGAGTATAAACTGTGAGCTTAATGTCCGTGTCCTCAAACACTTCCTCAAGTATTGCTGAAACCTTATCCCATTCCAGACGGTCAAGTCCACATCCGATCCTGGAAAATAAAGACACCAAAGTGGCTATGATGAGCTGTTTCTGACTGAGTACAGTATAAAGCCCACAAACAAGTGCACAAAAAGAATGAGAAACAAGTGGATTAGAAAGTGCAAGTACCTTCTCAAAGGAAAAATACTGGATATTTTTAAAGGCATAGCAAGAACCAATGGAAGTGAAAACCACACAAGTTTGAATTAGAAATAAGCTGTTTTAAAAACAAACAAACCAAAGATAGTGAACATTCAATGGAAAGAACTTCCAGGGGAAGTGGTAGATTTCCATCTCTTCATGACTTCCAGTCAAGACTGGATGCTTTTCTGGAAGACATGCTTGAGTCAAGTCTGTTACTAGTCACAATAGAGGAATGACTGGGTAACATTTTTTGACCTGCGTTATACAGGAGGTCAGGCTATGATGCAATGGTCTCTTGTTGTTTTAAAAAGCTGAGAAGAATGGGAAGGTGAAATTGCTTCAATTACAACTCATTGCCTCAAGTGAAGGGAGAAAAAACACTTGTCTCAGATGGGTTGGGAAGGTATCCGATGACCCATATCATGCATTTCTCTGTGGGACTGCCAACTTACAACATAGTACGTTGAACAAAACAATAATAACCCACAATAGCTCCTGAGAGCTGCATTATCTTTAAACGCTGAATAAAGTTTCAACAGAATAAATTACTGCCTAGAACTTTGTCTATGCAACTGAGATTTCAAGATCCCTTTGAAAACAAGATCTCACATGACTGATGTGAAAAATAAGCAAATTTGATGCTAAAATGATAGATGTAAGATATGAAACCAACTACTAGGGATGTAAAATCACATTTAACTGGTAAAACAGTTTAATGTAGTGTTTAACTGGTTAACCAATTAAAGGAGGGATGGGAGGGGGGGCTGCTCCAGCTCAACTGGGATGGGACCCCAGACCTGCTGTGGACAGAGGCTGCTCCAGATGGCTAGAGCAGTCCCTGTCCATGAGGTGTCCCCATAGGGCTGAAGCAGCCCTTCCTGTGGCAGGTAGGAAGCTACTCCAGCCCTCAGTGGTTTAATGGTTAACCTTTCACATCCCTCACAACTACTGGTGATCTGAGTAAGTCACAAGAACAAACATGTAGTGACAATTCATTTGGAGGTCTAGACTTACTAAGTAATTCAAAAGAATTCAGTACTTCACTAGGCTCTAGAATGCTCTGCCTTCAGAACACTACAACTTCACATTCTCCATTCTATCTGTATGCACCTAAAGAATGTAAATACAGCATATACTTTTCCAAAGGCACAATGATCTCCAGCAGTCTTCACATACTGCAGCAGTAAAAAAGGGGCAGAATTTCAGATTCCCTTGAGAGAGCCTGGAATCTCAACATGTTGCCCTCTAGCCTTTACAAACAATGTAGTATTTAAATGAGTGTATAATGTACAGCAGAACTGGGCCCTAATTAAAAATAAGATCCTCTCTCTCTCCATCCTAGTTCAGTTCCAGATTTGTTTTAAATTAATAATGGGAGTGGGGTTGTAGACAGACATATACAGGCTCTCAGTATTATGTTGTTGAATGACATGTGGTAATCCAGCTCCCATTATGTTGCAACTTGTGATATTTTAGCAGTCTCAAGCACTGTTCGAGCTACAATTGACACAGCACTAATGAAATGCATCTGAAATTAATGTATGAAATTAAAAATATGGAAATAATGAGGTTCTGCTGACCACGAAACTCCCTTTTGTTTGTGATCAGTTTTCAGTTGCACAACCCAAAGAATATAAAAATATTAAGAATGGCATCTGAACCTTTATTTTACAGTAAATGGTCACTTCCTAAAATGTCCATTCTGACCAATGGACAATGAAATGTTTACTTTCTAATATCCAATTTTCTTACCTAGGCATGGAAATGTCAGTAACCCCGTTCTTCAAACAATGCATTTTCATGGCTTCTAAACTCTTCTGCATATTATCATATGTTGGTTTGTGGGAAAATTTCTTCTTTGTAATCTGAGTACAAATTAAACGATCAACAGTACATTAGCAACAAGGGAACATGTTATTTTCTAATAAAAAATACCTTCACTCTACCAAAATCCAGGCCACAAATTTATTGATCAGCTACCCTTTGGCATATGGTGACTTGAGTCAACCAGTTATTTCAAAATAAAATGGACAACCATTAGCATTTATCTAAACATTTAGCTGCAATTCTGTGCCACACGACACAAGAAGTCAGGATACTAAATACTGCATTTCTAAATGTCAATAATTAGGTTTGGAGGGAAAAAAACAGTTTTCCTTAAAAAAAATCCTGTTGAAAGATAAAATACTATCGCTCATTATTAAATACTGGGGTTATGTTTACATGTCTTTTACATAGATAATCTATATTTTGAATAATGATACTTTAACAGAAATTGTTGAAAGAAAACAAGTAGCTCCTGATTCAAAGGAAGTGTTTAAAGCATAACCACCGCTTTTGAAGCAGGAAGTAGAAATGCAGACACTTCTTACTGGAGCATTCCAGAGAGGCTTTTTCAGCTCAAAGTATAACAACCAGGGGTCCAGATTTCATGACACCATCAGGATATGAGTCAAGGGGAATCTGTGTCTTAGAAGGTGATGAAATCATCCCAGGATTTAAAAAGTAAATTTTAGCAGTCAGCTCAGATAACTAAGGAAAGTCTCAAAATGCATGTATATTTATATGTTTGCATATTTTAAAGCAAATAATGAAGACAACCAGGTCAACAACCCTAGGAAGTATGTCCACTAAACAGCAAAACTAAGTGCTAGACATAATGAGCACTAAACAACAGACTGTAACGTACATGGATAAAATGTTCTATATAAATACATATAAATTACTTGTTAGTAGGAAGCTATCTTGAATTTAATTCTGAAAGAATAATTTATTTTGGTCTGTCCTCATAATCTATATCTTTATTGAAAAGGTTGAGATGTTTATTCAGTATCTAGAGAAAATCCTCTCTTCCAATCAATGCAAATGAAGAGGAGGTCTATTATGACAAACACCTCGCTTACATCCCTCTCTTACCAGGTAGTATATGTATCTGTCATCTCTTTTCAAAACGGCCACCTCCCCAGACTTCTTCTCTAAAATAGAAGTGAAATAGAATATTGACATTAATTTTGTTACAATTGTTATAATGTTACAATTCACTGCTGATTCTCCGAACTCCTGCTGAATAGATGAGAAATTAATTCACAGATATTATGAAGAATTTTTTAAAACAAAATTATTTTTAAAAACAATGAAAAGATCAGAGACAGAAGTGTTTATTTTTCAGCTTGTTCACTCTGTGGAACAGAACTTTGTGTATAGTCATTTGCACCACTTTTCCAGGTTAATCAGTCAGTTTATCCTATTGTACTATAGATCTTTTATAAAGCAGCTGGGGAGAGGAAAAACATGGCAAACTAATTGCAAAATCATAAATATTAACATGACCCAGGAGGAGACATAAGGCTGAAGCCAATTTTAAAAAAAATCCTTCATTTTTTAATCGGACTAGATTTCAATCTGCTAGGATCTCTTATCAAAAGAAAAACTTCTCTAAATTTTGTACATAAATAAGCTTTATACTAGCTGTTGCTTGGCTTTGGGAAAAAAAATAAAAGTAAGTGATCAGTAAATCCTAAAAGCACAATTGGCACCTGTGCCCAACCATGCAATCACATATGCACACTTAACTTTGTGCATGAGTACAGTCAATACATGCTTTAAAGTTAAGCATGTGTGAATGTTCACCCAACTGAGGCCTTGGATTTTATCATACCCTATTTAAGTTCAGTGTCCTCACCACCTCCTGTAACATATTTAGCTCCTGCCCATCATGTCAGATGACATCTGTGTCCCAAAGTGCACAGCTAAGAGTACATCCATATGGTTAGAGTCTTGTGCAGATACAAATTTCTATCCGCAGATAGAAATCGGTATCCACTGAACCACAAGGCTCTACTTTCGATAATCATATCAGCCAAAACAACATGATGCCATGGCTCCAAGGAACCAGCGTCCTGCTGCTCCAAGGAACCAGCGTCCCACATAGGCAGCTCCTCCCAACTATGTGGCTGTGCCACGCCAAACCATTCCATGCAGTTGCCTCTGTATTCACGGACAAGGTCTGCTCCTGGACTAATGTTCTAAGTGACGTAAAGTGGGATGAAGACGGACAGCCGTTGGTGGGTAAAGAACAGGTTAGGAACTATTTAGAAAAGCTAAACGTACACAAATCCATGGGTCCGGACTTAATGCATCTGACGGTACTGAGGGAGTTGGCAAATGTCATTGAGGAGTCTTTGGCTATTATCTCTGAAAAGTCATGGAGATTAGGAGAGATCCCAGATGATTGGAAAAAGGCAAATGTAGTGCCCATCTTCAAAAAAGTGAAGAAGGATGATCCAGGGAACTATAGACCGGTCAGTCTTACCTTGGTTCCTGGAAAAATCATGGAAGGGATCCTTAAGGAATCCATTTTGAGGCACTTGGAAGAGAGGAAAGTGATCAGGAATAGTCAGCACGGATTCACAAAGGGCAAGTTGTGCCTGACCAATCTGATTAGCTTCTATGATGAGGTAAGTGGCTCTGTGGACATGGGAAAGTCAGTGGATGTGATATACCTTGACTTTAGCAAGGCTTTTGATACGGTCTCCCACAATATTCTTGCCAGCAAGTTAAGGGAATGTGGAGTGGATAAATGGACGGTAAGAGGGATAGAAAGATGGCTAGAAGGCTGGGCCCAGCGAGTAGTGATGAACAGCTCGATGTCAGGATGGCAGTCGGTTTCTAGCGGAGTGCCCCAAGGTTCAGTTCTAGAACCAGTTTTGTTCAATATCTTTATTAATGACCTGGATGAGGGTATGGATTGCACCCTCAGCACGTTTGCAGATGACACTAAGCTAAGGGGAGAGGTAGATATGCTTGAGGGCAGAGATAGGGTCCAGAGTGACTTAGACAAACTGGAGGATTGGGCCACAAGAAATCTGATGAGGTTCAACAAAGACAAGTGCAGAGAACTGCACTTGGTATGGAAGAATCCCAAGCATTGTTACAGGCTGGGGACCAATCAGATAAGTAGTAGTTCTGCAGAAAAGCACCTGGGAGTTACAGTGGATAAGAAGCTGGATATGAGTCAACAGTGTGCCCTTGTAGCCAAGAAGGCTAATGGCATATTAGGCTGCATTAAGAGAAGCATTGCCAGCAGATCCAGAGATGTCATTATTCCCCTTTATTCGGCTCTGGTGCGGCCACATGTGGAGTACTGTGTCCAGTTCTGGCTCCTCCCCACTACAAAAAGGATGTGGATGCATTGGAGAAGGTCCAGTGGAGGCCAACCAAAATGATTAGGGGGCTGGAGCATATGACCTACGAGGAGGGGCTGAGGGTGTTGGGTCTATTTAGTCTGCAGAAGAGAAGGTTGAGGGGGGATTTGACAGCAGCCTTCAACTTCCTGATGGGAGGTTCCAAAGAGGAAGGAGAAAGGCTGTTCTCAGCAGTGACGGATGGCAGAACAAAGAGCAATGGTCTCATGTTGTGGTGGGAAGGGTCCAGGTTGGATATTAGGAAAAACTATTTCACTAGGAGGGTGGTGAAGCACTGGAATGGGTTACCTAGGGAAGTAGTGGAGTCTCCATCCCTAGAGGTGTTTAAGTCTCGGCTTGACAATGCCCTGGCTGGGTTGATTTAGTTAGGATTGGTCCAGCCTAGAGCAGGGGGCTGGACTTGATGACCTTCTGAGGTCTCTTCCAGCTCTATGGTTCTATGATTCTATGAGTTGTGTCTCCTACTGAGGGTTGTGCAGCCCTTTGGGGATCATTGGTTGAATGCAATACAGTTGCCCAGCTGGGAGGAGTTGGCGCACAAGGCACTGGCTCTTGGGAGTGACTGCACCACGTTCTTCTCCTTTGGCCCAGTGGTTCAGAGGATACTGGTTTCTATATGCAGACAGAAATTTGTATCCATGCAGGGCTCTACACATGGCTTAATGTGGAAAGACTCTAAAGCCTGGTCTACACTGTAAAATTAGATTGAGTAGTTATGTCATTCAGTGGCATGAAAAACATACACCTCTGAGCACCATAATTAGGTTGACCTAACACCCAGCATCTTCCTTTGACCTCCTGGAGAGGAAGATTAGGTAAAGTGACGGAAATTCATCTTTCTGTGCTATAGGAATTATCAATGTTCGGTGCTCCAGTTGCAGCTCTGTAGCAGTGCAGCTGCAGCACCATAGTGTGAACAAACTCTCTGTTATCTTTTTTTATTGCCATTGCCCTCACATTGCTTTTTCAAATGTGTTGATGTCAGGCTAACCTGATCTTGCAATTAACTGACTACTGATAAATAAGGTTCCCTGAAAGCTGTGCGGTAGTGCAGCTGCTTAATGAGCCCAGCCCAGGGGCTGACCATGTAGGAGGCTGCCTGGCTGGGGGAAGGGCACTTCTCCCTTAGCTGCAGGAGCTCTAAACTGAGAAGGCGACTTCTCCCAGCCCATAAGGAGGAGACATCAGGAGGGAGGGACTAAGTGGCTGGAGGGGAGTGTGGGTCATCCCTATATTCCAGCTGGACTGTGGCTATATGGGATAGGTGGGGGAAATAACGGGCTGGGTACTGGTGTTGGTGGGGACTGAGTTGGTGGTGTATTTTCTGACTCCCAGCTGGGCCACTGCTGGTGCCTGCAACTCCAAGAGGCAGGACTCCCTTCCAGTCCCAGGCTGGACTGAGGCTGGAGGAATAGATTGGATGGGGATAGATGGGAGCAAGAGGGAGTTGGTGGGTGCTGGCATCTGTGCAGTGAGGTGGGGAGTTTTGGGACATTCTGACTTCAGCAAGAGTCAGAATCTCTCAGTCTCAGCACCACTGCCCATGCAGGAGAGAGAGAGACAGGATTCTCTCTTGGAATGGGATGGGAAGCAGGCTGCATAGGGAGGGAGGTGCCAAAATTTCAAGTGGGTTATGCCAGTATCCTGGAGAATGGAGGCATGTGGCTACATGGGAGATGGAGTGCTGGTGGGAAAAACTCTCATTGTCTCAATGCATCAGAGGGATCTTAGTCCAAGTTCTTCTTTTCTGTTGAAACTGGAACTAGGAGTGGTTGGTATTAATTACCAACTGATTGGTGACAATTACAAGATCTGAAATATGCCAGGAAAAACAGGATAAGGGGGAAAGAATGTAGCACCCTATTTTCCACAGTTAGACTTATAGAGCAAACACAAAACAGTGAATCCTCTGCAATTTTAGATCTAAATATTTTTCACCTAGAATCAGGAGGGAAAGACCATGGCCATTGTTTTTGGCCATGTTGAGTTTAACAGGTAGCCATCTGCCCAGAGATGTTAGAAAGCCTGGGCTAAAATTTAGTTTGGAGGGGGACAGATCCAGAGCAGAGAAACAGAGTTGAGAAAGTAGCAAGATCTTAATGCAGGATCTGACTCCACTTGTATTGGTGTTTTTCTATTGTAAAGCATTTAAGCTGCTTTTGTAGATAAGGATTCTTTTGTGAATACTGGCACTCATGACACTTGTATGATTACATTTCAAACAAAGTTTACATGGGTGTTAATGGCTTAAAATAATCTTTTTCTTTCTTACCTTAACAGAACATTTTTGGAGTGTTGTAGATATGTGAAAATTCTGATCTTAATTTTTTAAAAAATCCTGTGTTTCTAATACATACACAGTAAATTGTTAAAACTAGAAGAACTTTACCATGATTCCTGTTTATTTGTTTTACCTTTCAGTTGGAGTTGTATTCCAGACAAGTGATTTCCATTTTTAGAATTTGCTTGAATAGGGGTTTTGGTATTAAGACCAGGTCTTTGCTATTTGGTAGAGTTCTGGCTCTTATGAATCAATAGGGTAATCAGAAGTAGCAAGCACTAGGTGTGATGGTACATGTTTTGTAGGATAAAGATTTATAAGCTCTTTGAAACATGGATCTGTCTACAAAGCCAGAAGCCATGTGTTAATGTGATCTGGGCCTTCTTCTCTTTGAATTAGTTACACACAATGTGAAAGTTTCAAACCAAGAGAACTTTTATGTTTTTTTCAGGTGTCTGTTTCAGTTGCACGGCATGGATCCTAAACATGCCCTAGAGAAACTATAAACCTGAGTGAATGCCTCTTACTCTTCTTTCCAGTGTCAGTAAATATTAATATTTGCAAGGAGAGCACAACTTTATCTAGTTGTCTCAGATTTGTTTAGAATCTTAAAGCTGAGCTGTGCCGATAATATGCATGCAAGAGGGACACCTTTGTGAACTGCAACAGTCTGTGGCATGCTAGAGTTTTGGCAGATGCTTCATTTTTTACGAGCAGCTTTAGTGGAAATTCTGAAGATTTAGTGGCCTATGGGAGTAGGTTCTTAAATTGGGGCTCCAGTGCATATTTTTTATGCTCTCACTTAATGGCCATGTCTGATGTATTTATATAGCTGTTTTCAGTCTTTTTGCTCCATTTTGATGTATTTACTAGCTTGGGGTGTTAAAAAGGATAATACATGTACTCCAAGGGTAGTGTTCATTTTCTTTTTATTTGATTTCATATTGAATAAACACCTTAAGCATTGCTCCTTAGTAACTGTCCCTTGTTTTAATATATTTTCTTCTTCCATACCTATGAACTGTTTAAAATATATATTTATATCTAGGTTTTTTTGTTTGTACTGGTGGTAACATCCACACAATCTCAATACTGGTCTTGCTCATAAGAAATTTCAACACACACAAAAAGAAAATTCAACCCACCCCAAAATGGAAAATGTTAGAGAGAACACTGCTCCTAAACCATGGCTGCAGGAGTACGAATTTATTCACATCAGTGAGCTGTGGCCTGTACCCCAGTAAAAATGGAAATTTCAAAGCTTAGTCTGGACAAATTTAAATACCAACATATACAGGTAGTTTGCTTCTCTATTCCTCTGCACTGTCTCTGTTTCCTCCAACTAGATATTAAGTACAAAACATTCTACTTGTGCTACAGTCACACAATCGTAAATGTAAACAAATGAGGGAGCATAAAAGTTGAGTTATTTATATACTATGGTAGCCCCCAGAAACCATGGTAAGAGTCAAGGCCTTGCTGTGTTAGGTACTATACAAGTGCAAAAGTGGATTACATCCCTGCCCTCAAATAGTTCACTGCATGTTTATAAAGATCCAGTATTCCCAGTCCTAGAATCAATGCCTAGATACTACTGTGAATGATAATACCTGAAACAGAGAATACAGTTAAAGAGGTTGGGATTTGCCCATGAGCTGTATTAGCCTACCCTCCCCAAATACAAAACTCACGCTGATCCAATAGGTCCTGTATGCCACCAAACTTTTTCTTAAATAGGACAGCTATCCCTGCGCCCATGCGACAGTCCTCACTGATGCAGTGAGCCAAAGAGTCCGTTTTGGGGCATGTAAAAAGGTCCCCCTTTATGTACCTGATCTGAAAAAGAAGAAATAGGAGCTGGATGCATGTGGACCACCTTCAACATGCACAATCACATACAAAAAAAATGGCATTAACCAAGGCACACTGTACACTGGCTACCCCTCTAAAGCTTTTAAAAAATATATAGTATTATTAGTTGCTGTGAGATGAGGAGATGAGCTGGAGTGGAAATAACAACCTACAGTATTTCTAACAGCAAACAAACAATAACCAAAAACAACAACCCTGTCAATTGTAAGATCTTATTGCTACCTTTTTGTAGCACATCTACAGTCTGCAACAATTTACTCATATCTATATAGTTAAACTAGTGCAAATTTCCTAAATGTCAGATTGCCACTTCCCCAAAAAAAAGCCATGCCCTGGAATCTAGTATTCTTACATTGCAACACTACAGCATGTACCAGTTGGAAAACTTTTATTAGGAGGACAGGAAGAAAATGTCACTCCTTCAGTTACGATAAAAACAGCAGTATTTAATAGCAGGAAACTGCACTAAACAGTTAATTTTCTACATACTCTGCCTGCCTGATCCCTGGAGGGGGTAGTGGCCATGGTAATGTGAAGCTATGTCCAGGATTTCTTCTGCTGCAAGAAGGTTAAAGAAAAGCAGCATGATTAGTAAGCTTTGGGTTAGCAGTAATTAGCACAAAGAGCTAGGCTGGACCACGTATGGGAGACCAGGATTCTGAGACGGGACCCTGCCCTGGGGAGATGTGCCACAAGGCGGGAGCATAACAAACAAGACACCGCCCCCCCCCCCCAAAAAAAAAGGCTGCAGGAAGCAGGCTCCAGGTGCAGGGACCCTGCCTTGTGGGCAGGTGGCGCAGGACAGATATCCTGCCCTGCAGGGATTGGTCCTGCCTTGGGCAGGGGCTGGACTTGATGACCTCCTGAGGTCCCTTCCAGCCCTAGGACTCTATGAGGCAGGCCCACCCCAGGGCAGGCAGAAACCACAGGAGCCTGCTAGAGCCCTGGGGAAGGGCACTGACTGCCCCCCCCCACAGCTACCCCTGCGGAGGGGGGGAGGGGCACTGACTACCCCCCCAGCTACCCCTGCGGAAGGGGGAGAGGGGCACTGACTACCCCCCCAGCTACCCCTGCGGAAGGGGGGGAGGGGCACTGACTGCCCCCCCCACAGCTACCCCTGCGGAAGGGGGGGAGGGGCACTGACTGCCCCCCCCACAGCTACCCCTGCGGAAGGGGGGGAGGGGCACTGACTGCCCCCCCCAGCTACCCCTGCGGAAGGGGGGGAGGGACACTGACTGCCCCCCCCAGCTACCCCTGCGGGAGGGAGCGTGGGAGAAACCCGCGTGACTCGCCCCCCCACACACCTCGAAGTGGAAACAGTGGGGGGGAGCCCACGCGGCCGACTCCCCGACTGCCCCCCCCCGGGAGGGAATATGGCGGGGGACCCTCGAGGCCACGCAGCACGACCCACGCCAGTCCCCCCAACGGACAAGCCCGCTCCCTCACCCCAGAGCGCGAGGCGCTCCTGCCCGGGCTCCGAGCCCCACGCAACCCACCAACGGCACGTGGGTCAACCCAGCTCCTAAACAGCTCCCCCCCCCGTCCCATAAACCCGTTGGTACAGTCTCGTGGGACAGCAAAGATGGACCCCGCCACCCATTCACCTATCTAGGCTGAGTGGCGGAGCGCCCTCTCTATGGTAACAGCCCAGAACATTCCGCGGCAGAGAGAGCCCGCCAAGGCGCAGCTGTCAATTTGCTCATGCGCAGAAGGACTAGACTGGGGGGAAGGAGGGGGGAAGTACTGTCAGCGCATGCGCATGACTGCCGGCCTGGGCTAGCGGGAGCGTGTTTTCCTGGCGCATGCGTGCACCTTCAGCCAGGTCGGGCCGGGTGGGCGTGTCCTGCAGAGCCAAGCGGCGGGCGGAACCATTCGGCGCCTGCGCCCTGCGTCCCGTCCCCTCTTTGTTCAGGGTTGGGCGCCATTTTGCGCGGCGGCTGAGTGGAGGCGCTGATTGGGTTTCGGGGGCCGGTGGCGGAGCCAATCAGAGCGGGACCCGAACCGGGGGAGCGAGGCACGGTGAGTGCGAGCAGCCAATATGGAGCCCCCGAGCGCCGGCCCTAGCGCCGGGATTGGCGGGGCCGAGTGACCAGTCAGGAGGCCGCTCGCAGGGCCGGCTGGCCGGGCGCTGTGGGAGCCGGGGGACGGGGCTCGGCTGCGGGCGCGCCGCGTGCGGAGGGGCGCGGGACGGGCCGCCGGCGGGGGCGCCGCGCGCGCGGGCTGGGGAGGGGGGGGCGACACCGGGCTCGTTCCCTGCGCGGCGAGACGGCTCCACGCGGGCCCCTCCCTGGGCGAGCCTCGCGGGGGGGGGGGGGAGCGCTGGCTTCCCTGCCCAATGGGCCCCGGGCTGCGAGGGCCCGGCCGGGCGACGAGCCCCCCCCAGCGAGAGCCAGCCTGGGGCCCGGCCCTGTGCGCGCTTCCCCTCCCCCAGGGCTTACGGGACAGAGCCCCCCCCCCCCCCCCGCCAGGACAACAGCTGTGCGGCGGAACCTGGGGTGAGCGGTCAGCAGCCTGCCTCCCTCCTCCCCGCACAGCGGCTGCGGGACGTTTCCTTCCCCTCGTGGGCGCGCTAGGGGTTAAAACCCTGCGGTCCCTAGCTCCCCACCGTCAAAAGCCTGTTCTAGATACATGGCCCCTGATATCCAGCCGGACTGGAAATCTCTGGATACCTACGCAGACTTGCACGCTCCACGTGAAGTTAATAATGAAAACTGCCCTCCTCCTTACCAATGCTGCGTAATAACACAGGATGTGGATGACTCTCTTGAGCTGAATTTTGGCTGAATTCTTTTTTTTTTTCTAAACATTAACTGATGCACTTTTGGGAGAGAGGATGCGATTTAATCATATGTGTTCTTGCTGCAGCACAGGATGAGGTATAGCTGCTTTCATTTTGTATCCTTAACCCGTAGAAGTGGAAGGGACCTCGAAAGGTCATCGAATCCAGTCTCTTGCACTCACATAATCAACCCGTGTTGATGCTAGAAAAATTTTTTGGTGCGGTAATGTCGCTTAGGTGTGGATTGGAGTTTTTTAAAGCAACATTTTTATATGGACAAAAGTTCTAGTGTAGAAGCAGTTAATACTGGCAGAAAGTTCTTTTGAAGTGTAGCTTATTTCTTTTGGGAAGTTGTTATAGAAGTGATACCAGCAAAAGCATGCTTTTTGCCATAATAAGCTGCATCTACACCAGGAGGGTTTGCTGGAAATAACAAAACTGTTTATTTCTAGGGTAGAAAATACCTTACTCTCAAATTATACAGGATTTTTGACCCAGCAGACTAGCAGTTTGAAGGAGAGACATGCAGCATAATATAGAATCATTCTTTTTAAAAATCTAATTCTGGTGTGAGAGAATTCTCTCCATGCTTTCTTATGAAACAACAACATTTTAAATTATTGTATTTGGACAAATAAACTATTTAAATAACAAAACAAAATTGTCTTTTTGCCCATACTGCTTCCCCTCCTCTATAGATCTTTGGTCCCCATCATTGGTGTCAGCATACTGTATGTGTAAAACGTCCTCCTTTGTCTCCCTCCCCCCCACGGAAAAGCTAGACTGTCCCAGAACTTCAGATATAGAGAAAGGGGCCTGGCATTTGGCTCCTAGAAATAGTATTAATGACTAATAGGTCTGTATTAAAAATGGTAAAGTAGGGGAAACGAGGGAACTTCTTACTAATATGTGGTTGGCTTACATGCCGTATATAATATTACTAGGGAGGTGAAGGATTAGTCGACTATCCGATAAGCAAATGCTTATCAGATAGTCGACAGGATAGTCAACTAGTCACTTCCCCCTCTTGCTGCCTCTATTAAATAGAGGGAGCAAGGGTGGGGGGAGGAGGGGAGAGAAGAGGGAGGGGTACTTCAAAGTGGCAGTGCCTCTTGAAGCTTGGGGTCAGCGGGGAGTCCTAGGGCTGTTGCTACACTTCAAAGGCGGATGCGCACTATTGACTAGTCAATTAGTCGATATTTAACATCTTTAAATATGATGGCACCTAACATTCAGCTGGTGAATTGCCATCTTGAAAGATGCAATGTGGAAGCTGTTTCATGTGATACTGTACAAGCACGTAGGACAGAAGTGAAGAAAACTGCAACTGAAACTAGATGGAAAACTTTTGGGAGGCAGAGTGTAACAACTAGATATTCATTTTAGTATTAATGTTAATGGTTATACCCTTTCAAAATGGGATAGGATTTTTTGCCTGGCCATGTAATCAGGATTTCGGCATTACATTTTAAGCAGAAGATACATCTTTTAAACCATCTTTGAAGTCAGAGTGCCATTGACCCATATTGCCATCACTTCCTACAATATCCTTGGTTTTCCTTAAGTTCCTATGCTGGATACTGATCTAGCCTGACCTTGTTTAGTTCATGAGATCAGAAAAGCACACGGTCTAAGCTGGTTTCATTCAGGTCATCAAAGGGTTCAGCTATATATCCGCAGGATTTTAAAAAATGGAACCGTATTTGTGCCTGGTTTTAAAATCAGTGCCCAAATTCACCCTGATTCTACTGAGCCATGAAAAACACTACTGACCCCAAGAACTGTGTGTATCTGGAACACTTGTCTATTTCACCACCAGAAGTTGGCCCCATATAAGATATTTCCTCCTCCATCTTGTGTCTCTAAAAGGGCCAAGGCAGATAAGTTACAGTTGCAGTAAAATGCATCTTTCTGTGCTATGACTCAGATTTTTGCTCTGGTCAGAGGGGCTAGTAGTTTTATTTTTTAATTCCAAACAAAGCTTTTGGCAGAGAGAATGAGCAAATTGTTACTGCATTTAGGGCATGTAGTCTATCTGCTGCATGCTGCACATCCTTTCTTTATTAACCTGATGTATGTTGATTATATTCATTTGACTGAGCTAACTAAATCTTTTAATACAAAATAAAGCTGAAGTATAATCTAAAATAGATGAAGTAATCCATCTATTTAGAAAGATGAGTAAATCAGTGAAAAGCCTTTTTGCAGTGGTCTTTATGATAAAAACAACTAATGTGGCTTGCAAAGATACATTTAAAGGCCAGGAATTACAAAAGATGGTCCCAGGATATTACACAAGGTCAGTGAGGTAACGTCTTTTATTCCACCAACTTCTGTTTGTGAAAGAGTCGAGCTTTTGATCTTAAATAGAGCTCTTCTTCAGGTCTATGGTCTAACTAAAATTCCCAGACCAAAGAAGAGCTCTGTGTAGCTCCAAAAGCATGTCTCTCTCACCAACAGAACTTGGTCAGTAAAAGATATTACCTCATCCACTTTTCTATGGCGGGAGATTGGAGTATGGGACTGGGGTGCAGGAGAGAGTGTGGGTTCTGGCAGGGAGCTTGTGACCTATCGCAGTGGATTGGGGTGTAGGGTCCAAGAGGAGGTATAGGTACAGGAGAGATTCTGGCCTGGGGGAGGTGAGTAGAAGAGGGTGCAGGATCTGGGAGAGAGTTTTGATGGGGTGCTGGTACAGAGGGTTTGGGTGGTGACCTGGGGCAGGGAGTTGGAGTGGATGATGGGGTGGGGTGCTAGAATGCAGGCTGTGGTCAGGAGGCCCTTACATAGGTGTTTCCTGGCCAACAGCCCAGTGGATTGAGCAGAAGTGGATGAGCAGCAGAACTCAGAATAGAACTCTGGTCTCCTGTATCCTGGTCTGAGTTTTAGAAAAATACTGAATTTGCACATTAAAATATTTGTCCTCTTACTGCAAATGAAAATGGTATTTTCTTATCAGTATGGTGAATCCTTTACTTGAAACAATTGTGGACTTGCTGTTAAGGCATGTCATCTGAATAGATGGCTTGTTTTCGAGTTCCTGTAAACTGATCCTGAGCCATTGTGGCAGTAATGATGTATTTTTATTGCCTTGCTAGATATCCAGACTGAAGTGCATTGGGTATTGGAACTGAAGGGCTATGGAGCAGTATACAACAAACAGCAACAGTTCCACTGAACAGATTGTTGTGCAAGCAGGACAGATTCAACAACAGGTATGGAAAAATTGTTGTAGAGGTTGAGCAGGAGGTCCTGATATTTGGTTACAAGGCATGTCAGGCTCTCTACATTTGCACCAAGCCATTAAGATGCTGCGGGAGATTGTCTTATCCCTTGATCAGCAGTTTTGTTCTGTCTTTAGGGTGTGTTTGTCTATTAACATTTCTAATTTGTATTTCTTCCATAACAGATACAACTGATATAGTGGAAAGTTGTACTAGAAAGAGGGACTTTACCCTTAAATTCTGAAATGAACAAAAATAATAAACCTTTTCTGAAAAGTTAGGTACAATCTTAAGTGATACAAAACATACATTTGAGAACTGTTTGTCCGCAAACAGTTGTTTATCTCCAAGGGTTGAAACAGGATTAGTTCAAGAAAATCTGGAGAATTTTGCCAGCTTTCCTTTAACAATCAGGTTCATGTGAATCACAGGGTCTGCTCCATTGAAAGATCAGAGTAAATGCAATATCAAAGTAATTGCAACAAAAATCTTTTGCTTCAGTGATCAGTTGGACTGTTTCTGTCTGGATCATTTCTCCAAAAACTTTTAACTTCTGGCTCGTGTACCATAATGTCCAGGCATGTAGAGTTGCTTTTATGAAAGTGTTAGATATGCTTTTAAATTATTATTTTTTACCTAGCTTCATATTGTGATAATTTTTTAACTTGGTTGTGTGGATTAGTTGCGTTGTTGTGATTTAATTTTCATTCATGAAGCTGTATTTGCTTTTGTTTGGGACAGTGTGTTTGTTTCTGCTTTGCACATGAGTGAGACAATATGAATTACACTTTCAATTTAAAATAGCACTTTAATGCTGATATCAAGCAGTGCGAATACCAGACACTTCAGGCGAGACCCCACTTTCAATGTGAAAATTGACTTTTTCTTCAGTGGGAACAGGATGTGGCCCTTACAAAGACTGTTGCTAAGTTATAAAGAAAATGTGGCAAATTCAGATCCACATGAGCTGGTATTGATAGATGGTTGAAGTCTGACACTTGATATTTTGTAATTACAAATATTTGTCATCTTTTGCCCTGTAACTCTTTAAAGGGATTCCGCCAACGGTGGTAGGGGGTCAAACCTTGATTAAGTTTTAATTTCGTGTATTGGTTTTCAAAGTTAATGTAGCATTGTGTATGTGGTGGTGGTTTTCAAAAGGATTCTTTAATGCTGTTTTTAACAAAACATGAATGGTCCAGTCCTAATCTAATTCTCTGTGTCTGGATGTCCATGTCTTATAAACCACTACTGCAATTGACACGGATTATTTTGCGGAATCTCCAAAGAGTTTAGAGAGACTAAACTATTCTGTTCATATTGCCCCTCAAGCACGTTGGCTGGGTGTGTAAAACTCTTAGTTGCTGCCCATACTGTACTTCTTCCGTTGGATAAAGGGATTTGGAGCCAAGTTATTTGGGAGTTGAGGTCTGACAGATCTACCGCACCTCTGTAATAGCTAATATGTACAATTAAAGAGAAAACAGTTAAATAAACATGGGATAACTTAAAACAAACAATAAAGTAGAGATTTCAAATTCTGAAAAATATCTTGATGGTGTTGTCTGTTTGTGTTTTATTGTTGCTGACACTTGCCAGTGAGCATACCTTGGGTTTGCTGATTTCCCTTTTCTAAAATAATGTGAGCACGTTCAGCACTCCTGTGTTCCAAGAACAAGTGTTACGTGAACTTTACATTCTTCCTGTTCCCAGCAGCAGGGTGGTGTCACTGCTGTCCAGTTGCAGACAGAGGCCCAGGTGGCAACCGCCTCAGGCCAGCAAGTCCAGACCCTCCAGGTAGTGGTGATCTCTCTAATTGTGTCTATGTGAGCACTGCATGAACTCCCTCATCGCCTCATCTCTAATGCTGTGTTTCTCCCAGGGTTTGAAATAGGGACAGAATTAGTGGCAGTTGTGTTGGCCTGTAGCAGCTGGGACACATGTTAAATTGCATTTACATTCAATAAAATGAATGAAGTGGTTGAATCTAAGATGCACAAAGCCTACCCTGATCCACTTGTGAAAACTCTCTGCTGGTGAACAGAAATGAAACAGGAAAAAATAACTTGAAGGCAAGAGAGAAACCCCAGTACCTAGCTCAGAGAGGTCAGACCTCTGATATCCAGTGCTGAGTAGGTGCATTTTTTCTTTGAAAAGAAGGCAAGGTCAGGGTTGAAGAGAGACTTCTTTTCCTGACTAGAAACACAAACTGAAGATTTTCTTGCCTACTGTGTGATTGAGAAAATTATCAATTGATTTTTCTACTGTGACACCACAAGCAGATCCATAAATTGCATCTTTCTTACTATCAAAACTCACTACCAGTTGGGAAAGGGATACAGGTTATTTCAAACCCTGATTTCTGTTCATGTGAAATGTTCCATATCCTACAAGCTTCATCTCATTAGTTTGTGTGGCAGCTTTTTAAAGGGATGAAAAATCCTTAGATGATCGATACACTTGAAGCTCTTTTTAATCCAGCAGCCCTAGAAAACAGGATATGCCGGATTATTGAATTTTCTAGGCCATAGAGGGTGGTGCGGAGTCTGGGCATGAAGGGGGAGAGGGGCACTTACCTGGTGCCCTGTTCCTGGAGGCATATGTGACTCTGTGCCCCCCCCCCACACAACTCCCAGGCACCTCCCCACCACTGCTACAGAAGCTGTAGGGGAAAAGCCTCTGGAGGAGCAAATCGCTGTGCTGCTGTTCCCCCAGCTGGGATGGAGGTTGAGTGGCATTGCGCAGAGCCGCTTCCTCCTCCCTCTGATTCAGACCCTAGCAAAGATGTTTCCAGGTCAGGGAGCTTGTAGTGTATTACAGAATTGATACAGCCATTTCTACATATTTCTGAGGTCTTTGTGGGGTGGGGTCTTTCTCTGTTCTTTGGAGAAAAAAGTTCTGGACCATCCTGCTAGTAAAGAAGTATTTGCAGTGGTTTCCTGCTGCAAACTAAAATGTGAAGGAGGGGGAACTGGTTGAATTGGCTTGCTTGGAGCTCAATTTGTACAGTATTACAGCCCCATTGCTGAAAAGTTTACTTTTCGTTTCTTGCTTGTGTTTAAAAATACATCAATAAAAATTCTGGAATTCTATTATCATTTTAGTTCATTTTAAGCGTATCTTGTTGCTTTGTGGCTGATATATGCATGTTTGCATCTCTTTCACTGTATTGTAATGCATATTGTTCACATCTCATTATTGCAAGTGGCTTTTATATGGAAAAGTGGGTGGAAGATACTGAGCAGTAGGACTATTAGATGACTTAATGATCCAAGTTATCCTATCTAGGAGCTTGACTGCTGATATATACCTCGGGTTGCTGGCATGTGTGTGTATAAGCTACTAATGCAGGGGTGGGAAACATAAGGGCCTGAATGCAGCCCCTGGCTTGCCTAGATCTGACCTCTGAGGCTCAGGGCTCCCCCCTCCCTTGCTGTCTTTCTGTGGGGCTGGAGCACATACAGTCTGCTAGCCTCCCCCCCATTCCCCCAGCTAGGGTGTGTGAGGGAAATGTGGGGAGTGTCTCTCCTCAGTCGGGGGCCACGTCAGTGAGGGTTTTTTTGTTTGTTTTTGTTTACGTCTTATTTGTGTGCAGCCACGGCTGATTTTTCTGTGGGCCAATGGCCCCTGATCTAAAAAAGGTTCCCCACTCCTGCACTAATGCATTTAATTATACAGCAAGTGGTCCTTTCCTTTAAGGGACCATATTATTTTAGATAGCTTAATAAACTCTGAAAGGTTTTTTTTTTTTTTTTTTACTGATCATAACTCATTCATAAATTCGTCTCTTGCACTGCAATAAGTTGAAACATTGGGGATGAGTGTGTCATAAAAGGAGAGAGTTGGAGGTAGAAGTCAGAGATGATGGTCATTGGCTGTTTAAAGTCCTTGAAGTTTCCATTTTAACTGAAACTGCAGTTCAGTGATTGCTAAGGATATTAACTCTTGTTTATTTGTGCAAACATGTTACTGCAGAAGGCAGCTGGGGGTGGGGGAAGGTGGCTCCTTGGAGCTGGAATGCACAGGGAGATAGCTTAAAAGCTGCAGGGAGACAGCTTAAAAGCTGCAGGGCGACAGCTTAAAAGCCATCTCCCCTGCACCTCGGAGCACTGGCTCCTGCCTCCCCTCCTCCCTGCTGCCTCTAATACAGAGGCAGCAAGAGGGGATTGTGTCAGTCAGTATGATTAACTGATAAGGCCAAGTTTATCAGTTAACCATGTAATCAACTACATGCTAACATCCCTCATGATTGCTCTGTTATGCTCGTTGTTCTCTTCTAAGAAATGTGTTGAATGCAGTGAACAAATAATCCTGTTGTCCATTGCTTCCTGCACAAAGTTTAAGATAGAAAGGTGTGGCTTTTATCGAGCACTTCTGGTATGTTATTTTTGGGGAGATGGCTTTTTCCTTGCTAGATAAGCATAGCTGAATGGAGTTTCCCCTTGCCTTCCTTTTTCCCCTCAGTCCTTTTCCCCAAGAACAGTAGTAAGGGCTCTCCTATATGATCTAGAAACCTTCACCATTCCAAGATTTGTTGGTCCGTGTTTTCATCCCCGCTTTCTTTCTCAGCCATACTTGGTGCTGTTACAAGCACAACTTCTCTATGATCGCAAGAAGATGCTCCAAGAACATTGCATGCCATATCCATCTGGAAATTAAGATGCTATGAAAGCGTAATTTTTGAACCCCAACTGCCAGAGTAGCTTTATATTGGAGCCTTACTCATCGACATTAGGCTTATTAATAAAATGCAAAAACTTACTGTGGATTGTAAGGTCTTTTATGAAAGGTTCTAGTTTTCAGGTTGTATATAGAAGTAATCCTTGTCTGATAGTGTATGGATAATTTAGCCATATATACTATATAAATATTGTGTATGATTTATTGTATCTGGACTTTGTGCTTTTGATTAAACAATAGCAGAAAAGGACATCTTACCAAATTCAGCAACATAAGATGAAGACACTTTTTAAAAATTCTGTTTAGTGGAAGTTATGAATAAAAACAAGACCACTGCTTAGTTTTCAAGGCCCTTTCACTGAAATAGATAAAAATTTAGCCTTTGATATTTTCCAGTTGCACTTGAGATTTTTTTTTATCATTTGACTTTGTTTCATTGTTTTGTTTGTTGTTTCTTCTATTCTCTAGGTCCAGGGTCAGCCATTAATGGTACAAGTAAGCGGAGGTCAGCTGATCACATCAACTGGCCAGCCGATTATGGTGCAAGCTGTGCCTGGGGGTCAGGGCCAGACCATCATGCAAGTCCCAGTTTCTGGATCACAAGGATTGCAGCAGGTTTGTTTACTCTAATTTTTTAAGGAATGAACGTATGGCTGTCATAGTGCAGATCATAACCTAGTGTAAATTGTCCTCATTTCTTTGAAGTCGAGGGAGCCATGACAACTTACATTAGCTGAGGATCTGCACCAGTGAACACTGTGACAATTCTTGAGGTGCACGGGACTCCATCCCCTCAGCCAGAAGAAGAATTGTTTGAGCTTAACTTGTGCCAGCTCCCTGATGCATCCAGTCTCTTAGCTTCTGTGTCAGCCATTGCTTTGCCTAGCAGACCAATCTTTGAGTCACTTTGAAATGTTTCTGATGTAGTGTGCAGCCCCTTATCCACTGAATACTGATAGTAATTCCAAGTATGCTGTCCCCTAAAGAAACAGTTTACACCTTGAATGATTTGACCCAGGGTCAGCTCTTTGTATAATCCCACAGCATGGAGTTGTATTTATAGTGACAACAGTCCATGAATTTATTCTCAAAGACTACATTTTAGAAGATAGCGAGTAAAGATTATGGATACGGGTTAAGTATAAAACCAATTTATCATCCACTCCCTCGAGAAGTAAATTTCATTTAATCCCAAATGTCTTCTGCAGCATTTCAACCACGCCTGGTTGAGATCCCACTTCCTTGAATGTAAATGCCATTTACTTCCTTAGATGCATATAAAAGGAGAGGGGGTCATCTTGTCTTCCCTTGTGTGCTCCAGAGTTCATTGTCTGCCCCCAGAGACTGGACAGCCCCCCGTGGTTCTGTTTCCAGAGTCTTGTCTCTCTGTTGACTTTCCATTACCTTGCTGAGGTCATATGTAAAAGGGTTTCCATTATATTGGCTTCATATTTGACTTTTACTTCCTGTCTCGAAGAAACCTGTTTTTTCTCTTTGATCAGACTTCAAAACATATTTTAATACGTAATCAGGACTCCTTAACTATCATTTATATGTATTCTATACAATGATTGAGGATCAGTATGACAGACTTTTATTAGAGACCTTACATGTCGTTCTTCATGAATAAATACTATGAAAGGAGGTGCTAGGTACAGTAAATTTATCAGGCCTGTAAGGAGTTGCCATTATAAGATAGTGAACTCTTTTTGCCAGCTGGCTCCAGTGATCCTCTCTGTCACACCATATATTAAAAGTGAAACTTCTGCTGTATTTCAAGTATATTTCCAAGGGATGCTGCAAATATACTCAGCACAGTCCCTTGAACTGCAGCCAGAGCTTTTTCTGGTTCTTGGCAGCTGTAACACACAACTGTTCCATGCTTACTCATGTGGTCATCCCATAAAAATATGGAATTCCTTGAAAATGCTTCAGGAATAACATGAAGTTCAGTTATTCCAATGTATGAATGCTGGAGAGTTTAAAACCTGTGACTTCATAGAGTAATAGTGCTGGGCAGGATAGGATTATGTTCCAGTAATATACACTTTAGATCTATCTATTTAAAAGACAGCATTTGGTTTTAGGTAAGGCCTTTATGAGTGTTCCTCAAAAACAAAGGGTGGAAATATTAAGCAGCTCATACAAAAGATGAGTAGTTATCCTTGTTGGGGTCTGGTGATTAGAGCATGGGGAGTGTGAATCTAGAGTAGCAAAATTTTTGTCTGCTGTGCCACTGTGCACTGTGCTGATGGGCTTATTTAGTGACCTGTGAAATATTTCATTAAACTTAGCTGAAAGGCACTATGTATCCAGAAAGCATTATTATGATTTCTCAATATAATATGCTCTATATAGCTTATATATTTGAAGAAAGTGTGAAATTGGAGTTTTCAGCAAAGAGGGTTGATAGTATTCCAATTTATCTTGAGGGGTGCACCAAGGGAGGTAGGAGGTCTTTCTTCTCTGCAAGTTTAGAGTTGTACACTTTTGTATATACCAGGCTACTTCTGTGTGCTTGAAAATTAGCACTTTTGTTATTCTACAGCTATCTTAGTTAACCCTTAAAGTCCCATTCCTTCTGTGTTCTAGGTAAGTAGTATCCCAAGTCTCATGCTCAAGACAGTGGTATCTCTCTCTCTCTCTGATTATGCTGTGTTTTGTAAATAGTGTAGGATTGCTGGGCAATGTTCCCTCTTAATCTTTCCATCCATGTGTGGAATAAATGTTGTAATGTGTATCCATGCTTGCACGGATATTCACCACCAGTAGAAACATGTAATGCCAGTTGTGGATGCTCTGCTAATCCACGGGGCAGCATTTGAATCTCTTGGGTGGATGCCCTAGTGCTCAGCTTCCAGGGAACACTGCTGCTGGGGCATGTTCATGAGCAAATATATTTGCTCCTTTCTGCATAGTCTTTTCCTCTGTTGCATCAGTGATTGCTAAGTCACAGGGCAGGGTTACATTAAAACAAATTGTGTACATTATTAAAGGAAAATTACAGGTTACACCTCCTTAAACCGGGACTCTCTCGTCCTACAATATCCATGGTCTTGAACGAGAGAGACCCGGGGCAGGAGGGTTAGCAGCTGAGCGCCCTGCGAAAGGCGAGGCTGATGGTAGCAGGGCCAAGGCCTCAGCAGACCAGCGGCGGTAGTGGGGCCATGGTAGCTGGGCAGCCCATGCTTGCCGGCCCCGCAGTGAGGTTGTGCTGCGGCAGCCTGAGCGGGGCTGGATGCCGGCCCGGCAGTGGAGACAGATCCGCGGCAGCCTGACTGGCGGTAAGGCCAGGTTGTGGCAGTCTACAGGGGAAGTCAGTCTGGGGCCACAGCAGGTTGGCAACTCGATCGGGGCCGCATGCCTGTTGGCAGTGGGACTGGTGCCGTGGCAGCAGGGACAGGGCTGTGTGTTGCCATGCTGACAGTGGGGCTGAAGCAGCCATGTTGTCCAGCCGGCAGCGGGACCAAAGGAGCTGGCGGTGAGGAGGGGCAGCAGGCTGAGGGGGCCAGTAATAGGGGACCTTCCTTGGTCTGGAAAATTCCTTCATCTGAGACTGCTCAGGTCCAACCTCTAGTAGTTTTTTATTTTGGCTGCAGTAAATCATGGTTGGAAGATGATTTGATAATGCTGAGACCAAAGGGAGAAATAACAGTTAATGTTCCTTTCTGACTCTTTCTTCCACAGATTCAGTTGGTCCAGCCAGGTCAGATTCAGATTCAAGGTGGGCAAGCTGTGCAGGTACAGGGTCAACAAGGCCAGACCCAGCAAATCATTATTCAGCAGCCCCAGACTGCAGTTACTGCTGGACAGACACAGGTAACTACACCAGCATGAAAGGGGTTTTCCTGAAAGAAATGTCTGCAAATGGGTTTCAAAATGTATTATGTATGAAGGGAGGAACGTTAGAAAGTTTCTATTTAGAAACAACTAATACTGAATAAAACAACTTTGTAACTCATCACCTTTTATGCATTTTTTGTTTTTTTGCAGATCCCTTTGCTGGGACTAATTTGTCACCTTGTTTCAGCACATGGTTCTTTTTAGTACATTATTGATTTGGGATTCCCTCAATGAAAATGTTTACAAGTAAAAATATGGTTGAATTCAACATCACACACTTCCCAAAATTGTAAACGGTTGCATGTTTAGGAATAGATTTTTTTTTTTAAGTTGTTTGAGTATCCATTTAACATAAAATATGAGACCTAGATCTTAAACAAAAACCATTCCCAGTATATTAAAAGTATTTGTATATATAGAACTGCCCTTGTAAATACGGACATAAACAAAGATGGAAATCTTTAACTTCTCAGCCGTTTGTAAATGTGTGATGTTCTTTGTTTCATTAGACCCAGCAGCAAATAGCAGTTCAGGGGCAGCAGGTGGCACAGACCGCAGAAGGCCAGACCATTGTTTATCAGCCTGTTAATGCTGATGGAACCATTCTTCAGCAAGGTATGAGCTTTGGCATATAAAGGGCAGCACATTCTTTTAAGTCAGAGTTGCAAGTTTCCAGACACAAACTTAGCATTTCATTTCTTCTGGCTCTTCAGAGTTGAGAAAACACCCCTGAGATTGGGAGACTAAACTTGTTTTCTAAATTCCTCTTCCTTCTGTTACCACCCCTCTGTAGATCAACACTGAAGCTGAACCAGCTCAGCTCTGGGAAGACTGTGCTATAAGGCTGATGGTAGCACTCGGAAATCCAACCCCCTCAAGGGACCAAACCCTCAAATAAATCCATTCTTACCTTGTGTTTTACACAGAAAAATCTCAAAGATATTCACTCCTTATCAGTGAAAGAGAGAGTTACACTTTGGTTGCTCCCCCCAGGTATCAGTTATTTACACTGGGCTTGATAATAAACACAGATTTTTTTTTAAAGTATAAAAAGTAGAATTTAAGTGATTGCAAGTGAAAACAGATCAAAGTAATTTACTGAGCCAAAAGATGCCAGCCAGTTCTAATACACTGAGGAGCTCGGTACATGCAACTTCTTACCCTAAACAGTTGTTCTTATCTCCGATAAAATGCTTCCTGTCAGAGTTGATCTTTACACTGTCCTGGATCTACGCCTTTTCAGAGTACTGTGGAGTTTTTTGGCAAGGCAGTTTCAAAGGCCAGCTGAAGACAAAGAACTAATAGCTTTCCATTCCTTAAATAGACTCTCCCCAGGACACGGAGTCTTTGTTTAAAGCACTTACTGTCCCCATGGGAAAGTACCTGATTCAAGATGAATTCTAGTACCAGGTGGCATGGTCACATGTCTTTCTAGTACCAATCATAGTTTGGGTTTACAGGAAAAATAAAACCATTCGTGGGTTGTTGGTTTGAGTACGGAGCCATTAAGTTCCTAAAGTATTACTATTGGTCCTCGTTAGCACATTTAGAATTAAAAATGGATTCAAACTTCATATTTATAACTTCACATAAAAGAATAATACATGCACAAAAATAGGATATACGTATTCAGCAAAAGGTAACATTAAAATATGTTACATGGCCTATTTTGCATAAAGCATCTTAGAGTTATGCATATTCATAGTCATAAACCAATTTTCATAAATGGGGAGGGGGCTTGCCCGTAGGATTTTACTTCTCTTAACATCAGTAAGATTTTTTTTCTGATGTGCATTATATTGCTGTTAACAACATGTACTGTATCAGCTATGATGCAGAGAGTTTGAAATCTAGAAAAAAGTACAGGGGATTTTTTTCAGGTTGATCATACAGATTTACCTTTTTATAGCTAACTTTTTCAATAGCTGCAGAAATCCTTTTTCCAGACCACAGTGAAACAGATAGCGGAATTTATATACATATAAATAATCCCAAAAAGCTCTTAGTATGGACAGTGCAAAAGGGATAATGGAAAAAGACTCAGTTATTCACTTGGAGTTTAATGGTTATAAATAAGACTGTTGGGTTCCTGACAAATTGTTGGGAGAGTGCAAGCATTTACATTTAATTTTTGAGTTTTTCAGAGAAATGGCTTCACATTGGGGTGTGTGATTCCTATGACAAATGAACACTTTAAAAAGTTGAGTGCATTTGTGGAATAAGAACAGATGATGGGATTTTGTTAGTTGTTGCTTGTAAATTTTTGCCATCCTCTACACTATCCAAGAGTGAGTGAATGAAAATAGAAGTGGGACTAATTGTGTTCCCTTCATTCTTTCTGTGTGCGTGTTTTTCTTTTTTTTTGTTTTGTGTTTTATTTTCTTAAAGTTACAGTCCCTGTTACAGGCATGATCACCATCCCAGCAGCCAGTTTGGCAGGAGCACAAATTGTCCAAGCAGGAGCCAACACCAATACAACTAGCAGTGGACAAGGGACTGTAACTGTCACACTACCAGTTGCTGGAAATGTGGTCAATTCGGGCGGAATGGTTATGGTACGTATGGAAGAGTCAGTAATTGCAGTGTTTAACCTGTGTGTCAAATTATTACATAGGTCATGCTTCCCACAAGTCTCTTTAAAAAACTGGGATAAATAAATATTAACGTTGAATCCAGTAGCATTTTGCTGGTAGGGCATAAAACATTTTCATTGCCCTCACCTGCTGGAGTTGTGGCAGGGGAGGGAAGGAACCAAAACTGAACTCTCTCTCTCCCTCTCCCTTCCTCCCTTCTTCCTTCCCTCCCTCTCTTTCTGTCTGTCTCTCTCTCTCTTCTCCCCCCCTCCCTCCAGCCCTGGTTTTAATCTCTGAGTGGAGTTTATTCCTTTCCCTCAAAATTTTATTATCCAGCTCAAAAAAGTTCAACATTTTAATTTAAAGGGAAAACTCGTACTAGAGATACTCACAAGTTTGAAGAATTCAAGCCAAAAACTTGCTATTCTTCAGAATCCCATAATTGTTTTTTTCTGCTAAATTAGGAGGTTTTTTTCTGCCTTTACTACATTTGTTCAGAAGCTCTCTTAGCTTGTGTTTTACTATTCAGTTCCATTAGATGGCAGCAGACCATTTGTGGATATCACTTGTTTATAATAATCATATGGAAATAGACAAATAGAACATGCATTAATAAAATTCCAGTAGAAGAGAGGAGTATATAACAGATTATATTGTACAGAAAAGTGACTTTCTTGGACCACTATGTATTATGGAGCTTTTTGAATTTGGTTATTTAGGAATTTTAACAGGTTTTCAAATCATTGTGTTAATATCAGATACAAAACAATGAGTATAACTGACGTTTGCTTAGAGAAACTTTGTACAGTATTATTTCTCTATTTACATTTAATTTTATACAAACAACAGAGGGTCAGAAACATTGGCAATGTGTATATGCCCAACAGTTTGAATGTTGTGCAGGTGACTTTGATACTTCATTACTATGGAACAGACACAGTTGCTCTTGAGGCAGTGCGTCCTTTCACTTGCTTCTGTATTAGTATTTTTGGACTGATCAGATCTCCTTTTGTATGTAGCTTATGTCATGAACCATAGACATACGAGCGTGTTCTCTTTACACAGATGGTACCAGGGGCTGGATCGGTACCAGCTATTCAGAGGATTCCATTGCCTGGGGCTGAGATGCTTGAAGAGGAGCCCCTCTATGTAAATGCCAAGCAGTACCACCGAATCTTGAAGAGGAGGCAGGCACGAGCCAAGCTGGAAGCTGAGGGGAAAATACCCAAAGAGAGGAGGGTGAGAATATAATTCAAAGCTGCTTTTTAGGCACAGTGTGGAGAAATGACTTTGCATTATAAGGGGTACAAAAGGCATTCAGAGTAACATGGAGAAAATAACAGACCTCTTCCTGCCCCTCCTTTTGTAATATATGTTTGCCTGTCTCACTGATGGGTATTTCTCCTCACATTTTGTGTCTGACAGATGTCAGTCATTTCTGAGTCCATATGTTGCCATCCTGCTTACTTCCTTGGCTCTTAAGTATTGAAAGAATTTGTGGTTATATTGTATAAGGTGTGGGCACCGACTTTTCATTAAAAGGAATTGGTTCTGAGTGTTCAGCTAGCTGGAGTAATTCTGAGCTAGAAAGTATTGAATGGCTCTTGACTCTTTTTTTCTTATTGTTGCAGAAATACTTGCATGAGTCTCGACATCGTCATGCCATGGCTAGGAAGCGGGGAGAAGGTGGGCGTTTTTTCTCACCAAAGGAAAAGGATGGCCCCCATATGCAGGTGAGTAAAACTTCGCTTCCAGCTATCTTCTGTGTATGCCTGCAATGTGCACATACCAGTAGCCCTAAGAAATACACTTGAGCTCTAATTTTTTTGCTGCTTTCGTGACCTTGTAGGGCTAAGGCCCTTGCCTTGTGTCCTCTTTCCCTTCTCCATATTTCAGGCTTTATGTGAAAAGTCACTTACTGTGTAGAACAGACCCTCATGTAGTGAGGCCATAGTAATCTTAATATAAACGTGTGTTCAACTTTGTTTTATAAATGGAGAGGCATGGTAATAGCTGTATTTGTTTGCCAGTACAGAGCGGTGCAGTCAGCTGCTCCTCTTTGCCTGCTATTTCATGATTGTAGTGAAAGATGGAGGTAAATCAGTGAGCACTTAGTGTGAAATTCAAAAGTGGGCATGCTAAGATTTTTTTTTTAAAATACAGCTTTCATACTGTTTTAAATGAAGAGTGAAAGATGCAGGAGAGGCTTTTAGAGAAGAGAATATAATAGGATAGAAAATAGAAAACACTTATTGCCCTTTAGATCATTAAGGTTTCAGCCCACGACAACTCTTCCAAGTCTTTGATCCAAATCATGTCTAGTATATGCTAGGCTTGAGTTGCGAGCTGTTGTCAAAGAACAGAGCGGGGTTGCACAAAATTAATCTAATTTATACGGCAGTCTGGAATGCTTGGTTTAAAAGTCATAATTCTGTATGGTGTGTGATAAAGCGTTCTTGTCATCTATAATTTTTTCTTGTGTCCCTAGCAAATATAGGGAAAAAGTAGTAGAGAGAAGATAAATTTTCAGGAGATGGAATGAATAATGCTGTCACCATGTTAAACTTAAAGGGATATAGATTTTACTCCTTAAGGGGCAGGAGAGACAAAGTTTAGCTGTTGTTTCTTAAGGAAGAAGAACCTTAAATTTTTCTCTTCACTCCCAAGAGCTAAAACTTCCTTAGTTCTTCTGAATGTGAATTCCACATTTTAACTCGGTGGATTTCAACCTGTGGATCTCAGACTGTGTAAAGGGTTTGCAAAAAGTTGTTGTTGTTGTTGTTATAGAACAGTGGTTTTCAAGTTTGGTCTGTGCATTTCCAAAGAGGGCTATTTGAAATCTTTTAGGGGTCAAAAATGAAAAAAGTTTGAAAACCACTATTCTAACTAAGCTTCATTTGTGTTCTAACAGCTTTCTAAAGCCATTTAAAGGTACAGGAACACTTTTGGTGATATTGGCATCTCTTACACCTATGGCAATAAAAGATTTTTTGGAAAAGCTACTTTTGTCTTCTAAGGTTACATGATTGAGAAAAGATAAGGTATCTTACATTTACTACTGGAACTGTGCTGTTTGACTGGAAGAGTCTTGCAGAGTTAGTTTCTTAACCCTGTGGGTTTTATACACCAGCGCCTCAGCTGGTGTAAACTGTGTTAGCTTCACTGAAGTCAGTATAACTATGCTGGCTTATGCTATTCTGAGTTTTTCTCAGTCTTTGTATACAACTTCTCTTCTTTTAGACAAATGGGGATATTTGCCCTCAAGGATTGTCTGCTGTAGTAGAGGTATTTTTCTGTAAGGGAATGCTACAGCATCACGATATTGTTTGTCTTTTTTGTATCTACAGGATCCATCTCAGGCAAATGAAGAAGCAATGACACAGATGATCAGAGTATCCTAACACCTTTCTGAAAGAAAAAGTAACTGAACAAGTTTCCTGTCCCTTTGCAAGTGTGTCCTATCTTACCAGTGTATCAAGCAAACCTTCCAATGGGACAATCACCATATCTCAGCCTACCCTTTTGTATACGACAAAAACCACCTTGCCACTAAGTGGTTTGTTTGGGATTTTAACTGCAGTGGACTCAGCAAATAGAAATTGTAGGGACCTTCTTGGTATACCCTGTTTAATTGAATACAGGGGTTTGAAAGTCTGACAGTTCATGCCTTTTACATTTCTTGAATTAAGGTTGGCCAATTGACAGTGATTAGCAATAACTCTGGCATGCTGAAGCAGGGCTAACTAAGACCATAGAGAGCCATAGCCCTTCTGCAGAGGAGTAAACCAGTTTGTAGCAACCGAAGCAAACATGGCTACACCACAGTGCTTTGTTTTCCCAATGGAGTCTTGTTGTTTTTATCCACTCCTCACAGCTTTGGACATTATTTACTGACAGCTGAACTGTTCACTTATATTTGCATTTGCCTTTCTGGAACTGTATAACAGAACAGAAAGAGGGTCTCTAAGCTCCATCCTGTAAAAATAAGTAGACCTCAAGCTCTTTTCTGGGAAAAGTTCAACCATTTTGTCAAGTTGGTATGAATATTGCAAGGCTTTTACAAGAACTGAAATATTCTATATCTGTTCCAAGGAGTGAGCTGGGAGTGACACATTAACACATTGCTCAGAGTAAAGTAGGGAAAACAACTCATGTCTTTTGCTAGCAATTGAAAGGATAAATCCAACTGCTGGGATAAAAATGATAGAAGGGGTTGAGATTCTAGAAGAAGTTCAGTGTCTGTTTTTACTTTGCCAGTGCAGTGCTTGATTACTCCAAAAGAGAAAAAATCTGGAGCCTGAGAATGGAGGGGATTGAGTATTTCCCAGTGTGACTGGTTTTGAGTGTCCAGAGGGTTATGTACAGTGCTTTGGCCTTATTTGGGATGAAGGATGGCTCTATCACAGCTGGAGCAGAGCACAGCTCGAATGGGTGCATCCTGGTTCAGCTCAAAGTCTAGTTATGTAGCGAGGGCAGATGTTGATGGTGATCCCTTTAGGCTTTTTATGAAATGTCCTCTTTTATAAACACGGCTGTTATGGAATGAAGGAGAAATATTTGCTTTTTTTAAAAAAAATAGGGTCCCTCTTTTGTGACTTCTTTATATTGCTTCCTATTGAATTATTTGTGATTAGCCGCTGTTATTTTGAACTTGGTCCATCATCATGGGTTTGAAATTTGGCAATGGGAATCTGAGGCTTCTAGAGCTTTCTAGCAAGTGACATTTAGCTGCCCATTTCCACCCTTGCCTCCATCCACACTTTAGCGTAGGTAATTCTGCTGCTTCCAGTTTTTGTGTGCTCTGTGGTTTAAATCTTAAGACTCTGTTGGGTCACAAGAATGAAGTGTGATGGGTGAACCTGAATGACAAAAGCAGTAGAGAGGAGAGTCTTCATGGGCAAAGTAGTGAAAAAGGCAATTTGGAAAGGCCAGGTAAATTTCAGGGGAGTCTGTCTTAAGGAAGCAGCGCAAGCACAGTTGTCGGGAGAATATGTCCTATACCATCTCTTCAAATCATGACAAAAGAGGAAAGCTCAAGGTAACAACTCAGTTGTGCAAACTGCAGGAAGAAAATAGAGTGGCAAATAGAAGTGAGGGTGGGGGGGAACAGTCCCAACCAAAAGACCCCTTTCCTTTGGATAAAAGGATACTAAATCTAAGACGAGGTGGACGAGGATCAAAGAGAAACAGAAAAAGGGGAAATGATGTATTTCAGTTTGTCAGCAGTCAGCCTGGAGGGGGAGAGTGCCTGAGCATCTGTCCTGCCAAGTTCAGTGCCTCTCGACCCACCATGATTGATAACATGAAGTAAAGCTTGCAAGGACCTGTCTGATTTGTTGGTGACATCCACAGTTAAAGGGTAACATGGAACCCTAGTTTGAATTTGAGATGTGTCAATAAAAGAAATAAACTATTTTTTATATTCTGTCTTAGATTGTGTTTGTCACCTGCACAAATATTCTGTTTCTGAATTTGGCATTGTCATTTTTTATTCAAAAAGCATTACTTTGCCTCCTCCATTGTTGGCATCTCTGGCTGCCTTTTGGTTGCTCCAATTTACAGTATTTTGGCCAATTAAGAGTATGGTGCTTTTTTTTTCTTCACTCAGCTACTATGAAACCCTTGCTTAACATTTTTTGTCATGTCACCTGTTTCAGGAATTATCTAGTTCTTTCCTAGTGAAGGAACAGTAAATATTTTGCTTTGTTTAAATGAACATTATTGTAAATACTTTTTAAGAGCATTTGTACATTTTTTTTTCAGTCTGGGTTACTGATGCACGTTGGGGGCGGTGGGGAGGGGGTGGAGGAGGAGGAGTTCCATTCTGGCTTTTAAGGTAGCTTCTCAATCTTTCGCTTTCATTTTACAATCAATTTCTATCCCTGTGAATCTTCTCTGGGAGTTGGGGAAGTTAGGGAAATGGAGGTTGTTGGTCTGACATCTCGTATCTTAATCATTAGCCCCAGGGTTTGTTTTCATTAAGAACTTATCAAACTCTTCACAGAACATTCAGAACTTCATCCAGATAATTCTCCTACCCCTACTTAAGTTCTTTGATCCATAGTTGTAGAAGGTGTATAAAGACCTATGCATTTGTGCTACATAGAGAGTTCTTGTAGTTAAGTTTGTATACAGTGGTGTGAAAGCTGGGTGTTAGTCATATACCGTTTTGGTTTGTTTTGGTTTTCCTGTATTCATTGACCCTTCTGAAGGCCTTTGTTTGCTCCGTGAGATTGAAGATCTCAGCACCATGTTACAAAAAGCTTTCAGACTTTTTTACAAATAAATTATAAAACTGGAGATGTTGCCAGATAAAAGCCTGTAGTAATGGGCTGTGAGAACTTGAGCTTTTATATTGGCTAGATTTGGACATATCCAGATTGGGAGCTCAGTACACAGTAGGACAGATCAGGATACAATAAATAATGATGGGTTTAAGAACTCGGTGCTTGGTTATTTGACTTCTAAAGCGCTGGTTCAGCGAACCTATCAAAACCAGTTTTATACAAATGTAGAATGGGGTGTGGGAAATGATCCCCCAAGTGATGCTAAATAGTTGCAAAGGCTTTTGCATGTTAAAGTCTCTTTCTTACTTTGTGGAGGGGGGGGAGATATTGAGTTTTGTGTAACGTAAGGCGAAGTTTGTAAATAGTTAAAAAGTTTATAATTTTTTTTATATGATGCATTTTTTCAAGTGTATTTTGTCTTTAATAGATGCAATTGTAAGTACTGTGTACACTATCCAGCAAATAAAAACTTTATAAACTTAGAGTTCCTGGCTTTTTCTTTCTTATCTCTTTAAACTTTTCTGTAGAGTGATTGCAGTTCAGTGGAGAAGAATTTTGTCTTTTCTTTTGCACCACCTGTGCCCCCCCCCCCAAAAAAGTTCTAACCCTGTAAATGGCACCCATAAGCGGACTCTAATCTAGTAATCTGTGAGCAAGCACCTTCAGGCAGCCAGTCTCCTTATAGCATAGCTTGCAATCATGAAGAATGGTTGGACTATGCCTGTAGGATCTTGTTTAATTTTCCTGTGTGAGGGCTAAGGGAGAGGGGGGAGAATCTGTGATGGGAGCTTCCTGCAGGATGGGGGCAGACCATGAGGGAGCAGGAAGCAGAAGACTTTTCCTTATTCTTCCTTCTCTCTTGCCCCATATTCTAGCACAACAAAGACCTGGATTAATCCGTAACAGTTAAACAGCTATTTAAGAGCTGACAGGTCATGGATTGTGGAAGCTCTGATTGGCTGAGCTTGGGGGTCTGGCCCTGCAGTGGGGAGTTCTGATTGGCCGAAGAACTTCGGAGTGCTTGATGCTGCTTCTGGCATCAATATGGCAGCTTTTGGGAGGGAAGCCTTGGTGGGGAGCATCCAGGATGGATCCTTTCAGAGAGGAGCTGGAGATATGGGAACATTAGCTCGGTCCTCTCATTGGGGAAAAATGGAGGAGTTGACTGGGACCCCTCAGTGGAGGATGGGGGACATGAAGCCAGCAGGAGAGCCCTCTCAGTGGGGGAAGATGAGTGTGTCAAGTGGGTCTTTTCAGGTCACAGCAGCATCTGATGAGTCCCTTCAGACAATGGGGGCATCGCAAAGCCCCCCTCAGAGAGGAGCAGGGGATATGGTGGGTGTGAGGGAGGGAAGGAAAACGACCTTGCGGAGCAGATTCCCTATGTGGGGTGAAGGGGACAGGGGAAGCTTCAGCTGGTCCCCTCAGGGTGGGAAGGTAGCAAATGAATCCCTGCAGAGGCTGAAGGAGAAGTCAGTGGCTGGGACTTTACGCCAAGGAGAGAGGCCATTGTTTTCCTGTGGGCCCCCACAAGAGGTGGGCAGAGTGGAAGTGCTGACGGACTCCTCTCAGGAGACGGGGAAGGAAGTGGAGGTGAGCTTCCCTCCCAGGCAGGTACAGGTGGTTGCCCTTCTTCCAGACCTGCTAGTGTTTAGTAATCACTCCTCGGGGCGGACGCTGCCTTCCCTGGAGACCTTCAATGGCGTCTTGCTCTTTGTGGAGCTTACAGGTGAGGAGCAGGGCTGCCTGTGGCAAATTTCTCTTCATATTCCCTTGGTGGGCGGGGCAACCATTCTAGCTTGTCAGTGGGTCAGCAGCTGGCTTCTAAGTATTTTCAGCATTGGTGTCCTGTGTGAGGGGTGCTTTAAGGCTGGTCCTCAGTGAACTTCCGAATCTTTCCTTTGAGTCTGATTTATCGAGGTTCTTCTGTCAGTGGTATCTGAGCGTCCTTGAAAAGAATCTCTTGGTTACTATCCCCTCTGCCAGCTGTGTGAATGAACTCCCAGCCTCGACGGCCCCATTCTGTGGTGATTTGACCTTGTGAAACTCTGGCACAAAGTGGCCTCTGTTTTGTTTTGTTTTTTCAGTTGAACCCATCTGTCTACACGTCTCCTTGCCCCTGCTCCCTGCTGCATCCGGAAGCAGCTTTGCTCCACCATGCAGGTGTGACAGTTCCAATGATCAGGACTGAATCCAAAAACCTCAGTCTAGGATTTGGGGAGCAGTGTGAGCATCACCACAAAGTTCTAGAAAGCACTTCCAGTCATGTATTTCATATATACCAGCCTCACCACAAACCCGGCATCATTCAGATGTGCGATGGGAAGTGTATTTGATAGAAACAGCTGAGAGCTAGGCAGTTAGGCATCTGTGTATCTGGTGGTACAATACCGAAAGCTCCCTTGAGACGACGGTTGAGACTTCTGTCTTCTTGTTTGTGTCACAGGATTCACTGCTCTCCTTGAAAAGCTATACACAAACCACGACCTGAACTGTGGCACAGAATTGCTAACCCAGATGCTCAGTGATTACGCAGAAGGGATAATGGAGCGTAAGTACCTCACCTGCAGGTGGGGAGATGACATGTCTGTTCAGGGCTACGTAAACCTGAGAGTGGGAGATTTTCCTGGTGGTGGGCTTCCAGAAGGATCTCCTGACTCTTCACTGCTCTCTCCAGGTATCACATATCCATCATCCTCCTGACCAAATGTAACTGGTTGGACACTCCTCTCTTTTGTGGCACAGAAGAAAGTTTCCCCCTTAAAAGGGTTGAGGGAGGCTTTTGAAGGGGCAGTTATGATGCCGCCCTCACAGTCAGTCAATAGGAGACAAGGGCCACTCTCCCCTAAGAACCTTTGAAAGGACATTAGTTTTATTTTGTGTCTCACCACCTGGTTGCTTCTGTCACAGGAAGGTTCCAGCTCTCTTTTCTCTTGAGGGGGGGCAGGGGGGAGTCTGTGTATTGTAAATAAACAGCACAAACCGGAAAGGGTCACTTGTCAACTCTGGGTTGTCAGGGCTGCCCGTCTGCACTGGGTCAAGGTGGGCTCCTTCTCCCTTCTTTCACCCATATGACAAGTTTTTGCAGTTGAGCTGCATAGCTGGTGTCATCCAGTCTCTAAGAAATGTTAACCTGTTACCAGGCCTTACAGCTTCCGGGCTGCCCTACATGTCCAGCCACCAAAAAGCATAACAGCTATGACCTACTTGAACATGGGTTCCGAACAAGTCTTCATGTAATTTATTAAAAGTTGCATCCTATCCCACCTGCCCGTTCATTGGTTTTCACCCTGTTTATAATATTTTTCCAATAAGCATGTATGTGATGAAAAATAACCTTATAGAGCTACGACGGAAGGTCATGCTCTTACGCATATTTCTGCTTAACAGTGGTTTAACTCTTAACTTGTTAATACTTTATCATCTCTCTTATTACATTTTGCTAAGTTGTAGGAGGGAATTCTCTAGGGTTGTCTTCTTATATCTAACTTTCTTATGTTGGTGTTATTCATGTGTTAGGGGAGAAAAGCTCTGAAATAAGATTGTACTGTTGCGGTATAGAGGGTGGAAGTACATGTGGAACTTCCCTTGTCCGGCACCCTCAGGACCTGAGTGGTCCCAAACAATGGAGTTTGCGGGGCAACGGGAGGTTAAGGCTCCCTATCAGGCTGTAGGCTTTGCTCCCAGCTGCGGCTGTGCTTCCTGCCACTGCATCCAGCCCCACACCGTGTGAATCCTGACCAGAACTGTGTTCCCCCACCTCAACAGCCCCAGACAGAGGCTGGCCCCACTGCCTCCAACTCCAGTTGAGGCTGCACCCTCTATGGTGCCAGCCCAAGGCGCGTACCCAGCTGCCAGGCTGGCTGACACCTGTGCTCCTGACTTCCGGTCCTGCCCTCTGCGCCAGCCTCGACCTGGGCTGTGTTTCCCACCTCGCCAGCCCCGGGCGAGGCTGCGCGCCCCACCTCGCCAGACTCAGCAGGGGTGCTCTGTTGGCTGCAGACTCTGCTGCCTCCAGCCCCAGCTGAGGTTTGTGCTCCTTGCTGTCAGGCCTGGCCAGGGCTGTGCTCTCCACTGCACCATCCCCAATGGGGATGGGCTCCCCACCACCAGCCCAGCCCGAACTGCACTTCTGAACCTGGACAGCCAGGGTTCTCTGTTCCAGCAATATCTGTGGTCCTGCTGGACCATGCATGTTGCTGGACCAGCAAGTCCTGGATTTTAGAGGTTCACCCTGTAGCGTGTTTTAATTCCATAAGCCAGGAAACTTCTGCAGAGCAGGAGATGTCCACAGTTAGCCAAACAGTATTGCTCTGCTATTGAGGCAAAGGAATATATTAAAGAAGATGCAACCCCTGCTCCCAAGGCGTTTGTAAATGATGTGCCCTGCTGGCTACCATTACTGTGTTTCTGAACTTTGGGTTCAAAACTAGCTCCATAGAGTTGAGAGAGCGAAATCCCTGCTCTTTCTTCTTGGCCACGTTGGGCTCTTGCTTGCTGGCCCATCAATGACTCCTGCCGTGATGTGCTGAAATAGGTGCACACCCGAGCATAAAAAGATGGATCTAAAGTGGCAAATCCTGGGATACTGACCTCTTGTGGTGGTTAGCGCTCCTGGCAAGAATTTTAATTTGTCGGTCAATAATTCTGAGGTGCTCCCCAAATTCCAATTAAAATAATTACGTTTTGTCTTCCTCTTTGGGGTAGAGCATGCCTCTGTCTCCGTGTTCGTACAATGAGGTTCCCAAGCTTGCTCAGGGTCTCCCCGCACTACCATAAAACAAATCCCCCACCCCACCCTGGGTCTCATGGGCGTGAGGTTTTCCCTTTCCATCCCCTGTGGCTGGGCAGTCTTTCTATGCGTTATAAAGCAGGGTTGTCTGTGCCAGCAATGCTAAAGTGGCTCTTGTGTAGAGCTATCGTTCGTAAAGTTCTTCGGGATGAAAGCAGCTCTATAATGAACATGCCGTTCTATTCCGTCTCACTCATTCATTTTCTGTGCTCCTCAGATGTGCTTTGTTTCGGGGGTGATATCTTGACCTTCACAGGTATGTATGATGTTACACTATGCCTTTGAAATTCATCAGTGGCTATCAATGTTCCCTCTAATTTTTCCATGCATGTACGGAATACATTTTGTTATGCGCACCAAGGCATGTGCAGATGTGCACCACCAGTAGAAACGCTGCTGGCTCTGGGCGCTCTGAATCTCTCCTGGGTGGCCTCCCAAGTGCTCACCTTACAGGGAACACTAGTGGCTATTACGTTATTTTTGGCCTAGCTCTCTGCCTGCTGGAGCATAAAATGGCAACGCTCCCATTGGCTTCAGTGGTGCAGGTTGGAGCCCTTCATGGATCTGACCTTCTGCAAATAACAAACGTGGGAAGAGCCATCGCTGTTTCCTGACCCCTCCATTCTGCTCTCTTGGCTGCAGGGGAGGCGTTGCTGGCGCTCTGGAAGGCAGAACGAAACCAGCTCAGTGACATCATTACACTGGTAGCAAAGTGCAGCCTGGAGCTGCAGGAGCAGTTTGGGTCGAGCGATACGGAAATGGGCCGAGAGCTCCGACTGAAGATCGGTATGGACGCCCTATGGTAGAAAAACGTCACGGCCCCAAAGAAACCTCCCCGTAGCTAACTGGTTTCTTTCCTTGTCAGGGCTGTCTGCAGGCCGCGTGTCTCAGCTCATCATCGGCGATGAGACGCGCCGGTATTGGCTGGTGACTGGCCAGCAAGTGGATGACGTGAGGCGGGCCCAAAGCCTGGCGCAAGCTGGAGAGGTGATCCTATCACCGAACGGCTGGGAGCTCTGTGACCGGGACTCGTTAGAAGCCGAAACGCTCAAAGGTCAAAAAGCCATGAAGGTAGGAGCATTTACAATGACTCTTAGAAGTGGGGTCTCCTCCCACGTCCATCTATGTCGGTGGTTCTCAACTGGTGGTCCATGGTGACTTTTTCAGTGGTCCACAGGAACATTGTCCGAAATCCCACAGCGTGAGCAGGCGCCGCCGTTAGGCTGTTTTACGCCATGTTCACAAGCAGTGCATAGTCAACCTGTGGAACTCCTTGCCAGAGGATGATTCCCTGTTCTGTTCATTCCCTTTGGGGTACCTGGCATTGATTACCTAGGACGCAACTGCGTTGTGTTGCCAGTAACTTTCGTCTGAGGCTCTGAGCGTCAGTGTAGCTGCAGCCATCGTGCTGAGCGGTTGCTGTGTCGTTCGTCCTGTGCTACACGTGGTGGAGGTGGTCCACGAACATTTTTTGATTGGCCTGGTGGTTCGTGGAGTGAAACAAGTTGAGAACCACTGATCTATGTCAAAAGAGGAGAGCCTGACTGAGTCCAGGATCAGCCCGTTAGCAACGCAGATCAGACTCCCATGTGCTCATACGCTTCCCTTTTCCTCCCTAGCTAGTGGGGCTCTTTCCTCAGCTCAGCTGCTTGTGTAGCCAAAGATTGAGGGTTGTGCTATGCCCAGCAGGTGCTGAATGGCTACTGGGTGCTTTCCCTCTGAGGGACATTTGAGGGCAGCAAACTGTCCCAAGAAGCAACTGGGTTTTTGTCATGTCAGTTCTTCCCAGTCTCTGCTGATCACCGGGTGGGGTCAGGAGATGCCGGTGGGCTGACGGAAAGACTGGGCAAGGTGAGGGGTGGGGAGGCCTGGCTCTGCACTCCCAGAAGAGGCAAGGCCTCAAGTAAAAGGGGCGGAGCTAGGACTATCCTCTCCTAGCCAGCCCTTCAGAGCAGTATCTTGCCTCGATCTCCCCAGACAACCCTCCCAGCCCCATGGAATGCACTGTGTGGGGGTCCGGCAGTGATTTAAAAGGCCTGGGGGGTCCTTTGAATTGCTGCCTTTGCTGCCGCTCCCTCCCCCGTTGGCAAGCCTGAGTGAACGGCGCCGTTCTAGAACCTTCTGGCCTGATTTTCGGAAGTGCTGAGCACCCCTAAGTCCTAGGGAAGCCCATGGCAGTGGGAGGCGCTCAGCTGCTTTGTAAATGCACAGCCTTTAACTTCCCACCAAAGTGGGTCTGAATATAGCCAAGGAAGGTGGGAATGATGGAGTTAAGTTGGGAAACGATTTGGGCCAAGCGAAGGGTGAGATCTGGAGGGTTCCAGCTTTCGTGGGTATATTACTTTACTAGGCAGACTTGGGGAAAATGACACTGTCGACGATCTTCCTTTTTACTCAGCTGAGATACCTAAAGATCTTCCATCCTTCGGATTTTGATGAACACTTTGAAAAGTGCATAGACCATCTACAGCACTATCCGAATGATGAAGGTGAGCTCCTCACATTCTGCAGCTGAGCCAACAATGCAGGAACGGTGTAATAGTGCAAGCCCCTTTTTTTTATAGGTAGCTGGTTTAAAACAAACAAAAGGACATACTTCTCCATGCAGTGCATAGTCAACCTGTGGAACTCCTTGCCAGAGGATGATTCCCTGTTCTGTTCATTCCCTTTGGGGTACCTGGCATTGATCATTGTTGGAAGATAGGATATCGGTCTAGATAAGACCTGCCATTCTTATGTTCTTAAGTTATTTTCTTTGCCTCTCAATAACTTAAACCCTTTTAATTCCTTCCCTAGTTCTGCTGAGAAATGCTGTGACCCTGGCTTCCAGTCATGAACTTGAGGTGGCCTTGCGTAGGTTTGTCTTGGGAAATGTTCTGAGAAAGGTAAGAGGTTGACATTTCTGCTCTGATACGATGAATCCTCACCCCAGTGAGTGAAGAGAAGAAATCCCAGGTGCATGAAGGAGCCGAGTCTTTTCCCCCATGTTCCTTGTCCTCCAGATCGATGACAATCAACCCCTGGAGCTTGTGTCTGAACTTCGACTGATCAGTGTCGTCTTTGTCCAGCTGCAATTTCCTGAGAGCACAAAGGCAACAGAACTATGCCATTCACTCCAGGATGCCTGCATGAGCATCTCTGGTATCCTGCAGGACTGGCAAGGCAAAATTCTCAAAATCTCCACCTGTGGCAAAGTGAGTAAAACAGGGCTCCACAGTGCAGTGAAATACAACTCAGCAGGCATAAGGATCATAAGAACATAAGAACGGCCATACTAGGTCAGACCAAAGATCCATCTAGCCCAGTATCCTGTCTGCCGACAGTGGCCAATACCAGATGCCCCAGAGGGAGGGATCACAACAGGTAAGCCTCACGTGATCCCTCTCCTGTGACCCTGTGGGATCACTGGGAATTATGGAAAAGCGTGCTCACTCGGGGTACGTCTACACAGCAAGATTATTTCGAAATAACTTAGTCCGCGTCCACCCAGCAGGCAGTTATTTCGAAATAATGTCGAAATACTGTCAAGCTGGAGGACTTCTTACTCCGACTCCTGTCACCCTCATTGTAGCTCAGTTTGCATCGCTTATTTCGAATTAAGCCCTGCTGAATAAATGCACCCTAGGATGGCACGGGTAGGGACCATTCAGCTGCCAGCCAGGCACAGAAAATCTCAAATCAGAGGTGTGTGTCCAAGAGTAAGAACTGACTGATGTTTGCAAGGAAATGGGATGGTAGGTACCTGGTGCTTTTGACCTACATGGCACTTTGTATTACAGCAGTCCGTAGAAATGCCAGCTGAGATAAGGGGCCCATTTGTGCTAGGTGCTGCCCACGTGCCTAGTAAAAAATAGTTCCCACACCAAAGAACTTATTACCTGAAAGACAGTGGATGGGGGAAGGGAAGCATCACCACTCAAACCCAGATCTGTTAAGTCCCAGCCTTCACCACAGGGCCGTCCTTTTTCTTCCCCTCCTCTTCCTCCACCTTGTTCCCAAACTCTTTATGTAACTGTATGTAAAGTGCATCATGCCGGTAGCTCTTCAGAATTTAAGCATTTAAAGAAGTCTTGGGTGTTTGTACTAGCTCAACACACAGCTGGGTTGACCCTCTTTGGCATATCCTTAATGTGATTCATGGGATGCTTATTAACCTTTTTGCAATCTCTCCTTTTCTGTCCTTCAACACAGCGCTGCACGTTTCTGTGTGCCTTGGGGCTGCCTGGGGACAAAAGGGACGAGGAGAGCACCCATGCCTTAGACAGTGCAATTAGCATCTCTGCTTTCTGCTCAAAGAATCTCATGAAAATTGAGTAAGTGTAATGACCCTCTGCCTGGGTCATCCCAATCTGGGATCTTCAGTACCACAGTGCTGGCTTTTACCCCCAGAGATAAGGGGGTAACGCTATTAGCTGGCAGCAGTAGTTGGCTGTTATCTTTTCATGGACCAGGCACTAAAAAGGAATGTGTCATGCATTCTGCCAGGGTGATACATAGTAATAAGAAACATCCTATCAAGTTAGAGAAAAGTACAAGGTGAGATCTCTTGGGACACACGTACAGTGAGTGGATCGTGGTGATATTCAACATGCAGGAGCTTGGAATGCCCTTGCTCTCATACCTTAAAGAGACACGGATTGCTAGGTTATTTTCTCCAGGTTACTTAAGACCAGCTTGTGTTTTGCTCTTGTTCCTTTCAAGGGCACCATTTTGGAAGAGTGGAGGAGGGGAGGGGGAAGAGGCAGCAGCCGCTATCAAGGTAGGGTTGCCAGATGGTTTCAACAAAAATACCGGACATACTTGACATTACGTCACAATCTACATTACATCTTATTTAGAAAATACCGGACATTTATATTTTCTCATTTATATTTTCTCAATTAGTTTCCTGAACAAAAAGCTCAAATACTGGACTGTCCGGTTCAAAACCAAACATCTGGCAACCCTATATCAAGGAGAGGACACTGCATAGATTTTGCGAATTACTTCTCTGCTCCTCCCCACCAGCGAGGAGTGAGAAGCATGCTTGCAAGCCGTGCACTTTCCCCTTGCTCCCTGATAGGCAGGGGAACGGGAAGAAAAGCAAGCTGCATCCTGATACGCCTGGCTGCTGCCCCCCTTTTTCACTCTCCCGAAATGGCGCCCTTGGTTCTTTGGTCCAATGCAGTGTTGGAATTGAGCTGCTGAGATTTTCTAGGCTATGGGAGAAACATTCGTTTGTTCTAACCTCCCCTTGTGGATGATGCTGGCTGCTGCTTGAGAAAATGGGGCCCGGCCATAACTTAATTCCAGTGCTGGTCGTGAGTGGGAGTTGTCACGGGGTATTGACAACCAGAATTAACAAGAAAACTATCGGAAAGCAACTGTGTCAGGACCACACACTGTCAGGCTGGATCACAGCAGGGATCTGTCTAGTCTAGTGTTCTGTCTCTGACCTTAATTGGCACCAGCGGTTTCAGGGGAAAGTGCAAGAATTTTGGGGTAATCCTCTCAAAGGGAAATCTCCTTCCTGGCCCCATTATTTAGAGATTGGCTTGTACCCTGGTGCATGAAGGTTTATATCTCTTCCAAAACTCTTTAAAAAAAATCCTTACCACTATAATCCTGGAGGTTCACTGTGTGTTTTATTCTTGGAAGGAACCGGTAACTACTCGGGATAATATGTCTCTAATGCTATTACATGCCTGATCACCAGCTGGTGCTGTGAAAACCACCATTGCTCTGAGATCAGGACATGGCAAAAGCGTTCCATGACGTTGTGGGACCGAGTGTTCATTGGCCAGTGGAGAAGCCAATCATTTATGACAGGCCCCAAACCAGGGCTGACGATAGACTTCGCTGGGTCGTGAGCAATGTGTGGGTGGGTGGGAGGGCGGGCTCGGCTCTGGGTGCCGTGAAATGGGCGGGGCCTTAGGAGGAAGGGGCTGGGCTAGAGATAGCCACTCCTGAGTTCCACCTGGACTGCAGTGGCTCTCAGCGCCACCCAGACCAAGCCGCATGGTGATTTAAAAGGGCTCAGAGTCCTGGGGTCTTTTAAATTGCTGGGCAACTGCCCCTTTTGCCTCCACCCCGGTCAGTGGCCCTGCCTAAAACAGTCGTGGCAAGCCCTGAAGCTAGTCTAGCTCCCTGATAAGGCAAAGAGAGTCAGGAATGTACAGCTATGAAGCGTGCTAGCAGGGCCTGGCTGATTCCTGGCTGTGCTTCCTGTATTTTAGGTGTGTTTCCGTTGGGATTTCAAGCGGGTTAGCGTTCTGCGGAGTTGTTGGCACGCGTTCTAGACAAGAATACACAGGTAGGCTAGGCCGTTGCTGTGCAGTGCGTGCGCGTGAATTCATTCACTCGCTCACTGCCTTCCTCCGTACTCTGTTCCTGATGCAGTCATGGGCTCGAAGGTTCAGCTGGCCTCCCAGATGCTGGAGCTCTATCCAGGGGTGATCTCGTGCGATGAAGAGACTTATTCAAAATCTGGGCTGCCCAGTTGCTTTTTCAAGAAACTTCCGGAGAAGGAGATGAGCCCTGGGGTAACCTATGAATATCTCGGCAGAAAGAGAAACCTGTAAGTCGCTCCTATGTGCTCCATCTAGGGCAAGCAAGAGAGAAGGGACAATCGAACTCTGTTAGCTCAAAGGCTGAATATTCTTATCCCAGAGAGTTTGCAAAGAGGCGTAGGGGGTTGGGACTCCCCTGCCCTTCCCATCTTGCTAAATAGAAGCTAGGTCCTGACTTTATCCCGGCTACATGGAAGGAGTTCTGGTAAGGAAAAGTTTGAGAACCACTGTCCTTACTCAAACTGTTGCCTGAAAAGTCCTCCAACCCCCTACATTTCCACTGGCATTCAGAATGGGCTGTAGGCAGGAATTGAAGGAGCCCATCTAACTCTTTCATTTTGCCTCCAGGCTGCCCGATGGGCTTGGAGCTTTTCTTCCATTTCTCTTTATTTCTTTCCTACCGTGTGATGATCCAGACAGGCGAGCAGTGACTCTTGTCTGCCCTTCCTCCTAGAACCCTTGCAAAGTCAGGCTTTCCCAGGAAGAAGGATGGGAATCGACCCCAGTTGGGTAGGTAGGTCTGTCCTCCACACAGTGTCCATAATGTGCAGAACATCCTTGAAGGTAGCAGGAGCAGAGGGGCTGACAGAATTGCCAGGGACCCTGGACAAGGGGGAGGCTCCATGCTCCCGGAAAGGACGGGGCCTTGTGCAGAAGGGGCGGGGCTGAGGCAGCGAACTCTCAGCATCACCCGGACTGTGCCGCCTGGAGTTCTGGTGGTGATTTAAAGGGCTTGGAGCTCTGGCCACTGTCACAGCTGTGCCATGCCTGATCGCCAGCCCTTACTGCTGCCTGAAGCACACCGCTCGGCACTCTGGCGGTGATTTAAAGGGCCTGGAGCTTCATCAGGCAGTAGCAGTAGGAGCCATGGGCCCTTTTGAATCAGGCCTGGGTGGGAGGGAGAAGGATGTAGGAAAAGCTAGGAAGGGGAATTACCATCTAACAACATGCGGGATCACATTAGCCACACATGTTTGTTAAAGCAAACAGTCAGGTCTGATTTTCCCCCTCCCCTGTTCCCCTGAGCCCACAGTTCAGACACTTATCTGGTCAGAGATACTAATGGCTGTAGGCCAGAGCCAAACAGCTTTCAAGGCACTGGTGACTGAGACAAAGATGCAACCTATACAATGGGGGTATGTCTACACTACAGCATTATTTTGAAATATCTTATTTTGAATTAATGGGTCTACACACAAAAATAGCTTTTTGCTATTTCGAAATAGCACGTCCTCACTGATTGGACGCTGAATCACATTTACAGCCAGACAGAACTGGTTCCGGCAGGGCATCGGGTCAGAAGTTACCTTGTGGCCAGGGCAGCCAGCAGCGCATCCTGGGAAGGGCTGGAGTCCCCCTATTTCGAAATAAGCATCTACACAGCACTTATTTTGAAATAGCAATTTCAAAATTGGAGCTATTCCTCGTGGAATGAGGTTTACCAATTTCAAAATCCTTCCTCTCTCTCCCTTTTCCGCTTCTCCCAGCTCGAGTCCGACCTCGCTGCTGGTCCTGGCCACGAGGTAACTTCTGACCTGATGTCCTAAATGTCCAATCAGTGTGGACGCGCTATTTCGAAACAGCAAAAAGCTATTACGAAATGCATTTTGTGTGTAGATGCGTTACTTCGAAATAAGATATTTCAAAATAACTATTTTGAAATTACATATTTCGAAATAACACTGTGGTGTAGACATACCCTAAGGTGCTACAGGACTATTCATTGTTTTTTAAAGTTACAGACTAACACGGCTCCCCCTCTGAGACTATACTCTAGTAAACTGTCTATAAAAGGCTTCCTCTTGAAAGGTCGCGAGAAAGAGATCAGAATCTTCCAGGCTGCACTGCAACAATTTGTGGGACACAAAGAAGGTCGTGTTGTTATGTATGAAGGCTCTGCAGGCTACGGAAAAAGCCGGTTAATTGCTGAAATAGACTACCTAGCCCGGGAGGAAAATCATAGGTTAGTTCTTGCAATTTTGCTTAGTAGCATCCTTCTTTCAGTCCTGCGCCACCACATAAGCCCCGTAAAAGGGCCTCAGTCCTGACCTGTGTATCCTCGTCTTAATGCACCCTTTAGCATAATGTGGAGGGGTTAATGACACGTATTTAGATATTTATCTGAACCCCTTGGGCAATTGCTCCTGAATTTCATGGGAAGGTGTTTTCTGGTGTGTGTTTTGTCTCTCTGAGCCTCTTCCCCACAACAATCTCATTTGCAAAACTCCAAATCGATCCATCCAGGGGTCGGGGGTATCAGCAACAAGGATGGTTGCAATGCGTGTTCATCATGATACTGCCTCAGCCCTTCATTGCAACCACACGCTCCGTGAGCGCAGGTTGCAGTGTCTGAGCACACGTCCAGTGACAAAGCACCACGTGAAACACCTTCACCCAAGTGAGGGCTCTGCTTTCTTGGTGAAATTACCATTCCCAGCCCCATCGTGTCAATGAGCCAGCACTGGGTGGGGAGCGTAATTCAGCTCCCAGCCAAGCCAGAGATCCCTCCGTGAGATCTCCCACATCTGTTTGCGTTGTTGGTTAGGTAGGCTCCTTTTTATTCCCTGTGGCTATTTGTTAGGCAGACTTGCTCCCTGCACCCGTTAGCCAAAAATAGACGATAGTAGCGGGGCATGTGGGGTATGAAATCAAAAGCCCATGTTCTCTCCAGCCCTAAATTTCAACACCGACGTATGGGCTCGATGCAAGAATCATTGGGTATGCTCCTCAGGGTTGTGCTGTGGTCAGACAAGATGCTCGTAGCGATCCCTTTCAGAGAGGAACATCTACAAACTCCCACCCCCACATGTGGTGCTGTGTTTGGTGTAGCTACTCTGCCCATACACCATTCAAGAGGCTGCGTCTCCCCTTATTCCCTCCAACTCTGACACCGTTTCTGTCAGACGCGTCTCATCGGGTTTTGGAGCAGGTCTCTTGGAAGCAGCTTTACAAGCTGTTCAGAGGATGCTCTACTGAATGAGGGCTTTGAGTCTGTGTTCATACAGTGCCTGGTGCACTGGGGTCCTGGACCATGACGGGGCTACTATGATAAAAATAACAATAATCCTTTTCAACACAGGGTAATAGCGCTAGAGCTGTCCAAAGTAGATATCCAGGAGCCCTTCTATGCTATCCGGTCACTTATGGCCATATTCTTCGGGATCGATGCCTGTAGACCTTACAAGAGACAAGACATTCTCCAAAGCAAGCTCGCTGGGGTGTTGGATGAGAGCTTCTACTGCCTCCTCAATCACCAATTCCTTGTCAAGGTAAGGTGGAGAGCACCTACGCTCTGGAAGAAGATCTAGTGATGTATCATTATTGTGTCCATGTGCCACTTACAGGAGCCGGAGGGGGAAGGGGGCTGTGTCTCAGCAACTTCCAACCTTGCCTGAAATTTCACTGGCAGACAGGTCAAAATTGTGGCCAAATAAGCAGAAAGGGGAGATGTTCCCCCTGTTCTAGATGGGATTGGCCGGTGCACTGGACAGAATTTTCCCAGAATTTCTCAAGGGCACCCAGCGATATCAAGGAATTCAACCCACTCTTGACATTAACTGAGCTCAGAACCCAGCAACCTTCTGTTCTCCCTTGCTTGAGATGAGCCACACTGCAGTGACAATGAAGCTAAATCTTGCTTTGTGGGCACAGCTCCTACCCTTTACCCGGGAGGAGAGCTTTCGCGGAGAAATGCAATGCATTTTCCATCCGTCCAGGGGCAATGTAGCCCAAGGCAAGGGTGTGAGGGAGGGAGTTCAAAGCACACACACAAGTTGCTCCTTCCCAATTTCACCATTGCATGCTGATGATGGACAATGGCCATGCTACTGTTAGATGGTGACTTGTGAGGAGGATAATTGCCTGCTAGGCATTGGACTAAGATCCAGCAAACGCAGAGTTCACCAAACAATGGACAGATGGGAACATTATAGTGACACGGGTCAAATTGAAGCCTAGCAAGCAAAGGGTTCCACTGAGTGTCCCATGCCAAATCCGGCACCGTTAACCCTCGATGTGGTAAGGACTATAAGCGCAATGAGCGATCTATGTATGTCTTGCTGCACTGGGAGTTTCTTCTTGGCCGCTTTTCTGCTAATGCAAGCTTGCCGCATCTCATGATAACGACCTTGATGTCTTCCTGCCCAGTTCCCCATGTCAGTGGTGGTTTCTCACATGGACACTGTGACCAAGCAAAAAGAAGAGGAGATGCTTTTTCTCAGAGTCCTGCGGAAGGTGAGCAAACCCCGTCACCAGATAAATGGGGCAAAGAGACATCCCAGATTAAGTGCAAGTGAGAGGTTGGGCTTGCAGGAGCCCTTGGGTGGGTCATTGGTAGCGGGGATAGAACATAGGATGAGCAGCTATAGCTTGAGTGTAGATCCAGCTTTGCAAGTTGTCGCTATTGAAGGGTCATTGGCCTCTATACGTGCCCCAGCCCATCACTAGAGGCTACAGAGCAGCCGTACACCCCGAGCAGCTACAAAGGCATTGCCAGCAAACAGCTTTACTCTACTAGGCTGAGATGACCATCTCCTTGGACTATCTTCCCCAAAGACTCAAGTGAGTCGTCTTCCATGAGTCTGAGGTGCTTGGAGTGGGTCTTTCCTGATTACATGGGCTGGGGATTTTCAATGCGTCTTAGGAGCCCATGTCCTGTTGAAAGTCACTGGAATTTCTGCTCCTAAATCAGCTGGATGCTTTTGTAAGTCCCTCCCATAGAGCTTGTGCCTGCCTTGAACACTGCTTGGATTTTCTGCCAGGATAAAAAGTCTCACCCCCTTAGCAGTTAACTGATGGGCAGTGGTGTAGCGAAGAGGGACTGGGGGGGGGGGGGACAGTTGCCCCTGGGCACCACCTTAGGGGGGTGCCAGTTTAGTCCTCCTCCACTCCCCCATGATCCCTCAGCTCACCTGCTCCTCCTCCACTTGCCGACGGCAGCCGGAGCCTCCCCTCTGCCCCCAGCCTGACCCTCCTCCATCTCTGCTGGTGAGTTAGTTCATGTGGGGGCCCGGCCCCAACTGGAGGGGGCGGGGGAAGCTGCGGTACAAGTTCCCCCCCTCCTCCCAACTTTGGGGCCCCGCTGCATGACAGCGGGGGTGTGTGTGCAAATTTTGCCTTTGCCCCCGGGCGCATAACACCCTCGCTACGCCTCTGCTGATGGGTTGGAAATAGGGAGTCTTGCCTGGTTTAAAGTGACCCGAATGTGGATTTCCATGGAGCTAGGCTGATTTAAACTCACCGAGGAATTAGCTGGAGGAGTTTTAACATTTAGGCTCAACAGGTGTGGGGGGCGGGGAGCTGGCAGAGAGTTGAACCGATTTTAATTAAAAACACCCAATTTAAAACCTGGCCTAACACTCTGGTCTCCTTCCTTTTCTTTCTCAGGCTACGGAAGAGGCCATCTTGATTTTCATTCTTGATGAAGCCCAGTACATTGATGCTGCCTCCTGGGATTTTTTGGCGAAACTCCTCTCAAGTGTCCCCATCTTTATAGTCATGTCCTTGTCTCTCTTCACCTCCAAAGAACTGCTCCCTTGTGCTTCTGCTGTAGGCATCCGGAAGAGCCCCAGGACCACTGGGGTTGTCCTCCAAGAGTTGGCACCTTCCAAGCTCTTGGAGATGGCCCGGCAGAGCCTTGGGGTGGTTAGCATTCCTAGAGAGTTGGAAACGTAAGTGCCCTTATCAACTGATTAATCTGCAAGTGGAGGGGAGCAAGTGGAGGGGAGCAAGTCCATCAGGCCTTAAGGGCCATGAATGCAAAAGAGCAGAAAGGATCATAGCCCAGTGATGACCAATCTAGACTAGAGAGTGGCCCTCCATCTCATGGGCTGCAAGACAGTCTCCCAGGACAGAGCAGTTTTGCTTAGTGTGCTTGCCTACCTCAAATTTGAGGGGTTTCTGGTTGAACCGTAGCAGCGCTGTTATAGGATGCAGAGAGAGCACATGGCTCTCAGAGTCAGTGTTGTGTGCAATCAACACACCCCGCCCTTCCTGGCTTTAGGTGCGTGTCACTTTAGTAAAACCGGTAGGAAAAAAAACGACACAGATGGAAACCAGTGTTTCTTAAGACTGGGGAACACCAAATAATAATTTTTTGAATGAGGAACACCAAGGATTTTTTGTTTAGGAAAAAGAAAAAGAAAAAAAGGTCGGGGGGGGGGGGAAACGGTCGGGGGGGGGGAGAGTTATTGAGGGGGGAAAAAAGGTCACCTGCCCCTTTAAGGGCAGCCATTTTGAATTCTGTTCTCCGTGGCACACCGGTGTGCCGTGGAACACAGTTTAAGAAACACTGCAGTAGAATCTGGGTGGGCAAGGGTAAACAAAATGTCTCATGGGCCACATGTGCATGCAATGTCTGAGTACAAAGGCATTCACCCCCTTCCAGTGGTTATACCAGTATTAGATGTGAACACAGCTGGACCCTTGGGCGTCACGCTGTAGTTTGGTGTTGCAGTTTGCTACTGTTTACCAGACTGGTTGCATGTGACTTTAAAAAAGGAATCAAAGAACTTTCTAAATAAAACAAAACCACTAAAGATCTTAAATCAGTGTCTCTCTCCCAAATATATACAGAGGGACTCAGTAATTTGCCCCATGCCATACAACAAATCCATGGTCAAGCTGGGAATAGAACCCAGATGTCCTTCCTGCCGGTTGCTGCACTAAACTCTAGCCAGCACTGTTTTAAGTATGCCCTTGTGTCATTACTGATTTGGGTCTTGATTCAAGAAAGCACGTAAGCATATTTTCAATGAATGTGCTTAAATCCCTTCAGCTGCAATGGAATGTAAACACATGCTTAACTCTAAGCGCTTGCTTACCAGGTTTCCTGCGTCTGGGCCACAGAATCTTATCTCTTCCTTGACATTTAATTTGAAAACCCTTTTCGGTTGGCCAGCTAAACTGAATAATGCAGAGCAATCCCTTTTGGGAGGATTTCTATCCTATTCCATTTGTTTCTCCCACTTCTGTGCCTGCCACTCATTCCAGGGTCTTGATCAGCTTTCCTCCTGATCATCAATGATTCATAAATGGGGAAAAGAGAAATGAAATAAACTGCTGAAGTATGTTTACTGTGCTAAATTCCATATTACCATTGGAAAAGCTGCTTGCTTTATAAATGTTGGGCTTTCTCTTTTCTCAGATTCCTCATACGAAGAAGCTTTGGGGTCCCGTTGTACTGTGAAGCATTGCTGATGGACCTGCATACTAATGAGGTGCTTGAGTTTTGTCGCATCCCAGAGGATGAGAAGGAAGAGGATGAGTGGGAGAACCTGTCTAGTATGATACATCTTCTTAACTCATCTAAATCCCCTAGTTTTGTTCTCAGCCAGATGACTCAGAATTCCAGTTTACATCCCTATTTCATATTCTATGGCTCTTGGGAGACAAGGACCAGGTCTGGGTGAGTTAGGGCATGGCTAATGGAAGACAGTCTTGTTTTTCTGTTGTCAGTTCAAAGCCAGCCCTGTAACTAACAGAATAAAGAACATGAACATTTCTGTGTCCCTGGTTCAAATCCAGCTCAATGTAAGTAGAAGTTTCCTGCTCGTGTCACTTTATGTGCTGGAAGACACCAAGATACTATGGCGAGGAGAGTATAAGACCTTACATAGAATACAAGAATACCTAGCTCTTCTATAGTACTTTTAATCAGCAGCTCTCAAAGTATTTTACAAAGGTCAGTATCATTATCCCCACTTTACATGTGGGGAAACTGAGGTACAGCACAGGGAAATAATTTGCCCAAGGCCACCCAGCAAGCTAGTGGCAGAGCTGGGAAACAGACCCCAGATCTCTCAGTCCTCATCCAGTGAGCCACCCACGAGGACACACAGAATAGAATAGATCCGGGAGTTCGCCTCTAACTGTAGCCAGTCCATTCTGAGTCCAGAAATCCAATCTTGGCTGAAAGGAAACTTCTTTACTTCTCTGCGCTACCAGCCAGTAGCTTTTTAAGACACCAACTCTCATACCATTTAACTTGGGGATGGTCTCACAACAGATCCAGCTGCCTCTGCCTTCATTTGAATTGTCCTTTGGATCTGGGCTTTAGAACAGGAGCTGTTCTCAGTGAAGAGGAGGTGACCAATAGTGCAGCTCTGCCATTAGCCTCCCAGATGCACTTCCGTTGCTTATTAGAGAAAGAGTGAGGGAAACAGCACCGTTCCCATGGCCTGCTGCGGATATGATTCATCTGAGGCCATGTGGCCAGTAAGGGGATTCACAACCGCATTGCAGCCCAGGCTATCAAGGACGCTTAGAAGTTTGACTGACCGTAGTCTAGATCTATGGCTACATCTGGACTACATCCCTCTGTCGACAAATCAAGCACATTGAAATTGCTAATGAAGCAGGGATTTAAATATCCCTGCTTCATTAGCATAAACATGGCCACCGCTTTTTTCGAAATGGAGCTTTTTCAAAAAAAGTGGCAGTCTAGATGTGGAGCTATCGAAAATAAACCCTTTTTCGACAGATCCTGTATTCCTCAAAAAATGAGGTTTACGGGATCTGTTGAAAAAGGCTTTATTTTCGACAGATCCGTGTCTAGACTGCCATTTTTTCGAAAAAGCTCGATTTAGAAAAAAAGCGGCAGCCATGTTTATGCTAATGAGGCACGGGATATTTAAATCCCTGATTCATTAGCAATTTCAATGTGCCTAATCTATATCTCTCTGTCAACAGAGAGGTGTAGTCTAGACACACCCTATGAGTCCCTTTGCATTTTCTGGCAAAGGGAACAAACACTGAGCAAAAGAAGCTGAGTTTTACAGAGCCCTTTCCGACAGTGCGGAAGACTAAAATAAGACTCAATTCTTTAGCTCTCATGAGCTCGGGAATTCACTTTTTGTATGTGTTTTTTAAAATGAGCTCAAACCGCAGTGAAGACATGCTTCCAAATGATTCCTTCTCTCCACGCAGCCAGTGCCGTCAGATCGATACCCTACCGAGCGCCTCTCGCCTCCCCCATGGAAAACAAAGAGCTTTACATTTGTACCATCAGGAAGGAGGTGGACCTAGACAATGTTCCACTCCCGCCCAGACTGAAAGGTGAGTCGCTGATCGGCTGGTGCTTGGTGCATCTCTGCAGAGGCTGCTGTCTGAGGGACACAGAAATACCCAGGGAGCTGAATGTCCCAATGCGTGTCTGAGATTCAGCAGGGAGAAGGGCTAAAAGGTTTTGAGAACTCTATTAGATCCAGCAAGGGCGGAGCATTCAATTAAAGGGTTATCTACTGCATGTACCAGTGGTGCACAGCACCAATCAAACGCCATCCTTTCCTCTTATTTAGCTACGGGAAGAATTACCCAGGGTTGCTTGGGTCCTTAACTCAAATAAGCTTTGTTTTTCTTCATTTAAATCATTGCTCTGGGGATGTGGGGGCGGGGAGAGGTCAGTGAATAGGCTGCCCTTGGGAAAGAGGATAACTTAAGCTCTCTCTCACCGCAGTAGTCTGGGGTCTGGTGAGAACTACCTCTCCGTGGACACTGCAGCTCCAGTAGGCACAGCTGGGGAAAGGGTGCATGTTCCCCAGCTGGGGACAACAGACACAAACGAACAGACAAACTCTCTGAAATAGACAGCAGACAGCTGTCCCTTTCTCCACCCCTGCCCTGCTGGCCCAGTGGGGTTATAGCTGTCCTGGTCCCCATCACTGGCCCCTTATTTGCCCCCATGTGGTCATTCTGCAGTATAACTGTCCTTCTTACCAGACTCCTCCCTTTCCATGTTATGAGAAACAATCGAATTCCAGGCACATTGAAGCCCTGACCTTGCCTTAAGTTATGATAAGAGGAAGCTGCATACCAAATGTGGTGTTCCTAGCTCTTACTGTTGAGGAGGAGTTTTTGAACAGACAGACATTCCTAAAATATTTAGTAAGATCTAGGTATTCCTGCCTCCCCCCATTGTTGTAGAGATGTGAGCACCTTATGATTTGTAGTGTATTTAGCTCCATAGCTCCCCAGTGAACCTGTAAAGTATTATTTCCATTTTACGCATGGGGAACTGAGAAAGAGGGAATCATACGTGACTTATCTTATGCTTCATGTCACACGAGATCTGGGACAGGGAGCTGAATTGGAGTCTCCTAAGTCACAAGCTTACACCTTTTCCTCTGAGTTCACATCTAAATAGACTTAAATGATTGGTTGCAAGGTACCTTGAATACACCCAAATTGTACAAAACTGCACTCTGGGATTTCCTTTTGGTTGCCCAAAGCAGCTCTGTTCACAAACAATGTTTCCCTAAGGCACAGAGTCTCAGTCTATTGATTTGTACACAGGGATCCAAACAGAACTCTGCTACTTTTCTGGAACAGATTCAGGCTAAAGATCAGAAGGTGAGGAGACTATCCATGATATATGGAATCAGTGTCCTTATATTGGAGGCAACGTGTTGACAAAAGAAACAGGATTGAGCAGGCTTCCACACGGCTCGCGTTCCAGTTTCATCTGACTTTGTTTATCAGGGACCACACTCTAGGTCTGATTCACTTATGCCAATCAATTAAGTTAGTGGGGTTACACTGGTATTAAATGAGCATGAGTAGGAAGGGAGAATCATTGTCTGGACCTCTGTGCAGCATCCCAAAGATTGCTAGCCTCTGACTAATGTCCTGCGAGTTAACGCAATCACAGGAGGAAGTTACTGCATCATTGACTTTTTTGTTTGCAGAGATTGCTGTGGTTCAGCTGGACCGCTTGAGCTCTTCTGAACAGATGGCGGTTAAATGTGCGGCTGTCATTGGCCATACATTTACCCCAGACCTGCTGCTGTACATCCTTCCAAAGTGGACACACAAAAAGATGGAGGAGACACTCATGAGCCTGATCAATTCCCATGTGTTTGAGTATGTGGGAAAAGAAGCCAGCGCTACACAGGCAGTAGGTGCCTGCCTTTCACACACCCCTCCTGGCCCCCTGACGACGCAGACTATGGGGCCAGAGGAGTCTGAAGGTGAGCAGAGCTTTAAGTCTCCAGAAGCCCCAGTGAGCCCTGGGAACTCCTTTGTTCCTCTCTCTTCTGGCCAGACCTTGGAAATGATGAACTAACATCATTTTGCTTGGACCCTGTGGGCTTGAGCCCATGCCCATTGAAATCAATGGATGGATTTCTTTCCCTGAATTTCACAGAAATGTGGATCAGGCCCCGTGTACATCGTCAGTGGCCAGTGACGGGAGTTGAAATGCCTCCTAATATTTCGTATTCATAATAGGGATTCAAAATACCATTTAATCGTTGAACCAGTTAAATGTGATGTTTAACCGGTTAACTGATTACAGAAAGGGTTTCACGGGGTGGAGCTGTCCCACCCGGTGCCAAGGCCTGCCACAGACGGGCTGATCCGAACGGCCGGAGCAGCCCCTATCCATGGTGGGGCCCATGGGGCTGGAGCAGACTCCTGGCTGTGGCAGGTGGGGAGCTGTTCCTGCTCCCACTGGTTAATTGGAACCAATAAGCATCACCTATTAAGAGTAATGCTTACTGGTTAACCGTTCACATCTCTAATTCATAAGTGCTGGGGAAATTATTCCCTGGGAGATTTGGGAGAATTTTGCATGGGGATCTACAGCATTGCCTCTGCTTTATTGTTATTTGTTTGTACCGCCCCCTAGAGGTGCACAGCGCTTTAGAACAGCCCATCTCCCCTCGGATCTGATGCAATAATGTGATAAAGGAATCGTTGCCGTTTTCCAGCTATTGGTGCTGCTCCTCACTTCAGCCTGCAAGAGGAACTGGGTGCGTTGCAGCAGGACCAGGCGCTGCGGTTCTGCACTCCTCTGCTGCGAGAAGGGGCCTATGAGCTGTGGCTGGAGGAACAGAAGGTGGCCCTGCACTTCCAATGTGCTGCCTTCCTGGAGCACAAGGCTCACAAATGCAGAAGCTGTGGTGGGGGTGACTTCATCTCCTTCCACCGCGATGCCCTGGACATGCAGATGGGCAATGTAGACTCTGCGCTGGGACAGGGCAGTAAGACCAAGGACATGGCTCTGTTGCTTTCAGAAGAAACTGGAAAGAGGCTTCCGGTGGGCTTAGCACAAGGTAAACTGAAGTTCTTACTGAAACCCAGACAGTAGAGCACCAGAGGAAATATCCTAGCAGGACTGATAATGCATAGTAGGGTGTCTGCGTTTTGGGGTGACGACGTTCAGGAGGTTGTAGTTCACACTAGTGCATGGGCTCTCTTGGAAGAGGATAAAGATGAAACCTGCAGTCGCTGGAGCATAACATTGCAGTGTGTTGACCTGTCGCCCCAGTGTCTTGAAATCTCCTGTCCTTTTTCACCCTGCAAGGTGCTGTTTGTCCATCTGATAGCTCCAGTTTTGGAAAAAGAACAAGGAGTCCTGTAATAGAGAGGTAGCTGTGTTAGTCTGATCTCGGCAAAACAAAAGTTCAGATCTGAAGAAGTGGGTCTGGCCCACGAAAGCTCATCACCTAATAAACTATCTTGTTAGTCTTAAAGTGCTACAAATTTTTTTCCCTTTCATTTTACCAAGGAGTCCTGTGTCACTTTAACTGTTAACAGATTTATTTAGGCATAAGCTTTCATCTGTAAAAATCACTGCATCAGATGCATAAAAGCTTACCCACAAAAATTGATGCCCAAATAAGTCTGAGGGGTAGCTGTGTCAGGGTTTGTCTAGACTGCACCTCTCTGTCGACAGAGAGATATAGATTAGGCACATCGAAATTGCTAATGAACCAGGGATTTAAATATCCTGTGCCTCATTAGCATAAACATGGCTGCCGCTTTTTTTCAAAATGGAGGGTTTTTTTTTTAAAAAAAAAGGCAGTCTAGACGCGGGTCTGTCGAAAATAAAGCCTTTTTCGACAGATCCTGTAAACCTCATTTTTTGAGGATTACAGGATCTGTCGAAAAAGGGTTTATTTTCGACAGATCCGCATCTAGACTGCCGTTTTTTTAGAAAAAACTCCATTTAAAAAAAAAAAAAGCGGCAGCCATGTTTATGCCAATGAGGCACGGGATATTTAAATCCCTGCTTCATTAGCAATTTTGATGTGCTTGATTTGTCGACAGAGGGATGTAGTCTAGACGTAGCCCCAGTCTGTAACTTTAAAAACAGTGAATAGTCCTGTTGCACCTTAAAGGCTAACCAAAATAGATAGAGTCATGAGTTTCCTTAGGCAAAACCCACTTCCTCTGATGAAAAGGAGCAGAAATAACAGAAATCAAGAGCTACATAACAGCAGAAGTACCTGTTAATTGTAGGGACCACTTAATTAGCCTCATTAACAAGGGTCCTGCAATTGACAAGTACTTCTGCTATTTATATATACATATCTTGGTTTCTGTTATTTCCACTTCAGTTCATCTGATGAAGTGGGTTTTGCCCAAGGAAATTCATGGATCTATATATTTTGGTTCATCTCTATGGTGCCTCAGGACTACTCATTGTTTCCAAATACATTTCTTCATCTTTAAAGTGCCACAGGACTCCTCCATTTTGTTGCAGCTACAGACTAACACAGGGACCTTTGAGATTTGGCTCCAGTTTTGGAAACTCTGCAAATGTGTTTCCTGCTTCCATCAAACAAATGATAAACGAGGAAGATCAATGAGCATTAGCCAGCTTGAAATCTGCGTTGCCACCCGGAGAGCCAATATAGAATGAGGTCACCTGGCTGGCTGTGTCAGGCTTATTTGGTGCCATGTCTGGTTTCTAATAGATCAGAAATCCAGATGCCTCTTGAATGAAGGTCAGAACACTCTTGGGTGCAGGTCCACTGCTGAGCTTTGCATAAGGGGTTAGCGGAATCACAACCAACTTCCTAATGTCTCAAACATAAAGATCAAAAATAAAATTCCAGGTTAGGGGTTTGCAGTTTGTAGCACTTCCAATGTAGAAGTGATTTTGTCTCGTCAGTTTCAGATGCAGCAGAGATGACGGATGCCTCTCTGGGGCAGGAACTCACCATAGAAACTCCCACGGCCTCGGGTGAAGGTAAAACTTCTTCAGCTGTCCACCTGGGAACACAGTCGTATAGAATGAGGGAGGTTTGGAAAGGGGGATATAGAGAGAGGAGCTTTTCTGTTGTTATGGCTGCGTAAGTACCTACATGGCTCCCATTGCCACAGAATCTGAGAGCCTCGTGGTTTTTAATTGTTTTTATCCTCACAACAGTGGTGGTAGTAAGGCACAGAGGGACCAAGTGACTTGCACGAGATGTGCTGCACTTCTGGTGTGCACAGAATTTCAAGTGAGTGTTACCTCTCTGCCTCAGCAAGAGAGTGGTTTGCTGGAATGCAAACCATGTGTTAGCTCACTGCCACAACAGGCTGTTTGCCGCACCAGAAAACCCCTGGAGATGGCACGTCTAGACCTTGCCTTGTAGGTAGCCTTCAGCAATCCCCAGAGAAATCTGTCTGCAATGTCCAGTCCTCCTCGCTGGGTATTCACAGAAATGAACCAAGCGATGGTGTGTACGTACATATAAACACACACACACACACGGCCTGTTACACACCTCCCACCTAGCCTGTTACTTACACACACACACACACACACACACACACACACACACACACACACACACACACACACTGCCTCCAACCTGGCATGCATATACATACATGCCCACCCCACCTGTTATGCAAGCGTGTACACACACACACACACTGCCTGTTGGCTTACTGAGGACACACTTGTGAACTTAATACATGTCCCTGAGATGCTTATACTAAAGCTAATCATCTGATTATGAGTAAAGAACAGATGCTTAGAATAATAAAGAAATAGATTTAAGTGTTATTGAGCAAGAGAAAAAGAGATAGACATGGTTACAAGCAAAACATATGCTTTCTAGAGTCTAAAACTTAACAGTGTAGAAACCTGACCTCAGGCAGTTTTGTGCCCACAGTCATTTCTCTGAAGTCTGAAGGATCCACAGATTCCAAGAGCGCTGGCTTATATTGTTCCTTAAATGACAAGTAAATAAGGGGTTCTCTCCTTTTCTTATGGCCTAGCGCCTCTTTGGGCTGTGTTCTCTGAGCGTGTATCCTCAGAAAAGTTTTTCTCCCCTGCTGCTTTTGCTCCAGGAAGTTGACACCATCACCTCTTCCTCGCCTTCCTCTCAATTTGCTCTCCCTGTGGATTCAATTGCAAATGAACTTGCAGTTGTCTCTGGCATCACCTAGCTGAATTGCAATGGGGAAACAGGGGAATAACACTCCTCTGTTTAGATCAAACTTGTTTCCCCTGCCTTCATAAACATGTTTACAGAACATAGTATCAGTGCATATACCTAACTCTTTATACACACCGGCTACGTCTACACTGGCATGATTTTCCGGAAATGCTTTTAACGGAAAAGTTTTCCGTTAAAAGCAGTTTCAGAAAAGAGCATCTAGATTGGCATGGAAGCTTTTCCGCAAAAGCACTTTTTGCGGAAAAGCGTCTGTGCCAATCTAGACGCGCTTTTGCGCAAAAAAGCCCCGATCGCCATTTTAGCCATTGGGGCTTTTTTGCGCAAAACAGCACTGTTGTCTACACTGGCCCTCTTGTGCAAATGATTTGCGCAAGAGGGCTTTTGCCCGAACGGGAGCAGCATAGTATTTCCGCAAGAATACTGACGATCTTACATAAGATCGTCAGTGTTCCTGCGGAAATTCAAGCGACCAGTGTAGACAGCTGGCAAGTTTTTCCGCAAAAGCAGATGATTTTGCAGAAAAACTTGCCAGTCTAGACACAGCCACCCCGTACGTAGGTCACACAGGCATATCTATCAACAGTGTGCCACCAGTTTTTGTAGGACACCTTACAAGGCTAAATGTTCTGCCAACTGTGTTTTGGGTGTGCCCTTTGCCAGCTGGCAAAAAGGGGCTTTTGGGTTCACACAGGAAATTAGTGGTGGAGTAGTGAAAAAAATACCAAGTCTTTAGAGTCCCTAGCTAACACTGAGCCACCCTTCCTGCTGTTGTGTTAGAACACACCTTATTGTTATGAATGCCACAAAAATGCTAACACCTTTGTCATCAAATATAGCAAGAAAAGCCAAATTCTGTTGGCCACTAACTCTATACAGAGCCTGTCAATGCAGTGGTAAGAAATTAAAAGCCAACTGGCTTTATTCGCTAATTAAGATTCATTTGTGATACAGCACCTTTCTAGCGAAAGATCTCAAAGCAATTTTATAGACTTAATTTAGTTACTATATATAGAATTTAAACACAGGCATCACATCATACTTACCTCTGGGGTGGGACCTTCAGCTGCTTAGCGGTGCATGAGAACACAGCGTAACAGGGTAGTTGAGGAAATGAAGAAGTCCCCATCTTAAACCACGAAGCAAATTTTGGAAGCTAGAACATGATTCATGTAAATTAAAAAATTCAACTTCCTTTTCAGATCATTTACAGTGCGGGGCAAAATCAGCCATGAATAAACAGGTGTTGCCAGATGATCATCTCAGGTATGGTGTGTGGGGGAATCTTGGATCACCTGAGTTCTTAAAGCAGAAGTTAATTCTTTGGGGATGGCTTACGAGAATGGGACTGGAAATGGGATAACAGAACTTTTCAGCTCCAGGCTAGGGATGTAAAATCCCGATCAATTAGTTAACCAGCTAAATGTTAACTTTAACCAGTTAACTGATTAAACGGAAGGGGGCAGGAAAGGCCGCTCCAGCCCCACTGCTTACATATCCCATGGGGCTTCCAGCTAAATCTGCCCATGGGCCCAGAATTGGCAGCCCACGTGGAGGCTGGCAGTGCTGGAGCAGCCGTCCACCGCTGCTCTCCGGGTCCCAGTTAACCGTTCCCTGGTAGGTATCACTTGTTAAGGGGGATGGTTACCTGTTAACATCCCTTCTCCAGGCTGTTAATTCAAAGCTGGCTCGGCTAGCGCTTAATCCAAAAATAGCAGTGAAAGTAACTTAATCTTCCTGTCCTATTGCAACCCAGGTCCCTGCCAGCTCTTTCAATAGCTCCCTGCTGGCTTTTGCTGCAGCCCCGCCAGCTCTCTGCACCGGCTTACTGTCACCTCTGTCTAACACCCATCAAGATGAATGGGCCTGCTAAGAGGGAGGGGAAAAGGGGCAGCTCCTACTGCAGCAGCAGCAGCGCACGCCCGGAGCCCTTGGCCTCTTAAATCATTACTGGAAAGCTGCTCCGTGTGGGTCTGAGGGCTGGGGGGGCAGCACGCTTCATGCAGTGCGGGGGGAGGGGGGGTTGGCTACCCCATGCTCCTGCCCCTTTTGTAAGCACAAGTGCTGCTCCCTCCCCCACCTTGCCTAGGGGCCAAAGTGTGTGTCTCCTCTTCCCATTGGCAGACTCCGACTGACCTGGGTGAAGGTGGGATCAGTCAATGATAAAAAGTTACTGCCGTTTTTTTCCAGGATATTGCACAATTCTTAGGGTTCGGAGCAGGGTGACAGGAGTAATTAAGGGCCTGGGGAAACTCTCATATGAAGCAAGGCTGAATAGGCTGGGCTCGAGATATAATAAAAGAACAAGTAATCTGTGGCTTAGAGAAAGTAGATGGGGAGCTTCTGTTCTTTCTTGCTGCAAGGGACAGCCAATGAAATAAACAAAATACTTTTTCCTGCAGTGTATAACTGGAACTCACTGCTATAGGAAATCAGATAGGCCATGAGTTTAGCAAGAATCAGAAAGGGCGTCAACACTTGTAGGAGTAGCAAGAACATCCAGACTTACAGCAGCCAATGCTAACAAACATAGGAAGGGGATTAAAATCTCATGCTTGAGCCAATTTCTGTCAATGAAGACCAGGGTGAGAAATAGTGGGGGTAGCAGATTATCTCACATCTTCCTGCTACGGGGTTCTCACAGCATCTGGTGACACAACCTGCTCACTGCTAGTGCAAACATGATGCTGGGCTAAATAGACCTTGTTTGATACAATCTGGAAATGCCTGTGTCACAAGTCATGATTGCTCTTCAGGAGCCTAGGTATGGGGCTAGAAATGCTTCAAACTGCATTTTCTGTCTAGATAGGTATGACCTCCACCACTATAGTGTCTGGACACCTTAATTACTGCACAGCAGCCCGTGAGGTACAGAATTATTATTATCCCCATTTTACAGATGAGGAAACTGAGGTGTTTGCCCAAGGTCACACAGACAGTCAGAGGCAGAGAGGGGAGTCAAACCTCTATCTCTTGAATCCCAGTTCAGTGTTTTAATTACAAGCCCATCCTTCCTCAGCTGGTGGGGTCATGCCAGAAAATTAGGGGATTGTTGGTGGTTAATATTTTCTGCAGTAGGGGGCACCTCCAAGGCCACTGTGGACACAGGTCTTGCTATAGGATCATCCCCAGAGGATTCTTTAGTGATATTCAACTTGGGCTACAGCTGGCTCGCCCTCTCTTCTCGCTCCCCACAGGGTTGAACAAGAGTTCCTGGACAGGGTGGACAAGATTATTATGCATCATAAACGTGGCAAAGAGGAAGCAACAAACCTGGCGCCCTGTGAATGTGGAGAGATACTGGAGTCAGTGGTGTCTGCCTTAGCCCGCCATTGCCTGAGGGTGAAAGATAGAACCCTGGCCTTTTTTTATCTGCTGGAGTCTGCGGCTGCTTCCCTATATTTATCCAATAATTATATGGTGAGTTGGCCTCCCTGTGTTCCTCCTTCTCCATCTGACCTAGCCCTGCAGCCGGCTCGGAGTGTTTCCTCTGGCGAGCGAGTTGGGTGGTCAGAGGTGTGTGTTCTGCGCCCGGCATGGCCCTGTGTCTCACTGTATCGTTCTGTGTTTGCTTGAGGCATACTTGTATTTGAAGAAAGCGAGTGGCCTTCAGGGACTATCAGCGTCGGCCACGTTCCCGTGTCGGAAGAGACCGAAACTGAAGATCAACCCATTTGAGGAGGCCACCTTCTGTAGCCTTCAGGGAGAGGTAAGAAGTCAGATGGACGCTGGCGGTCGCCCAAAGAGGATCCTGTTCATGGGATTGCTGACTCATGCCCACAAGAGCTCCATCCCTGGAGGTTTTCAAGTCCCGACTTGACAAAGCCCTGGCTGGGATGATTTAGTTGGGATTGGTCCTGCTTTGGGCAGAGGTCTGGACTTGGTGACCTCCTGTGGTCTCTGCCAGCCATAGGATTTTATAACTCCTGGGCAAACCCCTCAGAGTTCTGCCATCCCTCCGTCTCACCATTGGCACCTTAAAAACAATTGGAGCAAGACCTCCTGCTTTTTGCTGTCTAGCTGCCGGGACTGTTGTGTTTTGCTAGTACAGTGAGCAATCTGAGCTCTGGCTGCCTAGAGAAGCAGGTATACTATTTCCCCATCTCTGCTCCTGGCTCTCCTGTCGGATGCAGACTCTGCCATCGCCTTGCCACAGTGGCTCCTCCAAATCTTGCTGCCTCCTGATTTGATTGCTGCAGTGTTTGTGAGGCACTCGGATACGAGCAGGGACCACCAAAGAACCTAGAACCTGACCTCCACGGGTCCTCTCCCCTAAATGCAATCACGCCGTGACGTTGCAGCAATTGCCTTACTAGTCACTGCCCCTGCAGGTCTGCTTCAACATGGGCCAAATCGCACTAGCCAAGAAGCTGATCAAAAGGGCCCTCTGCTTATTGCATAAGAGATTTCCCCGGACCTGGCTCGGAGCCTTGTGCCAGTCGTTACTGGAGGAATCCAAACACTCTGCGTGCCGGACTCAACAGCGTCAGGCCCAACGTGCTGAGTAAGAGGAGAGGAGGGATCTTGATTGTGGGAGGACTGATTAAGAAGCGGGTTGATGATTGTGGGCCTTAAGCATTCCCCGTATGCTGAGTGCGTGGGTGGCCACCCAGGAGAAATTCAGACGCTGTCCAGTTGATTAGCACAGCACCCACAGCCAGCAGCATCTGTTGCTGCTGGTGGTGCACATCAGCACATATTTGGTGCACACAATTAAATTTATTCCACACATGGATGGAAAGAATTTAGCGGGAATGTTGGTCTTAACCCTCATTGCTGGTAGCTATTCGCAAATGTCACCCAGGAAACTGAATGCAATACGCACGATTGGCACTCTGTTTAAGAGGATTTCTGTTGGGCCCCTTTGCCTGAGCTCACATTATTTAATTAGGAGTTACTGAATATGTTTGAATTGCTGTGACCGTTAACATCTCGCTGTGTCTCTCCAGTAGGAAGGCGTTAGCTGTCCTGCAGCAGCAGATTCACTGCCTCTCCTTGCTCTGGCGGCTTTATAGTCTGGACTCCACTGCAAACAGGAATTACTCCCGGCTGGCAGCCCTCATGGAAATCAATCTGGCAGAGGCGTCTGAAAACAAGATACAGGTGTGGGCGCCTCTAACAGTTCTGGTATAGCTGGCAAAGGGCTGGCGACCAGTGTTCCCTCTCTAAGATTTTCCATCCATGAGCGGGGTGAGTTTTGTTTTGTGCATCAATACTGAGGTCGTGTGCGCTTGTTCGGAGGTGTGCCGCTGTGGCACCCACCAGTGGTGCTGCTCCAGCCCCCGCCCACGTGGCGATCGCCTGCCACGTGGCCCTGCCCTTGGTGCAGCTAAGCATCCTGGCCCTGCACTCTCCCACCAAGCCCAAGAAGGAAATACCCAGGAGGTCTCTAAAATGAGGACATTTGGGGTGCTGTTAGTCTTTCTCAGGGAACTCAGGGTGAGGTTGATTGACTGCAGAAAGGCTTTGTATCTTCACGGTGCAAACGACATGTGAGGTGGCAATTGACAAAAGGAAAAAAAGGGCTGTTTGCAACAGAAGCTGCCACTAGCCCAGCCTCGAGAGCATGGGGCAAAGTCAGAAGTCAAATGTGTTTCCACGTTTGTAGTTAGAAAAGCCTCAGTGGCAATCAACCACGGAGTGTCACCGTGATGTTTAAAATACTCCCCTGTGTTCATCTGCTCCAGTCCTCTTCCTTCCAGCTTAGTGCTATTATCTAGGTAGGGAAGGGTTCTTCCATCTAAACGTGTCATCTACAATGAGGTGCCCTGTCTTGTTTGGGCAGAAGCCCCAGGCTTGCTCCCAAACTAGGTCATCTCCTTGGCTTGCTGCATGGCTTTTCCTTCAACAATCTTGTGTCTTCTTTACACCGGTTTGTGAATTTCAGCAGGGTGAACTTTCGTATCTTCTTTAGATCATTTCGACGTATATGGATTTTTCACAGTTCTCCCAAAGCATGGGCTACAAAGACGAGTGGCTGAAATACGAGATGATGGCTATCCAGAGAAGTTCCCAGTGCGACTTCACCTTCACCAGGGAAAGGCTGCTAATGATGGCCCAGTTAGCTCAGACACTGGCCTATAGCAAACTCTGCTTGGGTCATCTGACCCGATCCATCCAATTGGGTGAGTTCTTTCTAGTCAGCTGTTGGGGGCAAGGGTTTATATCAGGGGGAGGGAATCTACAGCTCAAGTGCTGGATCTGGTCCCCGGCTTGTCTGGATCTGGCCCCCAAAACTCGGGGCTCCCCTGAGCTGGGGTGGTGCTTCAGCCCTGCAGCTCCCCTTCCATCCACCCTGCAACTCCAGCCCACTCCTCTAACCCACCAACCCCCAACCTACTCCTGCACCCTCCCTCCTGCCCAGACCCCACACTTCAAGCCCACTTCCTGACAGCCCCATCCCACACACTGAACCCCGCATTTTGGCCTTACCCAAGAGCATAGAGGGACCCATACAAATCTGCTAACCTGGGTCCCTCCATGCTCTGGTGTCAAGAGGAATGTGGGCAGTGGTTTTGGCATCTCAGTTGGGGTTTTTTCTTCTTTTCACTTGTGTGCAGCTCCCGACTGATTTTTCTGTGGGTCAGCATCCCCTGACCCAAACAAGGTTCCCCACCCCTGGTTTATATACATACATCCACACACCATGGACAGAGACCTGTGTGTTCTTTCTTCCACAGGCTTTCAAGCTCATACCATGTGTGTGCAGCTCCGGAAAACCAGCCTCCACTGCCTGGTTCTTTCAGTCCTCTTCAAATCTGCATTTCTAAAGAACAAGTATTTTCCTCATTTCATTTGGCTGTTTTAACTCACTAGAGTTGGGGTCCTGATGTTGCACTGGGGAAGTTGATTGATAAAGAGAGGTAGAAGAATGAGTGTAAATGGGAAAACGGGGAAGCATAAGAATGACAGGATAGAGATGGAAGAAGGGTGTAGAAGATGGTGTGATTAGTGGCAGTGTTCGCTCTAATTTTTTTCCATCCATGGGCAGAATAAATTTTGTTATATGCACTGAAGCATGTGTAGATGTGCACCACCCATAGAAACACATGCGTGGACAGTTGTGGGCACTCTGCTAATGAGATGGGCAGCACCTGAACCTCTCCTGGGCGGCCGCCCATATGCTCAGCTTATAGAGAACACTGATTGGTGGATGGAGGTGGGGTGGGAGGTGTGGATCGATTTTTAACCAGGCAAGAATCAACAGTATGTTACAGCAAGCTGCCAATTCCTGCAAGCATTTTCAGGTCATTTTCCTTAGGACTTCCCCTTTGCACAACAGTATCTCAAGGGATGGTTTATATTGACTCTCTTAGACCATGTGGGTCTCGTTTTGTAGGTTCGCCCAGTGTATCAGAGTCTTAGAGTGGCTATGGGAACTCGCTACTCAAGAAGAGAGCATCATTGTCTTGGCATGTTTCTATTCGGCCTGTTTGGACCTGCTGCTTTGCGATGCTGGTAAGCGCTGCCTGGTATTTAAGAAGGGTGACGGCTCTCTGCTAGCCTCTTCCAGGATACTCGTCGGGCACAAGAGGGGACCAATCTGTGTGAAGTTCCTATGCTGGCTGGGTGGGTTGGGTGACCGGCAACATCCACCATGGACAGTTTGCTACAGAGCCTAGGAGCCCAGTGTGCAAGGTGCTGTACAAACGCAGAATAAAGACAATCTCTGTCCCCAAAAGCTTACGCTCTAAATGTAAGAGAGACTGTTCTTTCATGCCCAGGCTCAGAGTCAGAAGTTTTGTGATGGTCACAAAAGAGCACAACTCGGAAAGGCATCTAGTCTCTCCTGCAGCTATCTAGGTTTCTCTTCTAGTGAGCCATTTTGTGTGAAGAGGGATGTCATTGCTCTCTACCATGCATTTTTTCTACTGAGAGTTTTAATATAAGCAAAGAAAATCCCCGCTGGCCTACGCAGGACACTGTTCTTTCTCAGGGACAATTTTGAAAGCTGACTCTGGGCTGCTGGTCGGGCATGAGAGGGGACCAATCTGGCTGTTACACAGACACACACGACTGCCATGCTTAGAGGAAGCACGCACAGCAGTGCTAGCTGTGTGCAAGGAGATGTCTGTCTCTGGTTCTCACCTGTACGATGCAAGATCAGGGTGATAGTTTTGAATCTACCCTACATCCGGCTTCTGCCTAACAGGGCTCCCTATTAATGGACAAAACATCACAAGAGAAAACTGTTTTTTGATCAAGTAGGTCCTATAAAAATAACTTCATTTCCTAAAGGCATGGCCTTAGCATTCAATAGGCCACCACTGGGGAGCACAGGTGCTTCTTCTCAGGGAGCACTACTTGGTAAAGATGCCTTCTCTAGGCGGAAAGGTAATTGATGTCTTCATGTTAACTCGTTGTTCATGCTTTCTGGTGGCACCATGGACATGGCGTTTCAGTGTTCACTAAAAACACCAGATTCAACCAGCATTCAGCCGTGAGTTAGACCCGGGCCTGGCAAAGTATGGCCCACGGGCCACCTCTGGCCTGTCAGACGTTTTATTCCGGCCCTCGAGTTCCTTCTGGAAGCAGGGTCGAGGGCTTATCCCGCTTCACCCGCTCAATGCTCATCTAGGGTTGCCAGGTGTCTGGTTTTGAACCCGACAGTCCAGTATTTGAGCTTTTTGTTCAGGAAACAAATTGAGAAAATAGAAATGTCCGGTATTTTCCATGGCCCACCTTGTTCCTCCTCAGCCATCACCGTGACCTGCTGTACAATTTCCATACCTAGATGTAGCCCAAGGCCAAGCCTTTGCCCATCCCTGAGTTAGACTGAGGAGCCAAGGTCCTCACTACCAAGCATGCACCGATACGAAGGGCTGTTCTGAGGTCTCGTCTCTTCCTACACTGTCCTGTTAAGGTGGCATGGAGTGCAATGGCTCCTCTGATACCCATCTCTTTCGCAGGGTTTGATTACCGGCCCATTGAGGAGTGCCTGCAGTTCATAAACCAATATGAAGCCAGTTGCCTCCTGAAGTCTCAGAGCAACATCATGCTGAGTCTATATTCCTCTTTGGCCATCTGGTAATGCAGGAGTCTCATCCGATTCCTCTCTGTGTTGGGGCGTTAGTTCTCTCTCTTTTGTGGGCTGTGGGGAAAGCAGCAGGGTCCCGTAGGCATGGAATTGAGTGCAGAGAATTCACCCACTAATGCAGAATCTATCTTAAAACAAATAAATAAATAAAGCCAGCTTGGAGACCTACATTTCAGTCTTTAGGCAGAAGCGGTCTGATTTTCAAAGTGCTGGGTCTCCGCTGCTCCTCTTGGCTGGAATGGAAGCTACGGTTGCTCATCCGCTCTGACAATGAAATGGCCCTTTTGTTGAACTGCCTATGGTACCTAAGGAAATGGGGAGATATTCACCTCTGAGCAGAGGCCAGTACAAAAGCCTTTACAGTCTCCCTCAAACCCTCCAAACAGAGGCAGCATTTTCCTCATTTGTCCTCTCGTTATGAGCAGCTCGGCAAAGCAGCCGGCGGCTCCCTCCACGCTGGTGCGAGACTAACCACGGGGGGTGTTGAGGGCAGGGTAAGCCGTCTTGGCCGGGGGTGAATGGAAGAGGTTGATGGCTTTTTTTCTTCTTGGCTTGGAGGTTTGGCAGACTCCAGCAGTGGGAGCTGTTTGAGGACAGTTTCACAAAGGCCCAGCGGCTGGTGAGCAGAATGAACGCTTCCCTTTTTGGCACTCATGGCTTCTTCCGATTCCTCGAGTGCCAGGTGCTGTTGCTACGGAAAGTCATGGAAGACACGCCTGAGAAGCTCCGCGAGATTCGCAGCTCAACACTCAGGGTGATTTTTTTTTCTTTTGTGTCAATCCAGGGCTTATGGAAGGGAGGGACTGGTCCCAGGCAGGTACTGGGCACACATAGCTCTTCCCATTTGGATCTGCTACCCTCTGTTCTCTTCCAGTCCTGGTGTCCGTCATACTGTGACCCCACGCAGCTCTGCCCATGCACAGCACTCCCCACATGCCCATGCCAATGAACCTCATAAAACTCTTGCAAACATCTCCCACTGCTGCCCACTGGGATCAGCAACGTAGGGAGCCCTAGCATAGACAGGCAGCTGCCAGCATGTTAAGCACCACGTCCCCGCCCATGCTCAGAGCAGGTCTCATCTCCTCTCTTTAGTACGTTGACGAATTCCTTTCTCGCTGCTCGACGAGTCCAGTCTACCACACGAGGGTTTACAGCCTGAAAGCCTCTGTTAACCTCCTGGGAGATGAAGACAAGAGCCAGGTCCCTTTGCCGAAGGCTCTCAAACTTTCCGCCGCCCCCCACAACCGGCTGGAGGAAACGTCGTTCAGCGTGAGCCCCGACAACGTCCAAAACGAGGTCAGTTGCAACTCTTCCCTTTGAAGACCAAGGGAGCTGAACGCTGGGGCACCAGTAGAGACAAGATGGACAATGGTAGTGGCAGCGCCATGGGTGTTGAGTAGCAATAACAGTGCGGACAACACCCTGGGGTGCTAATTGGGTCCCAAATGACTGTGTTTGCTCGTGCACACAGAGGGGCAGGCTCCTGTTCCGTCTGGTTGCTATTTAAAGCAGCGGTTTCCAAACTAGGGTCATGACCCAGGACTGGGTGGTGGAATGTGGAGCACTGGAACTCATGGCTGCAGGGGGATCAGGTGAGCAGCAGGGGTGCTAAGGCAGCTCCCTGCCTGTCCTGCACCATAGACTGTGCTGCACCCCAGAAGCAGCCAGCAGCAGGCCCAGCTCCTACATAGGGGGAAGAGAGTGCACAGGGCTCCATGCACTGAGCACTAGCTCCACACTCCCATCGGCTGGGAACCTGCTGCTGGCTGCTTCTGGGGGCAGCATGGTCTGCAGTGCCAGGAGAGGCAGGAAGCTGCCATAGCACCCCCGCTGCACCCCTGAGCGGGAGCCACTCAAGGCAAGCCCCTCCTGCCCCAGCCCTGACACCCTCCAAGCCAGAGCCCCCTCCACACCCCAAAGCTCCCGTCCTCAGCCCCTTTCCTTAGCCCACCCTCAAGTCTAGTCACACGGCGTCAACAATTATCTTCAACTGGGCCCCGAGAAAAAACAAGTTTGAAAACTGCTGACTTAAAGGGACTGTGCCTCACACCATACCAATCAGAGGGGATTGTCAGGGTCTGCGGTGGGACTGATGTGAGTCCACAGAGACCCCACTGGAGACGTGACTTTGTTGCCGGTTCAATATTTAGCCTCCCACGTTCTGTTCCCCCTAAGATACAATCCCTGCTACACTGCAGGGTTAGTTGCTGAAGAAATTCAGAGATTAGACCTTAAGGGCAGAGGGTCTGTGTTTCGTTTACTTCAGGGGGAGGGAACCTGGGGGCTGGATGCGGCCCGCAGCTTGCTTGGATCCAGCCCTCAAGGCTCTGGGCTTCCCCCCAGCATTGGGGAGCCCATGCTAGCACTCCAGCCCCCCCGCCATCCTCCTGCAGGGATGAAGCACACAAAATCAGCTAGCTAGGGCCCTCCAGGGCTTTGGTGTGCAAGGGGACTGTGGGGAGTGTCTTTCTCCTTCTGAATCGGGGCCACCTTTCACGTGTGTGGGGCCCCTGGACTTATTTTTCTGTGGGTTAGTGGCCACTGACCCTCCCCAAATTTTCCTCACCCCGGTCTACTCTATTTTCACCTGCCCTTTATAGGCACATCCCATGGCACCTGGGCATCCAAAAAGACTAACAGGAACTCCCATTACAGCCATCTTATGGCTGCTCCAACATGGCTAGCAGGGGCCACTGTGAAAGATGAGCTTTCAATGTCCCTTCTCATGACCTTTAGCAGGCTTCCTCCCTGGTGTTCTTAGCCCCTGTGGCTCAGAGATCTGGTTCTCTTGCTATAGAGGGCCCAGAGGTCATGACAGAAGTTTGGGAAGGGGGACAAACAAAGTGCACTTTCCTTTCTGCTCTGTGATAACTCCGCCTAAGACCTTACGCTGGATGTTTTCTCCTTCTCCCGCCATGCCTTTTGGCATCAGCTCAGCCTCTGCTATTTATTAACTGTCCTGAGATTTCCTTTTTCCCACACAGCATCAGGGCCTGGGCAGAGTCGCAGAGCAGGAGGACAGCAAAGATCAGGATGAAGGGTGCACACGCGAATACACGAAGAATGCCGCATCAAGGCTGAAATCCAAACCCATGCTGAAGGGACCGACCTTTGTTCATCGCCAGCCGTGGAAAGCTCCCACCTCCCGCCATGTGTTGGCTGGTGGTGAGCCTCTGGAATATGTCAATATTGCCCTTCACACCTTGCCATCAATGTCCAAACCCCCCCGGAGGGATGGTGACAAAGCCTGAGAGGGCAGGAGAAACTGTCAGAGCAGGGACATGGTGGAGGGTTTGCTAGAATCCAGAGCACATACATTGAGAGATTCCCTCATAGAGCAGAGGCCAGCAGAGAATTCTAGGAAGGACATGGTGGAAAAATGGGGGAAAGAGTCACAAAGGGGTTCTTTTCGTCGGTGTATTGTAGTGGTGTGTATGGGACTTGGGAAGATTGGATATAACTCTGTACTCGAGGGGTACGATGACCCAGCAAACACACACCTGGGACTGGCCCGTTGTAGCAGGGTGAGGTTCTGAGACAGTCCTACGGAGACCCCACTTCCAGCAGACACATCTCGATAGGGGGATTAAGAACTTGCACCTGAATCCCTTGAGCCCTGTATACGAACAGTCCTGCTATGGAGTCTGTTCCACTGTTCTCCCAGGCACTCATTCGTCCTGATAGAGCGTTGGGAAGGCAGGGCATTGCTGCAAATAATCTTTCCCAACTTAATCCATCTCCTGTCAGGACACGCCACAATTGTATCAACCGCCGAGATGTTAATGGTCACCGTTATGTGTATCATTTATAATACATTTATTTAGGACAGTCATGATGTGCCCGAGAAGTGAATGCAAAGCGCCTCTCTCACATACTTGCCCACTCGCTGTTAGCTCTGCATTACACTGCAGTTTTACTTACATAATCATAGGAGGCACCAGCTGAGCAAAGCTCTTGCATCTCACGGAAGTCAGGAAGTGTCCTCGTACGCTTAAAGTTAAGCATGAGCTTCAGGGCTTTGCTGAACTGGGGCCTGATGCGGGGAGGTGATTAAAGATAGCCACTGGGGCACGACTGGACTATAAAGGAAGCTGTAAGACTGAAAAGGAAATGTAGCCTGTTCCCGTATCTCATGGCCCTTCCCTGGCTGGGGTGCTATGGCCATTCTTATCAGAGGGAGCCGGTTTCCTGCTGGGAGGGGCAAGGTTTAATAGCTGCCTAGCCTTAAAAACAGAGCCATGAGAGAACGTAAATGCACCCACCCTTCCTCAGCTTTGATGTGCCGATGGCTGACTCCTGCCACAGGGCTATCCTCGGAGCTGTTTGTAGAGGGAGGTTCTTTGCATCTTTGGCCCTGTCCTTTGGAGTCATCCCCCATCCTTTGCTCCTGCTGTGCACTTGACCCCCTTGGCCCCATGTTACAATTGCAGTTCCTACGGTGGAGGGACTCCCTGCAGCCCTTGGCATCCCTGCTCCCCCTTGGAGCTGTCCCCGCTGGCTGGGCCACGTAGGTGACTCTCTCTCCCCACCAGGAAGCAAGTGTGTCACCACCAAAGCTTTCCTTGTGCCTGCCTGGCCATGGGGACAAGAAACAGGGAGGTCTACACAGGCCTACAGAGGGTGGTTCAGAGGTGCCATTGTACCGATAAGCCACAAGGTAAAGGAGCCTCACACCAAAATTTTTACTGATGGTGATGTGCGGTGATAATACAATGGGGAGCTAGTGACAACCCGTGTAGCATGCAGCTTCCTTTCCATTCCAGAGGCATGTGATGGCCAGCAACTGTCGTTCCTACCCCCAGCAGTTCAGGAGAACAGGTCTAATGGGGACACGAAGTTCCATGGGATCTAGGTTGGGTGGGGGCCGGTTTGTTTCTCTTGAGGCCCAGCGGAGTCTCGGAAGATGATGGTTGCGTAGTCCATGGTGCCTGAGGAGAACAGGACAGCCGCGGGCTCCGCAGAACTTATGGCCCCTTCTGGTTTTGGGGGAAGCTCCACGTTGGCGTAGGTGACGTCGTCTGGCGTTGGCTTGGGTTGGAGCCTTAGCATGGCGTACAGGAGACCGTTCTTCAACCCCCCCTCTGGCGCGACATCTCTGGGGTGCCCTTGGTCCTTTTGGAAAGCCACAAATAGGAGAATACATCGATAGTCCTTTTCCCATTCCCGCTTCCTAAATAGCAAGTGTCATGTTACCATCGCTAAGAGTCTTCTCTTTATAGGGTGAAACCGGGTGGCAGGGGAAAGGGGAAACACATTGTTCTGGGGAGCTCAGGAAACATCCTCCTGTATCTGAGGAACTGGACTGAGGCACTTCCCATATTGGCCTGTTCAGTGACATGACCGCATTGCAATCAATCAGCATTCAAGGATCTGAGAGGTCAGCCCTGTGCTGGTTGGATTGCAGACTCCAGGACAGCATGGGATCATGGTAATAGCCTTATTACAGGCATGCAAACAGAAAGACAGCAATCCCTATCCCCATCCTCTTGCTCCAGACACTAGGAAATCATGCTGCTTCCACCTGCTGCAAATCGCTCTATGGAAGAGATGGATCAAAGTGCTAGAAATACCAAACCATCTTACCTGCTGTGCTGCTAGCCTGCAGTTAGGGGGTTCACCAAAGTTCAGCGCCTGCCCTAATGTGAAAGACAGAATCTCTGTTTAATGTAATAATGGTACCTAGCCAACACTCCCTATGAGCTGGGCACTTGTGAAGCCGCTCAGGAGACATTCCAGTGCCGCCCAACAGATTAGTAGCTTTGTGTTTCTATTGGTGGTGCACATTCACACACAGTTAGTGCACATAACACTTTTATTCCACACATGTAGCAGGGCGGGCCATCACGGAGGGCCCTGGGACAAGGTGTGTGTGTGAGGGGTGGTTCTGTGCCCACGGAAGGGGCAGGGCCTCAGGCAGAAGGGGCGGAGCCAAGGAAAGTCAGCCCTTGCTGCCCAGACCTGTGCCCATGGATGGAAAAACTGAGAAGGGACATTGTATCTAACCCTTTGTATTTTACATATGATTAAAAGTGGGTCCTGGGGGGTGATTTTGAAGGATATAGCATGTCTCTTTCTCCATTTCCATCCAGAATGGCCCACCCCATCACTGACCCAGGCCAGTGGGAAGCAAACCCAAACGGCATGGAAACCGGACAGACGACAGAGTGGTACCTTTTTTTCTCCCTTTGTTGAAAATAATAGCCATGAGTGAGATGGTAGCAATCAGGGCACTGCCGGCCAGGAAACAGCCCAGTGCCAGGACGATGTAAAGCGTTCTGTGAGGAAATGCACATTTGCTCCATTAATATTCATGGTGCCAAAGGGGACTGGGTTAATTGGGAAGGGGACTCTGCCTGTTGGAAATGGGATTAAGGCTCCAAGATCTGCATACAAAAACCACACTGTCTGCTTGCGCACGGAGGCAGTCCCACAGACATCAGCGGGGCTATGCTGACTGAGGCCTCGGGAGGATCTGGCCCGGCTGTATTTCTCCAGGGTTGCTTCATGCCAGGGATAAACTCAGGAGTTTGAATTATTTTCCAGCACTTGCTGGAAGAGCTACTAGAATTCAAAGGGAGGCCTCTTCATTAGGATGCTGTATCCCCCTCCCCCCCATGGGTCTGTCTTTCATCAGGCTAATTATCAGAGTCGGCTTTGATCAGGCCTAGTGATGGCTCTCATTTGACGTGTTCTATTATTTGGTCTTAGGCAGGCTGGGTTCTTAATGCAAGAGTCTGAGAAGTCCCTGCACAGCTGGGCTGTGTGTTCATCCCCTAAGTAATCCTGTGGCGTGGAAAGTACAGACAGAGCCGCTCCTGTGCTAAGGGCCTGATCCTGCTCCCACTACACCTAGTCGGTACCCTGCTGCCTTTTGTGGGGGATAGATCAAACCCTGCAAGAGAATGGGAAGGAGATGTGTGTGTGTGTGTGTCTTTTAGGGTATGGATAGACTGCATCCCTCTGTTGGCAGAGGGATGCAGATTAGGCAGGTCGACATTGCAAATGAGGCAGGGATTTAAATATCCCGTGCCTAATTTGCGTAAAAATGGCCGACGCATTTTGCTGACTCAGCACGTTGTCGGCAAAAAGCGGCAGTCTAGAGGGGGATCTGTCGAGAAAGAAAGCCTTTATTTACAGATTCTGTAAACCTCCTTGCAGGAGGCATAAGGGATCTGTCGAAAAAGGCTTTCTTTCTCAACAGATCCCCCTCTAGACTGCCACTTTTTGCTGACAAAGTGCTGAGTCGGCAAAACGCGACGGCCATTTTTATGCAAATTAGGTGCGGGATATTTAAATCCCTGCCTCATTTGCAATGTCGACCTGCCTAATCTGCATCCCTCTGCTGACAGAGGACTGCAGTCTAGACATACCCTTCCAGCCCCACCCTTTCCATTTTCAGTAATCCCAAAGAAATCCCCTCTTGGTACCCTAACGTCAGCACTGAAGCCTTTTGCTTGGATGATGTTTGTACCTCTGCTCCTTGTTGCTGGCCACAGTTGGGGGGGCGGTTCCCCCCTCGTTAGCTTCATTAACTGTATCTGAAAATAAACACAAGAGTGAGTGACCCCTGCTTGCCCGCCTTGACGTTCTGGAAGTGATGGAAAATCCAACGACTTTAGAGATGCCTCATCCTAATCCTGAGTTGTTGCATGTTTGATAGCAAGGAGATGGTGACAAGGCGGTGTCAGGCAGGAGTCCAGAGGGGTCCTAGCCCTGAGGTTGATTGGCACATTGTCTGATAATCCCTCAAGGAAGGGCTGTGCAGTCAATTCAGGCTGTTACATGGTGCCCCTCACCACAGTATCTGAGTGAAAATAGTTTACGGTAGATGCTGCCAGAAAGCAATTAGCAGATTTACAACTAGACCTCACAACTTCTGAGTCCCAGGCCCTCACGCTGCCCACTGGGCTATGCTTCTTCACCGGGGAGACATGTACAGCTTGTATGAACCAAGCCTTGGAAAATCTACTCATGGGCTCAATCCCATGGTCTAAAGTGGTCACCACTGGTTCCCATGCATCCAACTTTGCCTACTGCTGAGTGCCTCTGTTGAGAATGAGCCTTGTAGGTCTGGGGAAAGTGCAGCTACCACAAAAGAATGCATAAGTCTCGTACGGGCCCAAAGACTCCTTGGGTAAGGATCCAAGCACTCAGCTTCTGATCTGACCCTCTTCAGGGTTATTGGGGTGGAATTGTCTCAGGAACAGGCTATGCCTTGTGAGGCCTCATTTTCAGCAAAGTCATGGAGACCACAGGCATAGCTTCTCCCAAGTTATTTTCTGACTTCCTGCTTCCTGTCCTTACAGTGGGAATGGCAGAGAAGCATGAAAGTGGGTATCAAAGAAAGCAGGTCTACTCAACACATGACCCGCGGTGCGGTTTCGGTTTACCCAGAGCTCAACATGCAGTCCGTGGGTGGAAGCCAAAACAGAAAAGTAATCAATATGATGGCCTTCTGCTGATATACATTTTAGTAGTTAAATTCCTGGACTGTCATTGCTCATTAAAAGTGCTGCCCTATGGGTGGAAAAGGGTCAATACTGCATTTTATTAATATCAGCAAATCCAACATAAATGGGGCCTTCGTGTGGTGTAGTCTTGCCTTAATCTTTATATTCATGCCTGTCAGCGTGAAAGAAGCTATTTGCATATTTGCAAATACATTTTCATGTATATTCAATCACATTTAAGTTGCGGCCCTCGGCAGGTGCTATGAGTATCATTGTGGCCCTCGGGGCTTCCAAAGTTGAGTAGCCCTGAAATAAAGGGTTAATATATTTGAACTTTAACAAGAGGATGAGGTTTGGGCAACATTCAGATAAATTCTGGGGCTTTTTCGTTGGCTGGTGTAAACAGAGGTTAGTCAGTAACAACCCTGATTTTCCCGGGCTGAGGGTCTGGCCCAGTTTCTTTATTAAACCAGTAAATATTGAAAGTGTGAAAAGGCAACATTAGGAGTTGTGTCTGTCTCTTGTTATTTTCCTGTTTCAAGGAGCCCGTCCAAAGACTGTCCTGTACCCATGTCTACAAGGGGAAGAAAATTTGCTGACTTTTAAGAGAAAGCCACATTATATGGAGTAAACTCACCCAAAACATTCAGTGTGATCATCTTCATCAGCACAGTACTTTCCAGGAAGTGGGCCTCACAGTGATACTCCCCCGAGTCTCTGAGCTGCAGCTCCACCAGTGTCACAGTAATCAATCTGTGCCACCGGTCAATCTTTATTTTGGTCCTTCCTTGTGTATGATCACCCTGAATGAACTCAACGTTGATGACAGGTTGACACATGGTTGCGGCTACCATCTTGCACCAGGTGAAATTTTTAAGTTTCCAGTTGTCCGTCACAGAATAGGAACAATTTAGGAAGACAGAGTCTCCTTTTTTTGCAGACAGCTTAACGGGAGCTGGAGAGAAAGACCGGGAAGGGGTTATTGTGGGAGACGGAAGGAAAGGGACATGTCCTGCCTGTATATACATTCCACCTGCATCTACAGGGGAAGACAAAGGACTGGACCAAACCCTAGCCCAAGAGGCTTGTAAAACACGTGGAAATAATCTCTCCCAGGTGCCCAAGGAGAACGTTACCTTGGATTGGCTGTGAATATAAAAACATGCAAATAGCTGTACTGGGTCAGACCAAAAGTCTGTCTAGCCCAGTATCCGGTCCTTCAAAAGTGGCCAATGCCAGGTGCCTCAGAGGAAGTGAACAAACAGGGAATCATCAAGTGAACCCTTCCCTGTCACCCATTCCCAGCCTCTGACAAACAGAGGCTAGGGATACCATTCCTGCCCATCCTGGCTAATAGTCAGGTCCTCCATGAATTTATCTGGTTTGTTTTTTGAACCGTGTTCAAGTCCTGGTCTTCACAACATCCTCTGGCAAGGAGTTCCACAGGTTGACTGTGCGCTGCATGAAGGAATACTTCCTTTTGTTTGTTTTAAACCTGTGACCTATTAATTTCATTTGGTGACCCCTTAGTTCTTATGTTATGGGAACAAATAAATAACTTTTCCTCATTCACTTTCTCCATACCTGTCATAATTTTACAGACCTTTATTATATTCCTCCCCCCCCCCCCTTAGTCTCCTATTTTTAATCTTTGTTCATATGGCACCTGTTCCAAACCCCTTCTAATTTTATTGCCCTTTTCTGAACCTTTTCCAATGCCAAAATGTGCACAATTACCACTGGAAAACTGCACAGTATCCAAGCTGCAACCAAACACAATGGGGCATCCCTGAATCCTGGACATCTGCTAATGCTGCTGCCAATCTCAGAAGGTACCTTCACTACCAGCCCCCTGCTGGTGGGAGCCTTAGTATCTGAGGAACCATGAGAGGGGATGCCCCTCTTGTTCCTAGAATAGGGGACCATCCAGAAGAGGGCTGAGGTAGCTTGGTTTGGGCAGCATTGGGAAACTTGCTCTGCAACCGGCCCTGCTGGGCCAATCCTGCACGTGAGGATAAGGCTGCAGGACTCTTGTTGCAGCCCCTTTCGCCAGCGATGACAACAAACAGCGCTCACAAGGGACAGGGAGGCTACGTCTACACTGGCATGATTTTCCGGAAATGCTTTTTACGGAAAAGTTTTCCATTAAAAGCATTTTCAGAAAAGCGCGTCTAGATTGGCAGGATGCTTTTCCGCAAAAGCACTTTTTGCGGAAAAGCGTCCGTGGCCAATCTAGACGCGCTTTTGCGTAAAAAAGCCCCGATCCCCATTTTCGTGATTGGGGCTCTTTTGCGAAAACAAATCTCTGCTGTCTACACTGGCCCTTTTGCGCAAAACTTTTACGGAAAAGGACTTTTGCCCAAACGGGAGCAGCAAAGTATTTCCGCAAAAAGCACTGATTTCTTACAGTAGGAAGTCAGTGTTTTTGCAGAAATTCAAGCGGCCAGTGTAGACAGCTGGCAAGTTTTTCCAGAAAAGCGGCTGCTTTTCTGGAAAAAGTGGCCAGTCTAGACACAGCCGGAGTGTGTACAAGAAGAAGTTCCATCTTGTTATTGTTCACCCCAATGGGAAAGTAGGACTTTGAAAGTGGAAGGCAGGTTGGGTGAAAGTGATCATGAAATCATAGAGTTCACAATTCTAAGGAAGGGTAGAAGGGAGAACAGCCAAATAGAGACAATGGATTTCAGGAAGGTGGATTTTGGTAAGCTCAGAGAGCTGATAGGCAAGGTCCCATGGGAATCAAGACTGAGGGGAAAAACAGCTGAGGAGAGTTGGCAGTTTTTCAAAGGGACATTATTAAGGGCCCAAAAGCAAGCTATTCCACTGTGTCGGAAAGATAGAAAATATGGCAAAAGACCGCCTTGGCTTAACCACGAGATCTTGCATGATCTAAAAATAAAAAAGGAGTCATATAAAAAATAGAAAGTAGGACAAATGACAAAGGATGAATATAGGCAAACAACACAGGAATTCAGGGGCAAGATTAGAAAGGCAAAGGCACAAAATGAGCTCAAGCTAGCTACGGGAATAAAGGGAAACAAGAAGACTTTTTATAAATACATTAGAAGCAAGAGGAAGACCAAGGACAAGGTAGGCCCACTGGTCAGTGAGGAGGGAGAAACAGTAACAGGAAACTTGGAAATGGCAGAGATGCTTAACGACTTCTTTGTTTCGGTCTTCACTGAGAAGTCTGAAGGAATGCCTAAGATAGTGAATGCTAGTGGGAAGGGGGTAGGTTTAGAAGATAAAATAAAAAAAAGAACAAGTTAAAAATCACCTAGACAAGTTAGATGCCTGCAAATCATCAGGGCCTGATGAAATGCATCCCAGAATACTCAAGGAGCTGATAGAGGAGGTATCTGAGCCTCTAGCTATCATCTTTGGAAAATCATGGGAGACAGGAGAGATTCCAGAAGACTGGAAAAGGGCAAATATAGTGCCCATTTATAAAAAGGGAAATAAGAACAACCCTGGAAACTACAGACCAGTTAGTTTAACTTCTGTGCCAAGGAAGATAATGGAGCAGGTAATTAAGGAAATCATCTGTAAACACTTGGAAGGTGGCAAGATGATAGGGAACAGCCAGCATGGATTTGTAAGGAACAAATCATGTCAAACCAATCTGATAGCTTTCTTTGATAGGATAGTGAGTCTTGTGGATAAGGGAGAAGCAGTGGATGTGGTATACCTAGACTTTAGTAAGGCGTTTGATACGGTTTTGCATGATATTCTTATCAATAAACTAAGCAAAAAAACTTTGATGGGGCTACAATAAGGTGGGTGCATAATTGGCTGGATAACCGTACTCAGAGAGCAGTTATTAATGGTTCACAATCCTGCTGGAAAGGTATAACAAGTGGGGTTCTGCAGAGGTCTGTTTTGGGACCGGCTCTGTTCAATATCTTCAACGATTTAGAAAGTACGCTTATTAAGTTTGCAGATGATACCAAGCTGGGAGAGGTTGCGACTAATCTGGAGGATAGGGTCATAATTCAAAATGATCTGGACAAATTGGAGAAATGGTCTGAGGTAAACAGGATGAAGTTTAATAAAGACAAATGCAAAGTGCTCCACTTAGAAAGGAACAATCAGTTTCACACATACAGAATGGGAAGCGACTGTCTAGAAAGGAGTACGGCAGAAAGGGATCTAGGGGTTATAGTGGACCACAAGCTGAATATGAGTCAGCAGTGTGATGCTGTTGCAAAAAAAGCAAAGATGATTCTGGGATGCATTAACAGGTGTGTTGTGAGCAAGACAGGAGAAGGCATTCTTCCTCTCTACTCTGGGCTTATTAAGCCTCATTTGGAGTATTGTGTCCAGTTCTGGGCACCACATTTCAAGAAAGATATGGAGAAATTGGAGAAGGTCCAGAGAAGAGCAGCAAGAATGATTAAAGGTCTAGAGAACATGACCTATGAAGGAAGGCTGAAAGAATTGGGTTTGCTTAGTTTAGAAAAGAGAAGATTGAGGGGGGACATGATAGCCATTTTCAGATATCTAAAGGGGTGTCATAAGGAGGAGGGATAAAACTTGTTCATCTTGGCCTCTGAGGATAGAACAAGAAGCAACAGGCTTAAACTGCAGCAAGGGAAGTTTAGGTTGGACATTAGGAAAAAGTTCCTAACTGTCAGGGTAGTCAAACACTGGAATAAATTGCTCAGGGAGGTTGTGGAATCTCCATCTCTGGAGATATTTAAGAGTAGGTTAGATAAATGTCTATCAGGGATGGTCTAGCAGTACTTGGCCCTGCCATGAGGGCAGGGGACTGGACTCGATGACCTCTCGAGGTCCCTTCCAGTCCTAGTATTCTGTGATTCAATGATTTTATGACTTCAAATTGGGAGTGGTGTTTCTCCATGTCATGGGATTTCTATCAGAGTTAGTCAAAGTTTTCCTGACAGAAAGGTTCAATTGTTGATGCAAAATGGCATTTGGTCTAAATAGAAAATTGAAGGAAATGTTCAGTTTTATATATTTTTTTAAAATGTTCATGGAACAACTGAAAATCGCACTTTTTTTAGTTTTAAACCGGAACCTTCTGGTTTATGTTGTTTTTGAATGCTTCTTGTTTAGTTTTTTGGCTCAAATTATTCATGGGGGGATGGGCAGGGGGAGAGGGAGGGAATTGCTTCCTAACCAGCTCTTGTTTTAACCTAGATATGTTACAGGTGTCCCTCTAAATACATGTATACCATACACATGGTGTTTCCAGGGCTAGATATATAATTGGAGGTTATTATTTTCAGCGACTCGCTCTCTAAATTTGTGCAGGGAGTTGATGTCTATAGACACTTTGTTTTCTATGGAATGGGAATGGAGAATTAGCCTAATTTGGAATATCCTGGTTTGGGTTCCAGCTGAGTCATGGCTGATCTGTAGCTCACCTTCATAAGATACCACCACTTCCACCTTTTTCAAAGGGATATCCTTCCTAGGATTTGAAACCCCGCACCAGTATGTTCCTGAATCCTCCACCTGGAGCTCTGTCATGGACACAGAAATCCAGCCCATTCCTAAGTCTCTTAGATTCAATCTTCCCGTTGATGCAATATTCCTTCCCCTTGCTGGTTGAGTCAGGACTCTGTAGAGGCATTTCCCATCTGACTGTTCCTTGCACCAGAATTTCTCGTGTTGTGAATAAATGTGCTTATCATAGTAACACGTTGTTCTGAAAGAGCTTCCCGCGGTCACCAATTCCCGCTCCGCTCTTGCCAGGCCTGGCCCTGCCAAAGAAAGAAGAAAATTGGTGAGAATGACCTCAGCCAGTGACTTGCCCATCAGGGATGCTACTTCAGGTTGCTGGGACTGGTACTCTAGGCTCTCCACTCTGTCTAAAGGCACCTCTGTGCTCGATTCATCGCCGCTGCCTCCCTCCCATTCAGATTTTCACGTTCTTCACCATTGTGGTGCTTGTATCTGCCTTGCAGGTCAGCATGTGGGCAACAGAGCTAGGTGGGTAAACTGTCACTGGTGTGATCCTCTAGGCACCTCCCAGCATTGTTCTGTCCAGTGCACTCACTGTTGCTTGTGCCAGACTCCTAGCATGCAGTCCTTAGACGAGTTTGGAGATAGGAATCCCTTCTAGTGAGAGAGGAGCCTGTCTGCAAAATTTGAGGGTGGTTAAACCCTCTCTAAAATATATCGCTTTTCATTCCGCTATAACATATGCAATTACTGGAAAAAAATATGGAGAACAGGCAGGCCAAGCGTTTCCAGTCTTTGCAAACAGCTGGGAGCCCAGTTCCATGCCCACTCCCAGCTGGCAAACGTGAGATGCACAAGAGCAAACGAGTGGCAGATGCTATACATGCAAGAGCAAATGCAATATTCCGTGTCAGTCTCTCGGTGCCTTACCTAGTGCCAGCAATAGCAGCAGGGCTGGGAAATCACCCATGCCGTAGTGGGACGTGGGCGTGATCTGGAAGCGGCGGAATGCAGCCTGGAGGCGTCTTTGTCTCTGCGAAGCGGGGGCAGCAGTGAACTCGCTTGGTCACTGTTTGTGTCACGATGCCCCCGCGGTGACCACCTCATCTGCAGTTGTTGGAAAGACACTTTAACCACCGTCCTAATCTCCACTTTCAGGCAGGAAGCCGGCCTTTTGGCTGTCAGCCGTGTCTCCTTGTTTACTTGTGTTTAGACATCTGCTTTTAGAAATGGGGCGTGAGGGCACAGACAGCGAGGTCTGGATGGTACTGGGTCCTGCTGTGAGGGTCTAGTGTTCTATGGTAGTGAATGAATGGAGGTGTGTGTGTGTGTGTGTGTGTGTGTGTGAGAGAGAGAGAGAGAGAGTTCTATCTTCTTTAGTTTAAACCTTTGGTGGCTGCTTTCTCCTCTTTAGTTTTACCTAGTGGAAATAAACCCATATTAGCATAACCCTGGGTGGTCTCCAGTGAGAATATTTTTGGGGTAACAGTACTGGGTCCTGCTGTGAGGGCAGGGAGCTGGACTTGATGACCTCTCGAGGTCCCTTCCAGTCGTAGTGTTCTGTGGTTCTATGATTAGCCCATGTTCTCTTTTAATGGCATTTGTAGCCTTGGAACATATTATAGGAAGAGTTTTCAGTTTCAATTTTGCTGCAGTGGGGGATGTCTAGATTGGATATTAAGAACAATTATTTCCCTAGGAGGGTGGTGAAGCGCTGGAATGTGTTGCATAGGGAGGTGGTGGAATCTCCAGCCCTAGAGGTTTTTAAGTCCTGGCTTGACAAAGCCCTGGCTGGGATGATTTAGTTGGGATTGGTGCTGCTTTTAGCAGAGGCTTGGACTCAGGGAACTCCTGAGGTCTCTTCCAGCCCTACGATTCTATGATTCAATGATCCCTAAGCACTTTGTAAAGGCAGGGAGTTAGTCAGAGCTGCACTGGAGAGCAGGGGAGACATATAGGAAATGACTTTGCCCATCCAGGCCTCTTGGCAGTTCTGGGCTGAGTCTCTCTCAATCTCTTCTGTTGCAGCTGTTCCAGCTGCGTATAAACAGCGGCCTGTTTATGAGAACAGCACTGTGGGCACTCCGATCCGAGGTGATGGCCGTAACTGTAGGACTAGTGGCTATTCTGCTCTCTTCCCATGGGGTTTTCCACACACACTCCAAAAGGGCGGGGTTTCACCCCTGGGTGAGATGGGAAACATTGCGATATCTTGACATGTGCCATGGACTGGACTTGCTCCAGTCTGCATGGTGGGGATGTGGGGCTCTGTGCTTGTCTACACAAACCTGTAGTTGGCAGCAAGCAGAGATGAGCGGCTGCCTTGCGCTGGCTCTCATGGGCTAGTGCCGTTTCAAAGAGGACTAGGTCAAAAGGAACTGACAAATCGTTAGCGAGAGTTGAGAACGGGGAAGAGAGGAATAGCTCAGTGGTTGGCCTGCTCAACCCAGGGTTGTGAGCTCAGTCTTTGAGGGGGCCTTTTAGGGATCTGGGGCAAATCTGTCAGGGATGGTACTTGGCCCTCCCATGAGGACTGGACCGGGCTGGACTCGATGACCTCTCAAGGTCCCTTCCAGTTCTATGAGATAGGTATGTCTCCAGATCAATAAAAATACACAAGTCAGCAGGTCCACATAGGCCGTTAGTCCCAGGCAGGCTCATGGGAGGTATGTTCACACCCACGGGAGCCTACACCCCTGGGAACAGTGGGGTGCAGGGGGAGCGGCTCCATGCTCCTAGAAGTGACGTAGCCTTGGCAGAAGGGGTGTGGCTGGCAGCAGCCAGCCCTCAGCACTGCCCGGAGTGCATCATGATGTGCTCTGGCAGGGATTTAAAGGGCCAGGAACTCTGGCTGTTGCCATAGTGACAGCAGTGGCCAGGAGCTCTGGGCCCTTTAGAATCGCCCGCCCCCCTGGACAGTTGCTCCTTTTGCCCCCCCTGTCGGCAGGCCTGTTTGCATCCCCAACCACAAACCAACTGTGTGTGCAGACCAGCCCTGTACGCTGGTTTTGTTTGGCTCTGCCTGGGGGTTACAACAAGCGCGCGGGGCTCCCATGTTTAAGAAGGATGAATTCAAACTGGAACAGGTACAAAGAAGGGCCACTGGGATGATCCGAGGAATGGAAAACCTGTCTTATGAAAGGAGACTCGAGGAGCTTGGCTTGTTTACTTTAACCAAAAGAAGGCTGAGGGGGGACATGATTGCTCTCTTTAAATATATTAGAGGGATAAATACCAGGGAGGGAGAGGAATTATTTAAGCTTAATACCAATGTGGACTCAAGAACAAATAAGCTGGCTAGTAGGAAGTTTAGACTTGAGATTAGACGAAGGTTTCTAACCATTAGACGAGTGAGGTTCTGGAACGGCCTTCCAAGGGAAGTAGTGGGGGCAAAAGATCTATCTGGTTTCAAGATTAAACTAGATGGGTTTATGAAGGGGATGGTTTGATGAGATAACATGATCTTGGTAACTAATTGACCATTCATTATCAGTGGGAAATAGGTCAATGGAGGGATGATAGGAGTTACTATAGAGAACTTTCTGGGTGTCTGGCTGATGAGTCTTGCCCACATGCTCAGGGTTTAGCTGATTGCCATATTTGGGGTCGGGAAGGAATTTTCCTCCAGGGTAGATTGGCAGAGGCCCTGGAGGTTTTTCGCCTTCCTCTGTAGCATGGGATACAGATCACAGCTAGAGGATTCTCTGCATCTTGGGGTCTTCAAAGTATTTGAAGGCTTCAATATCTGAGATATAGGTGAGAGGATTATTCTAGGAGGGGTGGGTGAGATTCTGTGGCCTGCACTGTGCAGGGGGTCAGACTAGATGATCATAATGGTCCCTTCTGACCTTAAAGTCTATGAGAGGAGAGCATGGCAGGCCCCACTTTCGGTCATTTGGGTGCTAGGGGCATTCTGGGGGTGAGTCTGTGCAGGTCTTAGTGTTTTGCATTGTGTCAGTAGATCCTTTCTCAGGGGTGGCTGGATGCAGCTGGATGCAGAGTTCAGTGGTGACTAAACTCACATGCCAATGACGTGGCAAGAAAAGGGCAGAAAAAAACCACAGCAGGGCCACCCAATTTTTGCAGCCTGATTTCTTGTGAAATCAGGGAAGTACAGGCCTTTTAACGCCGGCAGCGGGCAGACTCGGAGGCCGTTGTTCTGTTTTGGGCAGCTGGTCTTTGTGCTGTTGCTCCGGTAATCACGCTGAAACTCTGGTGCCCAAAGATCCAAACTGCCGTGGGTAGAAACCCTGCAGGATTCTCCCTCCTTGCCTCCAAAAGGCCTGTAAGCAAACAACCCCCTTCACGCCCCCAGCCTGGCCCTGATTCCTGGTTCATGACAGCAAAGGAGAGAATCAGAAACTCAAGCCCATGTGAAATGAGCTGAGGATTTGAATTTAGATTATACAAATAGTCCCCAGCTTTTCTGAGCTGTACTGACAGGCTCAGAACCCCACCATGGTCCCAAAATCATGAGCTTTAAATAGAAAGATGATATGCCTTTTTGATCTGTCCTTGGGTGTTGAACTTCCCCTGCCCACTCCTGGTGTGTGTGAGAGATGCAGAGTTGCCAAATGCTCCCAAATAGAAGGAATAAGGTGATTTTTGGCTTCTGCTGTCCTCAGATCTGTCTTCTCCCCACATCCAAGTTTCCATCAGTTCTGCCCAGTGTGGGATGTAGGGGGATTCCCCATCCAGTGCAGGGAAATAAGCCCTGCAAGCGTGGCTTGCATCTTGCCCCGTCAAGGCTGTTCCCCAGTTTGGCACTTCCACGGTGGGGACCCACGAGAGTCCTTAAAATACCTTGCCACAAAGGTGTCTGTTTAAAAAGTCCTCAAGGTCACAGACTCCTTGGCCGCGGGCGGTACGCTGCCACCACCCAAATGCACAAGCCTCTTGAAGCCAGGAAAGAGCATTTGGGGACCTCCTTCCCGTGGGGTACCTCCAAGCTTTGTAACCCTCTGTGGTGGGGTGATTGCCCCATATTGGCTAAAGGGAGTAAAAGCAGGCAGAAGGGAGCCTGCGCAGAACTCTGGCCAACCAGAAAGAGGCTTTTAAAGAGCCAATCAGAGAGTGGCTTGCTGAGGCAGCCCGGTATAAAAGGAGCTGCTCAGCAAAGAGAAGGTCAGTTAGGTCCAGATCAGGGAAGGTGCACAAGCTGGTTCCCAGAGAACCACCTTTGGGAGGGCAGTACTGGGCAGGCTCAGGGAGTCTAGAGAGGAAGGTGCTAGCCTGATACCTGCCAGGCTAATGGCCTTGCCACACTGGGTCAGACCAAAGATCCATCTAGCCCAGAATCCTGTCTTCCAATGCCAGATGCCCTAAAGCAACACAAGGGAAGTGGCCCAGGGAACTAGAGGCAGTAGAGGGGAGTACAGAAGGGCAGGACAAGTCTGCCACCAGATAATCTCTGGGTTGGGACCCAGAGTAGTGGGCAAGCCTGGGCCCCCCTCTTCCCTCCGTGGCACCACACTTTGCCACCAAGGCTTGGCAGATACAGACTTTGGCTGGCCCCTGAGAGAGAGAGGCTACTCCTGCAGGCCACAGTTGGCCACAGTGGCAGTGGAGACACAAGAGTGCCAATAAACCCCTGGAAGGACAAGAGACCATTGCAGGGGACGCTGATGGAAGGTGGTGTCCTGAAGAGGATGCTGTGGTCGGGGAGCAACACAGATCGAGTTTAGGAGCGTGGATGGGGGAGATACCAGCCCGAGGAAGGCACCCTGCTGATGAAAGGATTAATTCACCAGAGGTGCCGCAGTGGTGAGTAGACTCCATGACACCCTCCCTTAGGAGAGAGCTTGAAAACAAACTGAAATTTCTTAATAGTGGACCTTCAGTCTCAGGCCCGTACCCATAGAACCTGCTGCTTTTTTAGGACACAGGAATCAGATCATAGTTTTAAAAAGGTGACTTTATTAACAAAGCAAAGGAGACTTACTTGGTGAAGCAAATTGGTTGCAAGGTGTTACAGAGCAGCAAGAAAAAAAAATTAAAGCACAGAAAATTACTTCTCTGGGATTCAGTTCCCAGGGGAGGGAGGGTGGGGGGGTTATCACAGAGGAGTTTAACCAAACGAAAAAACAAAGAAAATAACCTGATCGTGTCTAACTCTAAATATTCTCTGTTCACTTACATATCCTTTGTTCCAAGGTTCAGACTTTTCTTGGGCCTAGCTATTTTTAGTGAAAAATCCGTGCATTTATTCCTGGTTTGGTCCATCTCTATCTGCTCAGCTCGTGCGCTAAACTCACACATAAAGGGAAAACTGCCTTGTTTCATTTCAAACTTCTCCCTCTCTCTTCCCATTGGCTCTCCTGCCAACACTTCCTGAATACCTACTGTTCTGGGGTTAACCCTTTTGTTACTGAAATCTGGAATGTCTAGAAAAAGGTAGTTAGTGCCCCTCCTATCCATCACAGCCCCTTTAAAAGGGAGCCCTTGCTCCTCCTGTCTCATCACTTCGTGGGTAGAAAGTGGATGTCTTCTGGCTGAATAGGCCACCGTCTGCTCGTGGTGGCCCTGTATAACCCTCAGGCCCTTGGAAACAAAGTACAATGGACAGGAAGTGGCTGCAGCTGGTTACCTAGTGTGTGCCTTTGTTGTATCTAATACAAGCCACACCACAAGGACCAGTGTGTCAGGTACCCAGCAGATAGTGGATCTACAGCTCAACCTCTTTGTGTGGCATCGGTTGTGGTTTGTACTCATCTGTCTGGTACCACTGGCTATAAACAGTGGTGTCTCCCTGGCACTGTGGGCGCTGCTCTCTGAAGTGGCATGAGTTTGGGGGACCTCAGCTCACTTGCCTGAGGCAACACAGGTAAGCAGCTCTAACAGGTGGCGACTCCCTGTACAGTTTTCATGCTGGGAAAGGAAATTGCTGAAGCATGGAAAGAAATGAAGCCTGCAGGACAATCAGTCCCCTAATATCTGCTGGCGTGAATAGTTCTATGTCCCTCAAACCCAGTGCTAACCGTAGCTCACTGTCCAGCGGCCCCACCTAGCAGGGCATCTGTTCCATTGCATCAGAATCCCTGAGCATCCAGTTTGGGAGTAAAGTTTGTTTGACACCATTGCTTGTACCAGACATGGCCGGTGGAGCTGACATGAGTTTGCAGACCTGGGGTTCCTCTGGCAAAAACCCAACTCAATACTGCCCTGTATTGGTTCCCTGTCTGGGTAGAGGGACTCCCTGACAATCTGAGATGCAACAATGCCTCTCATTTTAGCATCCTCTCTGTGTGTAATATACATATCCCACTGCGGCCCCTGGAGATTGCTCCTGATATCTCGATGGCTCAGGCCTTATTTACACTGGCATGTTTTGTCGCCACAAACTGCCTTTTGTTGACAAAACAGTGAAAGCATTTACGCTACAATGCAAGTTTTGTTGGGAAATCACTCTGTTTTGGCAACAAAACTTCCAGCCTGTGAGAAACTTTTGTCCTTTCTCCTTCCCTTATTGTTAACGAAGAGCCAATGTGGACTCTGCTGTTTATTTTGTTGAGAGAACTAGCTTCCACCAGTATCCCTAATGGCTGTGCTCAGTGTTCTGTGATCTCTGCTGTCCTGCAGGTATGCGCTTCTCTCCTCTCAAAGCTCTGGGAAGTATCTGACAGCTGAGTGAGCTGCTCCCTTTGGAGAACAAAGAACAAATCATTGGCATGCTCCTGTTCTGCTCTGCACTAGAAACACAGTGGCAGGCAGATTGCTGCTGCAGGGGGAGGGCTGGAGAGACGGCTGTGCTGCTTTGACATTCCTCAGCTTGGAGAACTAACAGAGCTACCCAAGACATGCAGGGATCAGCTCTGCCTTCCCACTACACTCACCTCATTGCTTTGCTCTTATCTGTTTTCAGGCATGTGGCCATCCACTGTTGACAATGGGAGGCAGAAAAACTGGTTTAACCGGTTTTCACTTTTAGCGACTTTTGCATGTCGACAGCACTTTTGTCACCAAACCGTCCCAGTGTAGACACTGCCTCTAATACAATACTCCAAGACTCTCTTGGGAATTAGGAATGTGCATTGCCAAATACTGTCCTTAGCTCCTTTTGCACCTTGGCATTTTCCATTAGGTTTGCAGGCAAAACGTGGCTTAGTTAGTAAGGATTTATCCCAAGGCTACTCAACTTTGGAAGCCCCATGGGCCACAATGATACTCACAGCACATGCCAAGGGCCACAACTTAAATGTGGTTGCATATCCATGCAAATATATATGTAAATAGCTTCTTTTACACTGACAGGCATGAATACAAAGCACTTCTCACAATGCCTCTGAGCTTCCCGCACCACCTCCCTGGAAGCTAGAAATGCCAACACCCTGTACCTGTCTGTTTCAGCCAGGCCGTCCTCTCGCGTCTTTCAATGCTCACCCTGCCTGGGAGACGCTTTGCCATTGTGGAGTGTGTTGAGCTCCTGTGTAAACCCAAACTGCACCTCAGGCTGCAAACAAATGGGCCATGGGCCGCATGTGGCTCACGGGCCATGTGTAGAGCAGCTCTGGTTTATCTGTCATGGTTGGGGACGGTGGAAAAACTGAGCAGAACTTTCTCATTTGAAGCATGTGAGTGTTTACAGCTGTGAATGTCTGTGAGAGCATCTTTGCAGGTATGTGTATCCATGCTGGAGGAGTTGGGGGTGTGGCTGGAAATACTCTCTTGGAATTCTTTTTCTTGGCCTCTTTCTCTTCCTCCTTTCACCACATCTTTGTCTTACTAGAGCTTTCCTGTCCTTTCTTTGATTCTGGAAACAAAATACAAAATGGAGTAAGAGATGAGGAATCCACGCTGGTTTCAAGAGCTGTCTGCTTTCCTGCTGGCCCTCCTCATAGACCTAAACACGCCTCTTTCTCACCCCACATTTGAAGCCTGAGAGTCCATTAGTGCCAGTGTACATCAGGACTGTGGCCGCTGCTTATCGGGCTGGTCAGTAGGGTCTCACTGTTACTCTGTTTCTAAAGTCTGTTGCACCCACTTCTTGTCTACTGTCTTCTACTCTGATTGGAAGCTCTTTGGGGCAGGGAAAAATCTTTCTGGTTTGTGTTTGTACAGCAACTTGCACTACAGCGATCTGATCCATGTCTGGGTCCTGGGTGCGTTTGTAGTACATAGCTCTAATTGTGATTAACTGGGTTACCCTGGTGTGGCTCATGGGACACTCACGTTCCTGGTTGTGTTCTACTCTTCTTACCGTAATTAGCCTTGGAGATTTGAAACACAAGAATGGATTCTATCTTGGTATCACATGTTTGCACTATGCACTTAGAAGTCGGATCATTACAAAACTTTCTATTTATTAATGTCGGCTTCATTATACACGCACAAACCAGTGCAAAAAATAATTCTATCAATGATCATCTAAATGTACAGATAGTCAGAGTAAGAAAAATGCTGATCTGTCCTTCAGCCTTGCTCCTGTTTCTCACTGCTCTTCCTCCCCGGCCAGATTCCTCTCTCTTGCTTATGTCTGGGGCTCAGCACAGGGGAATGCTCTCCCAGTTGGGGCTCATTCTGCTCAGGAAGGTTACCTGTGAGTGGAAGGAGCTGGTGTTTGTTCTTGCCGTGGGTCACCTGCCCCATGGCTCTGCTGCTCCTCCTGAAGGCGATGGTAAAGATCAGTAGTGCGGCTATGAACTTAGTGCCCAGCCACGCCACCATGATATAGAGGGCATTGACTCTGGCCTCAGGATTCCAGCTGTGGGAAACCACATGTATAACCATTAGGGACAACTGGGAACACTGGCTTGCAGCTTGTATTTAGCTCAGCCCGATTCTTTTTTCTTTCTTTACCTCTGCTCATCGTTCCTGGCTGCAGTGGGGAGGGTGGCCCCCTTGTCATCAGTGAGATGGGATGTAGCCACAACATCCGTCCCATAATAAGATTCTGTAAAACCACAGGCATGAAGTTAGTATGAGTGAACCTTTCCCTTTAGTTCTGCCCTCGTCATGAGGAATAGCGAGACTAGAATTAGCTTGTTTGTTAGCAGTGAGCATGAAAATCTATCCTATACCATTGCCATTTACCAGCTAAAATTATTTCTATGAGTGAAGTCTCTTGATCGTTGGAACAGTCTTCAAGAGAATTGGTAGCAGCTCCTCAAAGAACCTCTTAAGAGGTCCCTCATCTCCAGGGTTTTACAAAGGAATAAGGCATCTAAAGTCATTTGAAGGTCTGAGCCTCAGAGCCTTGCAGAATCGTATGGTATGACAAATAAAAGCATGGGCATGACGAGGAAGCAAATTTTGAGTTGCTGGTTAAACCTGAGAGAAACTGGAGGTCCCACTCAGGTAAGGATCCACAAGCTCATTTGAGCCTCTTTGTTGTTGTTAGGGTGGATATTTTATGGGGAAGGGCATTTTCTGGTGAGGAGTCTGTTTCCACCCAAGTTGGACACGCCACAAGAATGCTTTTTCCTATGGCCTATTCTGTATTTCTGCTTCTTGCACTGGCTGAAAGTGAGAAGGGCAAGAGAGGAGGACTATTAGTATCACAGAAAAGTGGAATATTCTCACCCACTGCGTTCACTCTAAGACTGGGTCCAGATTCAGCTCAGTTCTTGTTTTATCCACCCCAGTGTGGATGGGATCCACACTGCAATTAATTCAAGCAAGAACTCAAACAGCACAAGATCTTTCTCTAAACCTCAAAAAGTTGAAATTACGAGGTGAAGCCCAGCCCATTAATAGCTCTTATGGATTTTTACCCAAGCCCCACTACACATGGTGAGATAATCTGTAGCTAGTACTAATAGATACCAAAGCTGTGCAGGGAACTTCAGGAATTCTTCACTTGTCTCCTGCTTCCTTGCTCTGAGGTGCCCCTGTGAGCTCTGCCTCTCACCACATCCACTGGGAAATGAGAATTTGCCAACTGCTAAGGGAAGGCCACTTCTCTTTGAGTAACTCACCCAAAACATTCAGTCCGATCATCTTCAGTAGCTCGGTACTTCCCGGGAGGTTGGCCTCACACTGATACTCCCCCGAGTCACGCAGCTGGAGCTCCACCAGCGTCACGGTAATCTCTCGTTTCCTCAAATCAATCTGTATCCTGGTCCTTCCTTGTGTATTAACAATCTGATGGAACTCGACACTGATGACAGGTTGACACTTGATTGCAGTTACCATCTTGCACCAGGTGAAATTTTTAGGTTGCTTGCTGTCATCCATTACAAAATAGGAACAAGTTAGGGAGATGGAGTTTCCTTTTTTTGCAGATAGCCTGACAGGAGCTGGAGAGAGAGACGGGGGAGGGGTTATTGTGGGAGAGGGAAGGAAAGGGGCCTGTCCTGCCTGTGTATAAATGCTACCTGCATCTATATGGAGAGACAAAAGATCAAACCTTTCACAAGCAGTAACAACAAATAGCACTAAAATGGAACCGGGTGGTAGAAAGTACCTGGGATATTTATCTGCAGGTCTGGCCATCTTCCTTATTGGCCATTTCAACAGATAACCAGGGCTTCAAATTCACAGTGGGGTTTCTCCATGCCATGGAGTTTCTATTAGAGTTGGTCAAAATTTTTCTGTGTCAAAGGGATATTTGTTTTTAACAGAAAATGCCTGTCTGTCCAAATATAAAATATGTACAAAAATGCTCACATTCATAGAAATAAATGATTTAAAAAAATAAACAGAACTCCAAATATTGAGTCTTAAACCAAAGCCATTTATTTTTAAGGGGTTCCGGAATATTTTTTGTAGTCTTTTAAGCAACAATGGGAAATGATTTTTTGTTTCTCAAAAGTTTTCATGGGGGGGGGGGGGAAATTCCCAACCTACTGTGGTTTACCTATATATTATGTGTTAGCACATGATCTATAGGGGTATGCATCTATGGATACACATTTATATACATACATGCATCTAATAAACATTTTGTTTCTATAACTAGATATGCATTGGGGTTTAAAATGTATTAACCATCTCTCTGTAATGTTATAGGGGTGTTTATATGCACGGATTGTTCTATTCCTTTTATTTAGAAGCAGGATTGGGAATAGAACATTTGAAATATCCAGCTATGAGTTGATATGTGTCCCAGCTTGCTGGTCACTGATCTGTAGCTCACCCTCATAAGACACTGCCAGTTTTATCTTTATCAATGGAATAATCTTCAGATTATCGGAAACCCCACACCAGTATATTCCCGAATCCTCTATCCGGAGCTCCGTCATGGACACAGAAATCCAGCCAGTTCCTGAGTCTTTTAGGCTGATTTTTGCCTTTGGAGGAGTATTTTGGTAATTCCTTCCAGGGGAGCTCCGGGCTAGGATATTGCATTCCAAGTCTGACAGCGCCTTGCACCAGAATTTCTCCGTCTGGGAATACTTGCTCTTGTCGTATTGACACCCTGTGATGAAAGTATCTCCCTGCACTCTTCTCACCATATCTGGGTCCTTTCCTGCCATGCAGAGCCCTTTCAAGGAAAGAACAAACGTGAGTTGAATGTGGGGTCACTGGCTCTTAACAACCTTCCCTCTACTTCAGGCTGCTGGGATTGTTAGTTTAAGCTCCTTGTATCTGCCTAAATGAGCCTCAATGCATTGCAGCTGCCTTCTTCCCATTTATGCTGCTCCACTTTGGAACTCACATCACCCAGTCTTCAAAGTGGGTTACAGTGTGAACATGTCATCAGGAGTTAGGCTAGTGCTCTCTGGTACAGACTGGTAAACAGGAACCTATCTGACCGTCTAATCCAGTGTTTCTTAAACTGTGTTCCGCTGCACACTTGTGCGCCATGGAGAACAACAGAGTTCAAAATGGCCACCCTTAAAGTGGCAGGTGACCTTTTTTGTTTTTCCCCCTCAATAACTTCCCCCTCCCCCATACTTTTTTTTTTTTTTTTTTGGTCAACAAAAAATCCTTGGTGTTCCTCAAAAAAAAATTATTGTTTGGTGTTCCTCAGTCTTAAAAAGTTTAAGAAACACTAATCCATTCCCCTTTTCAGTGTAGGATTGTTCCCTACGCTGTATTCTCTGCTGTTTTCTCCAGACTCTACACAGTCCTTAGGTGCATTAGGATAAGGAATTCCTTCTAGCAGGAGAGGTTCCTGTTTTCACAATGTGGGATGTCCAAAGCCTCCACTTTATGGTTTTCATTCCACTATTACATATGCAATTACAGAGAGGGGGAAATGTGGTGACTCGGTAGATGGAGCATTTCCTGCCATCACAAATAGCTGGGAGCCTAGTCCTATGCCCGGTCACAGCTGCCAACGTGATAAGCCGAGTGTGCCACTAACGCAAGAACAAACGGAATATTCCGTGTCTACGGCAAGGGAAGGATGATATCTCAGTGCCTTACCTGTTAGTGCCAGCAAGAACAGCAGGGCTGGGAAGGGACCCATCCTGTAGAGGGAATGAGCTTAGATCTTAGAGAACTGGACTGCAGCCTCAGGCATCTTCCGTGCTGTGAAGATGAATTTCCCCTCATGGGTAGGAAGTGAATGCCCCTAGCCACTCTCTGTCACGTGTTGCACTGGCATGACAGTGTCGATTTGCAATTTGTTGGGAACAGTCTTTAACCGGAGCAATGCTCCTAAATTTAGCCTTTGGGGAGGGTGCCTGTGTTCAACAGTGTAGGAACTCCCAGTTGCTTCTCATTTTAAAAAACCACAACAGCTTAGCCATGGATACTTGAAAATAAGGAGTTGGGAAAGAGGATGGTGTGTATTTTGGAGCAGAACCTTGGAGTTACAAACACCTCGGGAATGGAGGTTGTTTGACTCTGAAATGTTCGTCACGCTGAATGAAATGGTGTGGTTGTTCTTTCAAAAGCTTACACACAAACATGGACTTAATGCAGCTCTGAAATATTATGAGGCAGAAGGAAAAAGCTGATTTTTAATTTTTTTTTAGTAGTTTCCATGTAACACTGTACTGTATTTGCTATTTGTGTGTGTTTGCTGTGGCCTGATCATGTACTTCCAGTGCCAAATGAGGTGTGTGGTTGCCTGGCCAGTTCGTAACTCTAGTGTCTAGAACACTGAGGTTCTACTATCGCTTCAAATAATGTTGTAAGCCTCAGTCTGTTATTTTGTTAGCTCTTCATTTCTGTATTGCATGGAGTGGGACAGTTCCTCTCCTGTGCCCCATCTCTGCTAGGCTGGGGCAGGAGGTATCAAGGGGATGAAGGTGAGTCAAATGGTCTAGAGGCTGCTTTAAACTTCACCAGGTGGCAAGAGCTTGGAGAGAGCCTTGAGCTGCACTTCTTGTCTCCATCCAGTGGGGAAGCTGTGGGACTGGAGATGGCTGCCACGCTGAACAAACCTCAGTGTGTGTGGAGAGCCCCTGTCTCTCCCATCCCCAGGGCCATAAGGATGGTGCTGGCCACTTCTGGGAGCTGCCCAGAATGAAAGCAGATAAGGGAGCCTGCTTTTGCTCTGCTGCCACGCCGAATTGTTAGCACCCAAAAGCTCCCGATGTGGCTGAGGTAGCCTCTGGAAGATACGACGTGATTCTGGGAGACTCCCAGCGAAAGAGGCAGGGTTGGCAACCTTAGTTAACTATATGAAAGCATGCATGGGTATGTGTGCCCAAACAGCAGATCACATCTCTGACTGCAGTGTAGACACAAGGCAAGAGAAAATCCTCCTTTAACTCTCTCCTACAGACTCGGTTCGAACCTTCAAGCACTGACCACCTTTGTGCTTTGTGGGGAAACAGAGAGGCACTCACAGGATTTGGCTGTCACAAGTTCCTAGGGGTATGTCTACACTACCCTCCTAGTTCGAACTAGGAGGGTAATGTAGGCATACCGCACTTGCAAATGAAGCCCGGGATTTGAATTTCCCAGGCTTCATTTGCATAAACTGGGCGCCGCCATTTTTAAATCCCTGCTCGTTCGAACCCAGTGCCGCGCGGCTACACGCGGCACGAACTAGGTAGTTCGGACTAGGCTTCCTAGTCCAAACAACCGTTACTCCTCATTCCACGAGGAGTAACGGTAGTTCGAACTACCTACTTCGTGCCGCGTGTAGCTGCGCGGCACGGGGTTCGAACGAGCAGGGATTTAAAAATGGCGGTGCCCAGTTTATGCAAATGAAGCCCGGGAAATTCAAATCCTGGGCTTCATTTGCAAGTGTGGTATGCCTACATTACCCCGCTAGTTCGAACTAGGAGGGTAGTGTAGACATACCCTAGCTGCAGAATATAACTGAGCAAAGCACAGAGTTAGCCTGTCCCTCTGCTCTTTCTCTGTGTTGCTGAACACCAACTCAGTCCTGCCATGGATTTGTGGGCTTGCTTCATGCCTGGGAGTGAGACTGATCCAGTGCCCGACTGCCCCGTTTTGGTCCATCCCTAGGTAGGGTACTGGCCTGGACGCGTGGGGAGCAGTCAGTCAGATTTCTGGAGACATCCAGCCAAGTTGGAAATGGGACGAAGAGGGGATTCTATTCACTTTGTTTCATGTGATTTCGATTATCCCGTAGTAACCCTGGGTGCGTGCCTCAGTTTCCCTGGGCACTGCACCAGTACCTAGATGGGAATGGGAATTTTGGCTGTGACTCTCACCAAGGGAGGCTGCCCCTGCCCCAGCACATACACAACAGCTGAGGCTTTCTGAGCCTGGGAAGGGGGTGCAAGGAGGTGACACCTTTTGCCCGGGAAGCTGGACAAAGGAGGAGTTGGGGCTGCTTGTAGGGCCAGGACCGGTTGCTGAGTGTGTGAGTCAGTCTCAGCTGGCTTAGGATACAGGAGGGGGCCTAACCCCTTGGATGGATTATACTGACTGCTTCTGGTTCCTCTGCTAACAAGTCTGTTCTGTGCTGCCCCATTCCTGGGGAACTAATAAGCCTTCTGTTCTACCTGCTGACTGGCTGCGGATGCAGGGCCCAGTGACTTCGCACACCTCGGTGACATGACACACTTAATAAAATTGCTATTTTTTCCATTACCTCACTGAGTGTCAGTAAATCGGGACAAGACAGAGCTGAGAGACGGCAACGCTCTTTATTGAGCATCACCTGGGTGCATAATTCACACAGCCTGTTGCACCCTCTGTGCCTTGCCCCCGAGACACACGGTGGCTTCGAAGATACGCCAGAGAATGTGCCCCTCGTGCATGAGGCGAACGCGCTGTCAAATGTGGCATCTTTGGGTTCTTTTGCAGGGAAGCACTTTCCGTTAGCCTTGCAGACAAAACCAGGCGTCGCAAGCAAAGGGTCCCCGCCAAAGAGGGATTTCTCCTCCTGTCTGTGTCTTTGCAGCATTGCTACCTGCATGTGCGTTGGTGCTGGGGAATCTGGGACTTTTGGGGTCCTTTATTTTTCCTCCCATCCTCTTCTCAAGTTCAAGGGTTGCCTGCACCATCCTTTCAGTTCTCTTGTGCTGGAAGCGGAAGAGGAACATTGATTACAAATGGGGCAAGAGATGAGAGGTGGAGTCGATTGGTGACAGCCTCCCATAGGGAGGGCGGGTTCATTGCACATCTATTGAGCTGCCACATTTCTCCTCTTCCTTGGCAAGCTGCCCTTGGGCTGTATTCCAGTTCCCCGGTGTGCTTTCCCCTCTTGTCACCCTAGATCTGTGGCCCAACTGGAATCTATCCTATCAACTGAACATATGCTCATGAGCTCACCTGTGAGTGGGAGGAGCTGGTGTTGGTTCAGGTTGTGGCTTTCCTCCGGGCTCTCTTCCCTTGTGGCTCTGGTCCCCCGATTTCTGGCGACATTAAAGATGAGTATGGCTGTCAGTAATTTAGCAGCCAGGAATCCCGCAAAGATGTAGAAGACGTTGAAATGGGTCTCAGGAAGGCTGTTTCAGGAAACCACATGTACAATGATTTAGGTTTAACCGGGAAAAAAGTTTTCCACCTTTTAACATGACTCTTGCATTTTGGTAACACAGAAAACCAAAGACAGCCACTGTCTCTATGGGACATTCTCTGGGGCACACGGGAGGCTACAAAGATGAGTCATTCTAACCAAAAGCATTAATTTGAAGAATCTCATCAATGGCTAAACATATGAAATGCAGGAACTGCTGAAGTGCAGCCCTCTCCGGACAGAAATGCAGCAACTCTTTGTTAGACACACAACACCGGCAAGGATAATTTTGGGTCAGGAAGAAACGTAGAATTTCTTGGAAAATGCAGGAAGGCAGCATGAACCTAAAACAGAAACTGAAGTAGGACACCTCTCTTAATCTTGTGCTGACAATAGATGAGCAGCACCTTGATTTTTTTTTTTGTGCCTCATCCAAAAGTGAGGTTGCAATACATTCATAGAGAGCTGAACCTTTAACCCAGCATGAAATCATAATAAATAATGTTATATTGAAGTAAATATAAAACCACAGAATATGAACAGCTCCCAAACTGAGAGAGTGGCTGTAGGACCCTTGAAAACAAGGGTAGGCTTACCTGGAGATGCTGTGCTCAGCTCTGGGCTCTTCTGGTGCCTGGGTCTCCATGAGACCTGCTGATGGAAACAGAGCAGTTTAGCTTCCCTTGCAATGTGTGTTCATAGCTAGAGGTGACTGTTCTGGCCCCTCGTAGGTGCGGAGAGGTTTGGGACTCTCTCGTGCTCTGGTGTCATGGCTGCAGCCAAGTTCCTCTACTGTAAAGCAGGAGGGAATAAGAGAAGAATCGAGGCCAGAACCTCCAGGCTTGCCAGCCTATTAGACATTTGCATGATAGCTACAGCCCAGCAGGGCAGCTCTGGGCATGGGTACTCTGGCTGTGTTCTAAAGACTAGTAATGCACATGGGTTCTGAGGATACTTGTAATCTGAATAGCGAAGGCTTATTAGCCTACAGAGACCATGATAGGGATGTGAACAGGTAATCGATTAATGGGTTATCTGGTAAGCATCACCCTAATTAGTTAACTGGTACCTGGGAGCAGCCCCCAGTGGGTCAGGAGGTGGTCCCCATTGCACAGGAAGGCCGGGAGCAGGAGCTGGCTGCCTGCTTATGGGGTGGGGAGGGAGCAGAAGTTCCCCCGTCCCCCGCCCCATGGAGGAACAGCAGTGGCAGCCCTGCACGTGGATGGGGGGCAGGAGCGAAACTGGCCCTCCCACATGCTGGAGGAATGGGATCCCACTTAACTGGTTAACCAGTTAATCGGGATTTGACATCCCTAGTCCATGAATAAAACATGTCTACTCTGCCAGGGCAGGGACTAAAGCTTTTTATTCCTCTGCGTCACTGAGCGAAAGGAGAAACATTCTCGAAACTCGAGGGGGCCTCACCACACGTACGACTGTATCCAAAGAGCTTGATGCTGGTACCACAGAACTTTGGGCCCCTCATTACACTGGCGTCACTCACTGCATGGATCCAAGGATGCCCAAACTTCATTGCATTAAGAACCGTGCAGGCGCCTGCCTAGGTCCTCTCCATCCCCGCCCTCTGCCTGGCAGCTGGGGGGAGGGGACGGGTGAGAGCCCTTGAGTATCTGTTATGCTGTCCATGGATGTGCAGAGCTCTAAACATACTCCAGCTGAGGCCTCATCTCGTGCCATGTAGGGCAGGACCATTCCTTCCCATGTCTCGTGTACAGTGCTTCTGTGGGTGCATCCAGGATGACATTAGCCTGTTTCACAATTGCAGCACACTGATTCATATTCAATGTTGGATGCACAAAAAGCCCCAGATCCTTTTCAGTGGTACTACCCTCTAGCCCAGGGTGAGCAATCAGCAGCGTTTGGGACTGGGTGTTGTTAGCAGGCCGGGTGTGGTTAGCCCCTGGTGGGCCACCGAAACTTTATATACCTGAGCACCCACGGCTATGGACACTCGCCTCTCCCATTGGCTGCGGTTCACTGTTCCAAGCCAATGGGAGCTGCGGGAGTGGTGGCACAGACTATGCTGCTTTCTGCAGCTCCCATTGGCCAGGAATGATGAACCATGGCCACTGGGAGCAGCAGGTGGCTGTACCTACAGATGCTCAGGTAAATAAAGCATCTGGCAGCCAACTCACGGCTGACCCTGGCAAACTGCATTCCCCCTGTGGGCCTCTTATTGCCTACCCCCTACCCTAGACAGTTGTTCCTCATTGTGCATTCGCTGTTTTTTCCTTCCTCGGTGAAGTACTTTGTGCTTGTCCGTCTTGAATTTCATCTTGTTGCTTTCAGGCTAATGCGTCAGTTAGTCAAGGTTGTTTTGAATTCTACTCCTGTCCTCCAAAGAGCTTGCAACTCCCCGCTTTGTGCTTGTGTTTTCCCTGAAAGGGGGAATAGCAATGGCCCGCTGAATTTCACTAGTGAAGAAACACTCTGGTTATGTCCTTGCCTTCCTCTTACAGAAGCGGATGGCTGCAAGCCAAACTTTACAGGCTGCGCTCTGCCCCTTAGCTTACCTCTGCTGCGCTAGCAGTCGGACCGCAGAAGGGGAAGGATGGGCTTGTGATAAAACCACTGGACTGGGAAGGAGGAGAGCTGGGTTCAGCCCCTAGCTCTGCCCACTGACTCTTCCTGGGTGACCCTGGGCAAAGCACTTAATCTCCCTGTGCCTTAGTTCCCCACCTACCAATGAAGATAAAAGCACTTCCTTGGTCTTAGATTTTAAGGCCCTTGGAGAGGGCGTGTCTCCTGCCCCTGTGTATGTACAGTACCAGGCACAGTGGGGCCCAGATCCCGGTGGGGGTCTGCACATACTAGTGTAATGCAACAAAGAATCAATGCCTGAAGTACAGTTGTATTGAATCCACAGCCTGGGGACCTACCTCCCAACACTTGCACTTTCACCCTCTGTAAGGTCCTGGCTTCTCCTAGGAAGTCTGTCCTGCACTGGTACAGCCCCGCGTCCTGCTTCTGGAGCCCCTTCATGGTCACCGTGAGGACCCCGTTGTAGACATCGTCAGCAATGGAAGTGTTGCCGCTCCTCTTCCTCAGGAACTGGAGCCAGAAGCGGTGGGCGCTCACCACGTGCTGGCACTCGGTCTGGTTGACGTGCTTGCACCAGCTCTTCTCTCGCCACTTGTTCTCCTGGGGGCTGTAGGCGCACCTGATGGAAATGGTCTCTCCCTCCAGGCCGGTCACCACCGTGACGTTGTCTGCCCCGCATAGTGCTGAGGGGAGAGAAAGGAAAACGCAACGTGGGTTTCAGTCGTTAGAGCCCTGCACGGATACAATCGGAATTCGCTCCCCACAGAGCGGTTGTACCAGCTCCAGGCCCGCCCCAACAGGGCTGTACAACCCCAGAGGGGAGATGCAGCTGCAGGCAGGGCAGCTGCATGGCCGGGAGGAGTGGCCGGCGTCGGACACTGGCTCCTTTCTTTTGGTCGCAGCATCTCCTGGGAGCGCAGCCCCGAAGCTCAGCTGATGCTGATTTCTATCTGCGAGTATCTACTTCTGCAGGGAGATATGTCCGCACCCACCCGTTTCCCCTCGCTTAAAAACTGCTTGTTTACAAAATCAGAGAGAAACCATAAAAAGTGTCACAGACACACTAGTACTGACAAATGGCGGACATTCTCCTTTTTACCAAATAAATATATCGACGAAATCCATTGGAATATAAATGCTTTTCTTCCATCACAGTGTATGTGATATATAGCAGTACAGGCAACCCCCGACTTACAACCCTCCCCCATTTACAACCATTTTTTTCATGCAAGATAGCTCCTAACCCACCCACCCCCAATTTATGTCCGCTGCTCGTGTTTACGACGGTGTACAACGCAAATTCCACACGTCATCCCAAAACAGGAAATTCAAAAGGTCAGTCAGACTCACCAGTCTGCAGCTGCTGCCTGACCTACGCACATCTCCACCACATCGGTCTTCACTTTTTAGTTATTTTTGTGCATTATTTGAACTATTTAGTTTAGTTTTCCTCCATTTCCTTAGTCAATTTTGGTATTTTTAGGGTATGAAATGGGTTTCCAGGAATGGAAAATAAGGGTTCAGCTTGCGCCTACGAGAAATAAGGGTTCATCTTGACTTATGACGGCTTGACTTACAACAGTTCCCCAGGAACCAATTAAGTCGTAAATACAGGGTTCACCTGTATAAACAAGTCAATGTCTGTATGAAATTATAGTTTTTTAGTTGCCTCGTGCTTTTTATGTAGCCTCTTACAAAACTAGACAAATGTTCAGGAAAGTTAATGTGTATCCTAAAAGATCTCTGCATATCGGGTACTTGTCTGCCCAGTTGAGAGCCATTGGTGTAAAAGATAGGGATGATCTAACCATTTACCATTGTGTCACCTACCCATCCTCCTGTCTCAGTCCCCAGGTTTGGACAGGTTCAGAATTTTGGTCCAGGCCTTCTCTAATTCTTTACCTATTGACCCCCCACTAGTGCTCCCATCAGCTGGGTTTTCTTTGGGGACCAGAGATTGTCCCCCCAGTGAAGGATGTGTCTCCTGAAACACTGCTAAAGCCTTCTCCTTCCACACTTCCTTCCTTGCATGATGTTGTTCCAGGGCCTAGCTGGGACTCCAATTGGAGATCCACACCTCACCTTGCCTGTTCACGTGGCTTCCTCCATAGTGATGGCATTCAAGGCCAGAAGGGACAGCCAGATATTCCAGTCTGAGCCCAGTGATGCGAGGCACTTCCCTCCTCCAGGGGCTGAGTGTTGTGGTCCAGGGAGCAAGAAACTTGCAAAAACTGAACCTGGGTCTTTCCAAGGACACCGAGGAGCATTACACTCGGCAGTTACACCAGTGCCCCTTAGCCCTGCTCTGATAGTGTGTAAATACAAATCACACCTACAGCAGGGTCTCTTTGTGTGGCCAGAGTGAGGTGAAGGGGTCTTGATATCAAGGAATCAAATCCACAGCCACAAGCCAGTCTCCAGTTGCATGGTTGGAGGGTTAATTCTTAGTCCTCTTGATACTGACCTTTTAACCCCTGTGGTTTTGAGAAATCTCCTTTTGCTCTGTTTCCTGGGATTTTGCTAATTCTAGTTCTGCCCTATGAGCAACCGACTCTTTTGCTGTTTCTCTTTAATTCCCTACTTCTGATTTCTATATTTCTCTTTGAGCAACAGAATCACATTGTCTGAGCTATTTATACTTGGAGAGCAGGGGCGGGGAACCGTTTTTTGGGTCAGGGGCCACGGGCTCCCAGAAGAATCAGTCGGGGGCTGCACACAAATGAGAAGTCCCTGACTGAGGAGAAAGACATTCCTCACATCCCCCTTGCACACCAGAGCTTGGGGGGGGCCAAGCTAGTAGATTTTGTGTGCTCCGGCCCTATAGCTGGAGTTCCGGTGCAGTCTCCCCGATGTTGAACCTCGGGGTCTGGATCCTGGCAACCCGGGAGGCCGGATAAGTTTCCCACCCCTGTTGTGGAGGGAAACTGTGTTATTTTGGGGAATCAGTATGTTTTAGGTGAAAGTTTTTCAATTGCTAGCAACTACTGCAGAAGTCTAAGTGGAACTAAAGATGGCAATAAATAGGGAATGGATGTTATAAGGGCTTTGCAGGTCTGTCTGGGCTGAGAAGTTTGGGAATAATAAAATTGCACCATCTTAGAATCTTAGGACTCAGAAGAGAAGAGACCTCAGGAGGTTAAGTCCAACCCCCTGCTAAACGCAGGACTAATCCCAACTAAATCAACCCATCCAGGGTTTTGTCAAGCCAGGGCTGAACCACCTCTAGAGATGGAGATTCCACCACCTCCCTAGGGAACCCATCCCAGTGCTTCCTCACCCTCCTAGGGAAACAGTTTTTCCTAATATCCAATCTAGATCTCCCCCACTGTAACTTGAGACCATTGCTCCTTGTTCTACCATCCATCACTGCTGAGAACAGCCTCTCTCCATTCTCTTTGGAGGTTTCCTTCAGGAAGCTGAAGGCTGCTATCAAATCCCCCCTCACTCTTCTCTTCTGCAGACTAAATAAGCCCAAATCCCTCAGCCTTTCCTCATAAGTCATGTGCTCCAGCCCCCTAATCATTTTTGTTGCCCTCTGCTGCCCTCTTCTCTTGTTTGTAAAAATTCAGAGTCAATGTTAAACTCAGAAAAACGACATCAGGACAGATCAGTGTTCTGCAAGTGTCACATATACTGCTTTGCCAATACACTTCAGTCCTGACCTGCTATTGTAGATTTGGGGTTCCAGCCCCCTCCCTAGTGCACCTCAGTCTTGACCCAAAGCAGCCCTTGTTATTTCATGCTTGGTCAGAGGCTGCTAGTTTAAGATTTGCTCATGCTCCATGCAAAACTCTGAGCCATTATCTTTCACCACCATTCTGCTGACAGATCATAGATTATCTCTGTTCTTTCTCCCTCAGTCTTTATTACTGAAGATGCAAATAAGCCCACGCCACAATGTTGGTTGCAAACACCCCATAAGGTTCAAAGTCCTGCCACTCCCTCAGGGTATGTCTACACTACCCTCCTAGTTCGAACTAGGAGGGTAATGTAGGCATACCGCACTTGCAAATGAAGCCCGGGATTTGAATTTCCCGGGCTTCATTTGCATAAGCGGGGAGCCACCATTTTTAAAACCCCGCTGGTTCGAACCCCGTGCAGCGCGGCTATACGGGGCTTGAACTAGGTAGTTCGGACTAGGATTCCTATTCCGAACTACCGGTACACCTCGAGGAAAACAAACAGGGTGGAACAGACAGATGGCAAATGTGCCGAGACTAGAGAAGAGGAGATTGAGAATGTGGATGAGAGGTCTAACTGTCTGGGTGGAAAGGAAAAGCTGTTCTTTTTCAATGTGAATCTACTCCCGTGTCTGATTTCCCATGGGAAGTCCTCATAGAACCACTAGCTAGATGACACTCATAATGGATAGGTTCTTGGCTTCCCGCTGGCCATCTCCCAGGCACAGGGGTGTTGAATGGGTGGCTATCATAGAAAAGTGGGGTGGAAGATTCTGTCTCACAGTAGTGTGGTCCTTGGTTGTTCCAGAGGGTTCCAGAAAGAGAAGTCCATTCCAGAGCTGGAATTTTTGTTTGTTGGCCTCTGCAGAAAAAGGAAAGGCCAGCAGCTGACCTCATGGGACTGGAGGAAGGATGGGCATGATGTTAAGGCAGTGGAATGGGACTCAGGCTTTGGCTTTATTCTCAGCTTTGCTACACTGTCCCCTTCATGCCCGTGGGGAAGACATTTAACATTTCTGTGCCTTAGACCCCTGTCTATAAAATGGGGATAATGTTTCCCTGCCTCTGGGGAGTGTTGCAAGACGCTCAGTTGTAATGGAAGCCAGATAAGCAATGAGGAAGATTTTTTTTCTATATTTTTCCCATTTTGCCTAGATGTATCAGGTGATCTCCAGTGTCTGATAAGCCTGATATCTTCATGCCTTCTCTCCCCAGGAATCTCTGGGGAGAGAGAGACCCTGAGTTTACACATTTAAGGGTGGGGCATTTGATTGCCGGGAGGCAGCTCTGATCCATTAAGTGCTCACACAAGCTGGATTTTGCAATCTTAGTTTGCTGGGAGTGCAGTTAAGGGCTTTTCTTATTTCTTCCAACGTGCTTCCTGTTCTGACTCACAGGTTCCTTGACCTGACTCACAGGTTCCCTGACAGCCCTCAGCCCACCACCCCGGAAGCAGCTGAGTGGTGGGATCTCCATAGACCTCTGGAAAAAAAATCAAGAGTAAAGAACAAAAAACCTGGAAGGGAATGATACCAGAAGTGCAGCTGCTGAAGAGACTGGCTGCTTCTGGTTTGCACCTTGACTGATCACTGCAATTTATATTCAGAGAGGAACCCTTCTCACCTCCCTCCCCAAGCTAGCTGCTCCCTGGCTACAAACATTTAATAGCTCCTTCTCCTGCTCTGTATAGTCTCTGCGGTTTGGATAATCAGTCCCTGAATATGTGACCCTGGCTCCATTTCTCAGTTTGCTGCTTCCAGGCTTTTGTGGCTTCTTTGCCAGACAAATTCTGGGATTGGGAGGGTTGGGCTCCTTCTCCACTGCCTTGCGCCTTACGTTGTTGTCCGCGTCTGCACACAGTGAATGTGAAGTGGGTGGGACATGGCATCAAAGCAACACAGGTACGCGTGACGGTCTCTTTTGCACTGGTGCAAATATTTGCATGGGGCACCAGCCGGCGGAGAATCAAGCCCAGAGAATCTACAGCTCTTCAGTCTTGAGCTGCTTAGGCTGGATCCTGCAGGTTGCAGGCCACCTTCCGTTCCCCTTAATCTTGCCCTTCGAAGGTCGCTTCCTGCTTTGATTTCTATTGGCGCTCCCATGAATAACTGCGTGTTTCCAAATATTCACAATGGAATCCTCTCTTCTCCAGAACAAGCCGCGGAGGCTCATGTCCTGCGTGACAATCACTTCACAGCCCCTGCTATGACTCCTGCGAGATATTGGACAATGCCAGCTATTGCTCCAGACTTTCCCCTGCCCCTCCTCCCCACACAAAAGGAGTCAGATGCTTTCTTACCTGAGAAGGTGACCAAGAAGATGAGGTGCAGGAGCTTTTCCATGTCTCCTCCTCCTGCTGCCCAGTACTGCAGGGGGAGTCTGAACACAAATAAAACAGGATTCTTGCCTAAGAGCGGCTTTTTTTCTCCCTGTTCTGCAGGAAGGAATGAGAACAGGAACTTGGAGGGGATTGAGCAACATACCAGGGACAGATGCTTCTCTGACTGGCTGAAAATTGGGGCATCAGCAATGCCCACTGTAAACCAGGCTTTGGTCTAGACAGAAGAGCCAAGAAGAACTATCATGTGATAAGGAAACCATGCGATGCGTAGGCGCTTTGAGACCGAGGGATGATGCTTTTCACACTGAGCAGGCTTGCTAGACAAGGTTCTGCATGGTGTTTGCTTCCTGGGCACGGCTGGAGAGCGTGTCTGGGCTATTGCAGGGTGGGCTCTGCCAGGCAGCTCACCAAGCCACCCCGAAAGATGGAATGGGGGCCTGATATACAGCCTCGGAGATCTGCATGGAGAACCCTAGGATGGTAGCCAGACTCTTTTCAGTTGTGCTACTAGGGATGAGCAAAAAACTACAGAGAAGCTTGTCACAACAATTCTGCATGACTGTCGTCTAGACTGCAGGCTTTTGTCGACAGAAGTTTTGTCGACAGCATCTGTCGACAAAGCTTCTGTCGACAAAGAGCGTCTAGACTATGTCCAGTTCTGTCGACAAAGCAAGCTGCTTTGTCGACACGACAGTGTAGACACAAAAGACAGTGTAGATGCAAAAGGCGTTATTCCTCGTAGAATGAGGTTTACAGTTGTCGACAAAACTGCTGAGTTCTGTCGATGTTATGTTGACAGAACTCAGCGGCAGTGTAGACGCCGGTATAGTTTTGTTGACAAAAGTCCACTTTTGTTGACAAAACCCTGTAGTCTAGACACACCCTTTAAGAATATTGTATTGGTTTAAATGGCTGGGTGTTTGGACCAGCACAGTGTAATTTGCCCAGATTGTAAGAGTTAACACTTTCATTCTGTACTCTTGCAAAAAGTGCTGCGAGATTTTAATGAAGTCAGGGGACCAGGAGTTGAGTTTTATGTTTCATCTGAAAGACCAGCACCTCCAGCAGGTACAGGGCCCATCACAGCCATGCTAGGGCATTGTGTCAGTAGTGACTTGGAAAATAACCACCCATAGAGTTAGTTAACTAATCTAATGAGCTAGGTATTCACATGGTGCCCCTCACCATGGTATCTGAGCTCCTTCCTCACTTTTCTCTGGAGGTTATCCTCCAAGTACTGATTCAGCTCTAGGCTAGTTAGCTTATAGGAGCCCATAGCATTACACCCAGTGGTGATAGGACTGCAGATATGTTCTCCATGCACAAGCATTTTTCTTTGTTTCCCTTTCCTTTCTAGATAGGATATAAACACTCCTCTGCCATGACCACAAGAATGTTATAGGATTAATTCTTTCCATGTAGAGATCCATTTTCAGTGCACCAATCAGGAATCCCAAGCACTGTTACAGGCTGGGGACAGTGTGGGTATGTCTAAACTACATCCCTTTTTTGATAAAGGGATGTAAATTAGACATATCGAAATTGCAAATAAAGCCGGGATTTGACTTTTTGCATAATGGCGGCTGCGGCTTTTTTTCCCCCGAAAAGCTGCTTTTTGGGGAAAAAAAAAAAAAAAAAAAAACCCTGGCCATGATGGGGATCTTCCAACAGAAATGCCCCGTTTCAAAAGATCCTGCAATCCCACTTTTTGAGGGTTACAGGATCTTTTGAAATGGGGCATTTCTGTCGAAAGATCCCTGTCTTGGCCATGTTTTTTTCTTTTCTCAAAGTGGCTTTTCGAAAAAAAGCTGCGGCCGCCATTATGCAAATGAAGCACGGGAAATTCAAATCCTGGCTTCATTTGCAATTTCGATATGCCTAATTTACATCCCTTTATCGAAAAAAGGATGTAGTTTAGACATACCCAGTGGCTAAGCAGCAGTTCGGCAGAAAAGGATCTGGGGATAACAATGGATGAGAAGCTGGATATGAGTCAACGGGGTGTCCTTGTAGCCAAGAAGGCTAATGGCATATTTAGGTGCATTAGGAGGAGCATTGCCAGCAGAACAAGGGAAGGGATGATTCACCTTTATTTGGCACTGGTGAGGTCACATCTGGGGTACTGCATCTAGTTCTGGGCCCCCCACTACAGAAAGGATGTGGACACATTGGAGAGGGTCCGGCGGCGGGCAACCAAAATGATTAGGGGGCTGGAGCACATGACCTACAAGGAGCGGCTGAGGGAGTTGGCCTTATTTAGTCTGCAGAAGAGAAGAGTGAGGGGGGATTTGATAGCAGCCTACAGCTTCCTGAAGTGAAAGTTCCAAAGAGGATGGAGAGAGGCTGTTCTGTTCTCAGTAGTGACAGATGGCAGAATGAGGAGCAATAGTTTTAAGTTAGTGGGGGAAGTCTAGGTTGGATATTAGGAAAAACTATTTCCCTAGGAGGGTGGTGAAGCACTGGGATGGGTTCCCTAGGGAGGGGGTGGAATCTCCATCCCTAGAGATTTTTAAGTCCCGACTTGACAAAGCCCTGGCTGAGATGATTTAGTTGGGGTTGGTCCTGCGTTGGGCAGGGGGTTGGACTCAATGACTCCTGAGGTCTCTTCCAGGCCTAGGAGTCTATGATTCTATGAATTTAGCCCCACGTTCGTTCTAGTTCAGAGCCTTCTATTATTGTCGAGTTTAGTTTTGTTAAGAAATGGTTTTGTATTTTCTTTTGTAAACTCCCCACCCTCCTAATCACAATGTGAATTACAACTGTAGTGGGTCAGGAAACGATGTCTATTTTCCTCTGTGAGAACAACAAAAAATGGTTGAACGTTCTCTTTGATTGCCTCCCCCCAGCTGCTATCCAGTTTTGCAATAAAAACATGAACATTTGCAACAAAATTGGACATTTTTTCACAAACACGCCAGTTCTCAACCAATAATGACTGTGTTCCACCATAAAAATATTTGACTTGCTCTATTTACAGCAAATTCCTGGCATGAGGCAGGTAACAGGGCATAGAGAGACTCCCTTCATTCCCGGTCATCGAAAATCCTGCCCATGTCTTGGCCCTACAGAGCTTCCTGCCTTGGTTATATTTCTGACCCTTCCTTGTGCATGCAAAAGGATTACATACTGTATTGCAACTTGAGTAGCATTTTCCACCCACATTTTATTAGTGTAAATGGCTGCCCAAAGGAGCATCATGGTGGAGAATCAGGCCCCGGATCTCAGGATCTGCTTTCTTTTTCATTTACTTTATTGCTGGCACAAGGTGCCTGATTGCTTGTTAGCCAGAAAACCAAAGTCAATTATGTATCCTCAGAAGGCTTCCCCACTGCAGGAGAGCAGGGACCTAAGGTGGGGGTAGTTTGGTTACCAGACTGTGTTACCTTTTGGGACACGGACACCTCTGTCCACTAGGAACTGGGCTAAGATCCAGCAAACTCAGTTCACAGCACTCGCTATCTGCTCTTGGACATGGCCGACTTAGCCCAGAGTTGCACCTCTGATCTGTAAATTAAAATCCTCTGAGTCTCAGCGTGACCCTCTGAGTCACCGCGTGCACCTGAGTCCTTCGCTACTTAGCCTTCGTGATTGGCATCACTTCCTCTCCATTTCAGGCCTGTGTTGAAATCTGCCCTCTGAGCTCATCCTTCTACTTCCTCTGTTCTCTTGGTCATGCTCCTGGCAATCCTGCTGCTGCGTTTAGCACTTCCTTCCTCTCTGCTGCTTCTGGATAGATGTGCCCCACGCCTTCTCTGCTGCCTGCCCTCGCAGCTGGGGCAATGCAGACTTTCCCTTCTGTTCAGAAAGCTCCCTCATTCTTCGCTGCCCTTCTTGCTCCTGGGTGAATGGGTGTGGTCCCATCTCTTTCCCTCAAACACTCCTTTCCTGGTCTCTATTCCCCATTGCCTTGGTTTAAGGAGCTAGCCTGGGTAGGTCAGCAGTGCTGCCAGAGGCACTGAATAACAGAGGTTTTCACAGCAGGAGAGTGACTGGGCCCTCCTTGGGGGCATTCAGGGAGGGACGATGAGTCAGAGGACCCGGCCAACCTAGCAGGCTGGAAGCAGTGTCTCTAAATGCTTTGTGTGTGGCAGGCTCATCTGTTTTCAGTGAGCTGGCCCTGGAGACTGTGTGTACATCATGAGCCTGTGGTTAACCTGAGCCCAAGGACAGCACTAAAGCTGGGAATGCCACAGGATTCAGCTTTTGACACTCTCCACTCTCATTAACCAAGTCAGCCCTGCTTACCCTCCCTGCTCACCCACATAAAGGAAGAGGCACATGCACCCAACACGCAGGCAGCTCCAAGACCCCCTGCCCATATGCCTGTACTCTCTATAGCAGTGTTTCTTAAACTGTGTTCTGCGACACACCGGTGTGCTGCGACGCAGTCGTGTGCCACGGAGAACAACAGAGTTCAAAATAGCCGCCCTTAAATAGGAAGGCGACCTTTTTTTTCCCTCAATAACTTCCCCTCCCCAACATTTTCCCCTTCCCCCCCTCATTGTTTGGTGTTCCTTGGTCTTAAAAAGTTTAAGAAACACTGCTCTACAAGCTGCACCTCTCCAGTCCGGCACCCTCGGGGACCAGTACTGAACCAGAGATTTTGCTAAACCACGACAGGTCAATATTGTCTAGCAGCATCACCAACACTTCCACTGCTTCCTGGGCTCTGAGAAGACATTGAGGGGTCAATTAGAGCTAAAGAACAGCACAGAACACTGAGCACCAAGACTGGTACTGTAAACAAACTTATGGGACCGTGGGAAACTAGGTCATACCCATGGTAGGTGGACTAACTAAAATCATGTCGAACCATGGATATTGATGGACCAGAAAGTGCCAGATTAACAACGTTCAACCTGTATTTTTTCATTCTAAATAGACGCTCCTGGTCGTATGCCTCACCAAGTTAACAAATGTGTAATTTTATTCCCAAACCCTGTTGTCTTCATCACCCTCACACACACGCAGGTCGCTACACTGGCCTTTGCATGCCCTATTCTTCACTAACATGTGTCTGTGCAGGCTTTCTATCATTTTTTCAGATGAAAGGCTGTTCTGGTGCCTTGGTTTGTATAGTATAATCATTCTAGGTTGAAGATAGTGGTTAATCATTAGCTGTCCCTATTGCAACATGGTTACATGGTTGCCCCCTTGCAATTGCTCTCCAGGCAATATACTGTGGTAGATTCAGCAAAACATGATTCAGTTCACACATCATCCGCATATTTACTCCTCTCCTTCCGCTGCTCGTCATTGTGTTTCACTCCCCCGCGGGGAAGATGAACCTTGTAACATCTGAGTCGGGCTTTTAGAATACAGTGCAGGGGTGGGTTTGGGATGACAATGCAAAGGGTGCCTTGCCTGCTTCCTGAGGATTCTCCTTTATTGCTTAATCCTCCATCACTGTCCTCCAAAAGCAGCTGCATTTTGCACAATTGCTGCTGAAAAATTTCTCTGCAAGTGTCTGGCAAGTCTTTAAGTAGACATGTTAACTATAAACACAGTGAAGACTTAATCATCTTCTCTAGCACACATACACACTTCATTCACCTCCAGCAGTGCTCCAGCTCAGTGTCTTCTCTCCCACTGCTGGGCTAGCCAGGGGTCTTTAGATCACGGTTTGACACCGGAGGCTAATGGCTTGAGCAAAATGCTGGAGTATTCCACAGACTCAGTAGGGAACATGGTGTGGGGTGTCTCCAGCACTTGACTTGGCACGACATTGGCATAGATGGATTCCTTGGGACTGGGTTGGGCTTTAAAGGTCAAGGTAGCATATTTCAGGTCTTGTGGCCTCTCCTGTTTGTCGTCCTTGGGATTGTTCATGATGCTGTAGTCCTGAGACTGTGCACAGAAAAGAAACATTTCTCAGAGCTGATCATGAAAGGACAAGACTGGCTCAGGGAGAGAGGAAAAGGCCAACATAAAATGTCACACTCTGTTGTGGAAAAGCTGATAGGAGAGTTGTTCACCCATCTCCTTCCCAGAGACCCTCTCTGACCCCATCCTCTCGACACCGACTTCTAACCCTCTGGTCTCTGAAATGCTCCTAGAATCTCTCTGCTTCCCTGCAATTCCAGCAGCTTTTCCATCACTCACCCTGTGTTTCAAAGCCCCCTGAAGAAAGTTAGCCTTAGGGGTTTTACAGTGAAGAGAACACAAACAGTTCAGGGACCATAGCCAAGTGCTGGCAAGTCAGAAGGACTCAAATAGCTCATAGGACACCTGAGTTTTGTAGCTTCTAGTCTCTGTTGAACTGTCCAGTTCGTTCTTTGTAAGCCTGATCCATTTCAGCCTTTTCCTGTGTGTTTGTTCTAGTCAAATCTAATCCAGTTTTTAATCTGGTTCCCTTTTCAATCAATCCCAATTCAAATCCAATTTCAACCCTCTTTCAGTGCACACTCTTCAGAGCAAACTCATCCTTTGTCTGCAAAGCATATAGCACAAAACCCTATATGAATAATGACTGATCCAATCCATTCCAGTCCAGTTCTGCCTAGTCTGGTACCATCCAATCCAAACTAGCCTGATCTATTCCAGTTCACACCATTACCACCAATCTGATGCTGTTTTGCATACACACAGTCTCAGCATTTACCCTGCAAACCTATAATAAATAGGTATTGCAATCAATTGGCTGGAAAAAGTCAATAGAATAATTTCCCATTGGAAAATGCAGTTCCTGTTTAATCAAATAGCTTTGTGAAATCATGTCTGTTTTGCCAAAATGTTGGCGTTTTGCAAGGGATGGGGAGGAGGAATTCTATCAAAATGGTTTGTTTTAACGTTTTCAGAACAGAACGTTTCACATCATCTTTTCCGAAAAGGCTTTTCATTGGCAATGTTTGATTTTGTATTTATAATGTGACGTTTTAAACAGTGAACAATGAAATGAAACATTTCTGATGACCTGAAATGTGTTTGGTTTTTTTAAAATTTTGCCTTCACGGAGAATTTTGAAATCTTCTGCGTTCCATTGGGAAAATTCTGAAATCTCAAAATCCTTTGTGAAGTGACATTTCCATTCTCCCACGGCGCTCTCGTCAGCATGGGGGAAGAGTTGATGTAAGCAAGCGGTAGCGCAGGGTACAGTACGGAGTCACTCTCACATCCTCTCTGGCTGCTCTGCCTGACAACTGCCCATCCCTTTCAATTTTACAGCAAATGCCCCATTAGGACTGCAGAGACTGTTCTTAAATAGAACCCTAGGGCTGGAAGAGACCTCAGGAATCATCGAGTCCATCCCCCTGCCCAAAGCAGAACCAGCCCCAACTAAATCAACCCATGCAGGGCTGTGTCAAGCTGGTACTAAAAAGCCTCTCTGCACTGCATTAAACACTGCAGGGGTTCCCAAACTTCGCCAGCGCACGGCTCACATTTCAGTATGGAGCTTGTCTCATTAACACTTCCTCTCTTGTTCACAATTAAACAAACCACCCCTCCTATTCACATAAAATCCTCGGGGTTGCTAAAATGACAGCATCCAGGGCCAGCTTTAGCAAGTGTGGGGCCCGATTCCGGGGGTGGGGCTGCGCATGCGCGGGGCCCCCGGGCAGCACGGCACATGCGTCGCGTGCTGGAGGCACTGTGCATGCGTCGTGCGCCCAGGATGGCACTGTGCATGTGCCGTGCGCCTGAGGCGTCGTGTACCTGGGACGGCACTGCGTGTGTGCCGCGCACTCAGGGCGCGAGGCCCCATTCTGGGGAAAATTGGCCTAAAGCCAGCCCTGCTGCCTCTGAGGAAAGTCACATTAGGACAATATTTCAAGTTTCCCTGAATGCAGTTTAGCAGCTGAAAATGAGACGCTTCTCACAGTCACCCAGTTCTCCACGGACTGCAGTTTGAGAACCTCTGTTATGTTTCCGATAGCTTCACTCACCACTGCGGTGTTCCTGGGCTCTTCGTAGACGCAGTCACCTTGTCCATGACCTTTTAACAAAGACAAGACAAGATCCCAAGGGAATTATACAGGCTGGACGTCCCTGGTCCGGCACCCATGGGACCTGACCAATCCCAAAAGAGGGAGTTTGCTGGACCAGGGGAGATCGATTCCGGTCCCTCTGCTGCCAGCTTCCAGGCTCTCCCAGGGGACTGCCAGTCTCCTGACTGGGTTCCCCTCCTGGCTGCTGGCCCCGGATTCCGGGCTCCCTTCACAACCGCCAACCCCACTCCTGGCCCCAGCTACTGGCAGCTGCTCCCAATCCCCAAAACCAGGTTCTGCTCCCAGCCTTGTCTAGACTCTCCACTCCTAGCCACCGACAGGGCTCCCGGTTGCTGGGGACCAGCAGCTGGAATGGCTCCATTCCCAGCTGGGCTCCCCTCTGCCACCAGACTCCTAGATGACCTCCAAGCCTAACCGCCAGGTCTCTGTGGTCCAGCAACATCCATGGTCTTGCCAGACCACAGATGTCACCAGCCCAGAGAGTACCGGAGCAGAGAGCTTCAACCTGTAGCATGGCAGAGTTTATGAAATGTCCTGTGAGAAGTTTTGGGAATGCAGGTCTGATCTCATGTGTCAGATTATTTCCAGTCTGGTAGTTTCTGTGGCAGTGATTGCGGTCTCATGCTTTGGAAGATGTTTGTAAAAATCCAGGGTGCACCTGGCCAGTTTCCCGGTGTGTATTTAGAGGAAAGAACTTCCAAATCCCTGGCACAGTCAGGCTGTGCCTAGACACATGAGATTTGATTACTTGGCTTGTTGCTTGTGTGCCTAATAATGCTGTGGTATACATAGTCCTTTTTATCCAAAAGCGACAAGGAGTCCTGTGGCACCTTATAGACTAACAGATGTATTGGAGCATAAGCTTTCGTGGGCAAAGACCTACTTTGTCAGATGCATGTGGGTCTGGATAAAAAGAGATCCTTTTTATCCAAGGATCTCAAAGCCTTTCACAGAGATTGAGGGATGATGAAGTAGTTCAGGATCAACGTTTTGGTTTTCTTAAGCTAAAATTAACAGGGCATTTTTAGGAAGATTTTCTTTTAATTTGGATCAAAATAGTGTGCCTGATGCAAACATTCTCCTGTAGTGTTTGTAATCCAGATTAGGGATGTTAACTAACGATTAATTTACTAGTCGAGTAGTCAATGGAATTTCCATTGACTACTCGACTAGTCGATAGGCACTTCTGCATTCCTCCTTTGAAATGTACAAGAGTCCCCACTGGGGCTCTTGTACATTTCAAAGGAGGAATGCAGAACTCCGCATGTAGCCTGGAGCCAATGGGAAGTTCTGCTGACTCTGGGCTGCACGCGTGTGCCAGTTTTGAAATTTATGGGAATGGAAGCGCCAGCATAGAGTCTGGAGTCAGCTGGGGAGTGGGCTCCATGCAGCACTGCCGCTTTGAAATGCCGTGGCAGTGATCAGCTGTGCAGTGCTTCATGCAGTGCTGCTCCTTTGAAATATCCCCCTTAAAAGGGCAGCGCCGGATGGAGCCCAGGATCAGCTCTTTGCAGTGCTGCTTTGAAATGTCTCGGCGGCATTTCAAAGGGGCAGTGCTGCACAGAGCCTGGGTATAGCTCTGTGTAGCACTGCCACTTTGAAGTACCCCCTTCTCCCCCCCTTTGCTGCCTCTGATAGAGGCAGCAAGGGGTGTGTGTGTGAAATCGACCAATCGACTAGTCAACTTTGCTTATCAGATAGCGGGCTAGTCTTTAACATCATTAATCCAGATGTGCAGCCATGGGCAAGTGCACAGGCACTAGCAAAAGGAACCAGCTACAGACAAAAATGAAAACGACTAGGCTAGTGTGAGCTTGAATGTGATGGAAAGAAGGAAACAAAGATCATAAACAGACCAAGCCGTGACTGGGCCACAGACACAGTTTAAGTCTAAATGTGCTTCCTGTACAGTTCGGACACGTGGTAGGAAGCCAGCCGGCTGCTTTCCTGGCTGGTCCTACTCTCCCCCTTCTCGGCAGTGGAGCTGAATTCCCTCGAAGTTAAAGCCAGGAAGACTAGAGAAGCCAGGTGAAAGCCGGGGCCATGTGAGGTCTCATCGACTCCTCATTTACCTTTGCTCTTCAGCCGCCTGGATTTTCTGGTGCACAATATCACCACGCCGATCAGCGCCAGGATGAAGAGGACACCCAGGACCACTCCGAGGATGATGAAAGTTCTCTCATTCGAGAGGCTGAAGGAGCAAGGGCACTCTGCATTAGACAGACCTACACAATGCAGAGGAATGACTCACAGAGCCCCTCACACACACCCAATGGGCAGTCAGGCCACAGCTGGAATAGCTCACTTACCTAGGAGGCTTTTTCTCATCACGTCCTACCTCCTTTAATGCTAACCCCTGTGTGTGCCCGTTGGCATATGGAGTGGAGCCCTGAACTTTGTTCTGTGGCCTGGCAAGAGCAAACCACTTCCTGAAGCCCAACTGTGAACTCTTTGGGGACAGGGAATGTCTTTTTTTATTGTTCTGTTTTGTAAGTGCCTAGAGTAACGGGGTTCATGGTGCCTACAAGTCACAGACCTTGACAAGAAAAAGCAGCCTCAATTGAACAAAACAAGTAAACAGAATAAGACGATCCCCTCCTGGACCTTCTGCAGCTTCAGCTGAGCACAATGGCCACTGGCTGGCACCAGGAATGAGAGAGGGTCTCTGCTTTCATAATGGCTGCTGCAGGGAACCGTTTGGTTTCAATACCGTGCAGATTTAACGCCATTTCTCCAAAGAGCAGCTGCTCAGACGGTTAATGACACCACAGTCACGTGACTCGACCATTCACAAATGGCTGAGGTGAGGCCTGGATTTTATCTGCTCGTTTTCTCACAGGCCATTTAATACTGAGTGGCACCTCGGAAGAGGGCCCTCATTTGGCACCTTTTAAAGGAGGTCTGCTGTATTCAGAGCCACTGTGAAAGGCTGCTACTCTCCCTCTGAAAAACGAGCAGGTGGGATCAGGCACTGAGAACCTTTGGGTGGCAGGCGAGCACAGAGACAGTCTCGGAGGAAGGGGTTGCAGCCTTACCTGCTGTCTAGTGGGGTGGCCCCAGCATTACTTGTGCTAAGGATTAGGTTGAGGTGATCTGTGCTTGAGGTAACTGGGGTGTTGCTTGTGGTCGTGGCTGCAAGTACAAACACTGTTTCAATACCTCAGGCCTTGTCTACACCAGACTTTATCCCATAAAATTTCTCACCATATCTGCCGGGCTAATGGAGACAAGCTGGCCGTGCTGTAAACATTGCGTCCTGCAGGCCTGCTTGGAGCTGGTTACAAAACAGTGGTTAAAAAGCGGGTTGGCCAATTCTCTTGAACCTTGTCTATGCTAATGTTCCCACTGAAGCTGCTGGGAGAAGCATGGGGTATGACTGGGAGGTGGCTCTTTCTCGCAAAGCTTCTCTTGTAAAGCAAAGCATGCGACAGTTCTACACAAAACCCGCCAGGAGCATGTGACAAGCTGTCCATTAGCATCATCTGTGCAATGTCTCTCGGTAGCAACAAGGAAACCAAACCAAAAGAAACAAAGCTTTAGAAACATGGAAAAGACTGCTACAGTCATAGCTTTTAGGGTCATTACTGCACATCACAGCAACTTTCCCATCAGGTGCCAGGACTCTCAGACTACATGTTGTGATTACAGCAGGATGAAATTTTTGCACTGAATTATTTTTGGTGAAAAAAGCAGCTTTGGGTTGACTGAAATATTTAATACATTGATGGCGTATTTTGTCAAATTGTGGCAAAAACACCCCAAGACCAACTTAACACAATATTTTGGCTTTTTCAGAATCTTTAAGACGATTTTGAAAAAGTAACTTTTCTGATTCAAAATAAAATCTTTTTGTTTTTAAATTACATTTAATTCTATTTTTAATATTAAAAAAAGTATCTCAGGATGGTAACAGAATATTTCATTGTCAATGAAATGGTTTTGAGTCTTGGGAACTTCTAGCTAGAAAAATATAATTCTGATTGGGACTTGATGTCCAATGGCTTCACTTGTACATGACTATCCCCACCTGGCAATTTTGCTACTGACATGGTCAAGAACAGAGCATAGAAAGTTACTGGCCTCCTATAGATAGTCTGTTACATTTCATCGACTTAAAAAAAAATAAAAGCAATTTGAGGTAATAGCTAGAAACTGGAGTTGGTTAAAATATGAGTTAGAATTTTTAAAACATCATATTTTCTCCATCAAAATATAAAATTTGAATTTATTAATAGATCCAGTAGCTATGCTGGAACTCAAGTGCTCAGCTGCTATGCAGGTACTTAATGCTACAAGGCTAAAAGTAGCTAGATAGAGAGGATTTAACCAGCTCTCAAATAAAGGGGAAGCAAGAAACAACTTACTGTATTATATATTTTAGAAATATGTGTTGTCCATCTGTCCGTCCATCCCTCTGGAGCAGGGGT